>NC_138202.1:129538412-130103412 GCF_964194415.1 Vipera berus | reverse complement strand
AAAATTGGGTATAACACTAGATAAATGGGAGAATATATGGATAAAGGGACTAAAATTTACATTAAATTATAGTTTGGGAAAAAAATTTTTATTAAATTATGTATCATTGGAACTTGACCACAGATAGACTAGCAGAAATGTATAAAGGGATTTCTAAGAAGTGCTGGAAACGTAGTCAAAATCCAAGTTCATTTTATCATATGTGATGGTCTTGAAAATATGTGAAAACATCCTGAATAAACATAACAATGAAAATTCAAAAATATTTAAAATACAAATATTAATGAAACCTGAAGCTTTTCTTTTAGGTATGATGGAGAAGTCAATTGAAAAACAATTTGGGGTGCTATTCCTTAATATTGTGACAGCTGCGAGGATTGCACTTGTCAAATACTGGAAACAAAAAAGATGCCGACTGTTGAAGAATGGATTTTGAGATTGACTGAATTAGCAGAGATGGCAAAATTAACTGCTTTGATTAGAGATAATGGACTACGAGACAGCTATATAAGAGACTGGAAACCATTTCTATGTGCTAAATGTAATAACAGATGGTTAAGAGAGGGATTTGAAGATTACTGTAATGTTTAGCTCAACCTGTTGATTGCTTTTTCTTCGTGTGTGTGTGTGTGTGTGTGTGTGTGTGTGTGTGTGTGTAAAAGGGGAGAAGAATTTTTTGCTTTTTCTTTTCTTTCAGCACTCAGCCAGGGTGGATCCTGCATGTTAAATGTTAAATTTAATTGACCATTTTTCCCTCCTTTTTTGTATACTATTTTTTTCTTTTTTGTTGTTTTTAGAGCTGAATGTATGTTTTTGTTTTGTTTCATTTTGTTTGTTTTACTGTTTTGTATTTTATTCTCGATAATAAATTTTATATATTAAAAAAAGAAAGAACACTGAAAAAAAATAAAGGACATAAAATTACTGTATGCCTGTTAAAAGTTTGGAAGTGAGGCAAGATGGGAACAGAAAGAGAACTTTGCTACTCTCAAATGATGCTGTTAGGAGGATCCAAATGCTGATATGCTGCTTGTAGAGCCATATTTTCTACATATTGTTCATTCTGTCATACAAAGTTGGAGAACTATGGAGGATGAAATGAACCTGAAATACTGCCTTAAGAAGGGGTACATGGATTCCATAGAGCAAAGACTAAACAAGAATTGCACAGACTCTTGCCCATAAAATAAATTGAAATTATTCTCATGTGACAGCTTGATTTCTGGTAAAAGGCCAACTCACAGTTCTTAATAAAGCAAAACTGTACCCAATTCCCACTTCTCATTTAATTTTAATTTTATTATTTATTTGTTGAAATTAGATGCCACCCATCTCACAGAATAACTCTAGGTCAGGGATCTTCAAACTTGGCCCTTTTATGTCTTGTGGATTTCAATTCCCAGACTTCCTCAACCAGTGTGCCTGGCTGAGGAATTCTAGGAGGTGAAGTCCTCAAATCATAAAAGGACCAAGTTTAAAGACCCCCTGCTCTAGGTAGTATAAATTTTTGAGACAGAATCATACAAGTAGTCATTGTATGCCCTAAAATAGGGTTGATGTAGATGTTAAAAAGAAGTTAAGCAAAGGCTAATGACTTCCCCCCAAAAAAATCCATGGAGAAAACAAGAAAACCATGGGCCCAACTATATGCCTAACATAGACCCTCCCACTATTTATCATTGCTTCATTCACTATAGCTCTTGTCCTTTCAATAAATAAATAAATGCAACCTTTTGACAGTGTGGAGTTAGTTACTTACCCCTTATCTTGATGTTCATAATTAACCTTAAAATAAGACCCAGGAATCACAGGTCATTTCCAGAGCCTGTGATTTGATGAAATGTTTGTCTCCACATAGAAATATATTCACTCTACAAATATACAAGAAAGAATAATGGAGCAAATGAGCAACCACATATTTTCCCCCCGATTCTCCAATTTTAGTTTGGCACTGGACATGACAGCTGTGACCTGATCAGTCACACAACCATCCATTTACACCAATCTAGTCTGTACCCTATGAAGCAATGCAATTTGCTGGAAGATAAAGCATATAAAAGAGCTACTGTAAGCAACTCCAAAGGTGCCTTTGGAAGTGCTTAGGTCACATCAAAGATGCTGATCCATAGGCCAATCTGTTTTACAGCCAGTTTTCTTTAGATGTGACAGCTGAACTAATGTTCAAACAGTGACATAGTGGGCTTCTGATTAAAAGTAAAGAAATCAAGCTGAAGACTTGTAAATAATATAATATCAATTCTGAGAGCGTTTTGGATCAAGGCTCTCTCAGTATCAGTCTTAGACATTTCATTTAAGCATTGACCTGTCCTTCTGGTTCCATATCCATCAGTTCTTCAGCTGACAGCAACCACTTTAGCTCTATATTTGTCATCAGCAAAGTCAACCAGGTTTTTCTCCATTAGCACTCACTCTTCCAGAAATTAGCTTCATGTGCATTCAAAAAAGATTAGCTAGGAAATGATGAATGCAAGCCTTCTTCAACCTGGCAACCTTCACATATGTTGAAATTGCTACTCTTAAAATTATTGTACCAAGGGAAACTGGTGGGAGGATAATCCAATAGATCTAGTGGATGCCAGGCTGAGAAAGACTGGCTTAGCTGAGAGTCATTTACCACCCTAGTGGCAGGTGCTAATAACTTTGAGGTGGCAAAATCAACCAGTGTCACAAGTGCAGAGACATGAATAAGACCAAGCAAGGCAAAAACATTATTTTTCAAGGCAGGAAGTTTCTTTCTCCAACACTATTTCATTTGCACAATGTCTGCCTGCAGAAGTTTTCTGACTGGCGAGGGAATATTTTATAATGGTCCAGGGGGACAGGTATGGCTAAGCATCTGGAGCAAGGTCGTCTATTACATCTGATGGGCATTGGGTTAATAAAAATCTGTCTCGACTGAAAACATTCAGATTCAGTGTCTGAATCAATAGATACAGTATATTCATTTCCTGTATATTCAGTCCCCAACTCCAGGTCCATGGACCAGTACCAGTCCACAGCATGGCAGCAACCAGTCCGCACAAACAAGCAAAGCCCCATCCGCACACAAAACCAGGCACCCTCCGGTCCACGAAAAAACCTCTCTCCATGGAACCGGTCCCTGGTGCCCAAAAGGATGGGGACCTCTGAACTAGAAGACTTCCAAAATCCTTTCCAACTCTGTTACTCTGTTTTCTAAATGCAGTGATATCTCAATAGGTGGAACTACCTGGCTAAACTTGTCTGGACTTGAAATCTAAGCAAGTTAGATCTGATTAGCCCTTGCATGGGAGCCTCACAGGAAATCCCAGGACTATAGACTAGACTGGGAAGTTGAGAAACTATCCAGTAAAATGTCACTAATAAGCCATTTTCATATTACTGTCTGTTGTGATTCAGTGTCAGCCTGTGGGTTCGGCAGCTGAATTGGACAATTCGGAGGAGGAGGAGGAGGAGGAGGGGATTGGAGAGCCTGCAGAGAACAGTTCTGAGGCATCACAGAGCTCTCAGCCAGGCCCCTCCCATCTGGTTCCTCTTCAGACCCAGCTGTGTGAGCCTGACACCTTGGACGAAGACGATTCACAGCTGGCTTTGTTCAAGGATGCCCTAAGCAGAGGCAGACAAGCAGGAGTAAACAAAGGAAGGCAATGAGGCACCTCGGGAGGAGGCAAAGAGAAGCCACGCCTTGAAACTGTGTTTAAAAGGGGAATGTGTGGGAGGTGCTGGTTGCTGCAGGCAACCGTTTGAACAGCTTCTGATTTAGTTGTGGTTAGTATTTGTTTTGCTCTGTTTTGGATCTGTTTCATTTCATTTCAAGGTACTAGTAATGGTGTTCAAAGCCCTACATGGCAGGGGTCCGGAGTACCTTAGGGAACACCTGCTGCCGGCATCTACTTCCCTCCGCCCTGTGCGTTCCCACAGAGAGGGCCTCCTCAGGGTGCCACCGGTCAGAGAATGTCGATTGGTGGCCCCCAGGGGGAGATCCTTCTCTGTGGGCGCCCCGGAGCTATGGAATCAGCTACCGGTTGAGCTCCGGACGGCGCCCGATCTTCGCTCCTTTCGCCGCGAGCTAAAAACATACTTTTTTGAACAAGCTGGCCTGGCCTGATGGGGGACTGGGGGGGTTGTTATTGTTATTTTATTGGGGTTTTAAGATGTATTAATTGTTTTTAGTATATGGGCATGTATTTAATTATTTTTTAACTTTTGTAATCTTGTATTTTTATTCTTGCCCTGTTCACCGCCCTGAGTCCTTCGGGAGAAGGGCGGTATAGAAATATTATTAAATTAAATTACATTAAATTAAATTTGTGTAAATAAATTTGGTTGGCTTACTTTCAGCCTATTAACTATTGAAAAAGGGTTGTCCCTGACATTTCTGCAGGGCCGGTAGTAGGCTGAAACAGAACACTGTCCGGGAAATTACGCAGACATGTCTATGAAGTCATCAGAAGTCAAGGCTGATTGAAGGAGACTTAAGACTTAAGTCTAACTCTCCTTAATACACCAGTTAACTGACTGAGCCTCTTGTACTCATCTTTTCAATGATATTTTAGAAGTAAGATCCCATCTCCCAAGATGCCTATATGTGTCATACCAAAAATATAAGGATGTCAGTGAGCACTTCTTCAATTGTTCAGTTAATCAACTGTGAAAATAAATGAATACAGCAATCTGCAGCAATTAGTCCTCTCTGATAACCCAGATGCATTAGAATCCTCCTGTCTACTCTATACCAACCTTAAGAAATTGATTGAGAATGGGAGTCTGTCACTGTGACATTGTCAAAGCTGACGTTAGCCAGAGCACAGACAAACTCAAAAGAAGCAGTACAAGATCCTAATATGTGGAAAGACCTGGCCCATAGAATTGCTGAAAATTGGACACAACTGAATGTATATCATCATCATCCTTAAAGAGTTTCCCGCAGGAGGATTCCTGCAGTGATTTTAAAGCACTCAAGAATGCACTGCATACATGTAGCGTAAGCTTACTTCCTCCAACAAATTCCAAAGAAAGCCATTGTGCTGCATTTTTTAGAGCAATCACCTAGGACTGAAATTCTACTTTGTCAGCAAACTCTTCCCTCCAACTGCCTGTCTCTCCTTGAGCTTGACCTACTTGACATTTTGACTTCATGTCCTTCACAGAATGGTTATGTGGACAATAAATGTCCTGAGCTCTTCAGAGGGAAAAGAAATTCCCAAAATGTTATTATAAGACAACAAATACCAGGCAATTACCTCCCTATGTCTATCCTCTGTTCTGGCCCACTTATTCTACTTGCTTTCACCCTGTATAGAAGAAGGAGATCTGAGGAGTGGGCTTTTCACTGACTACCTGATAACTGTGTTTTAAACCTGGCATGGTTTTAATATTGCTTTTATAGGGTCATTCACAAAGATAACTTAGCAGTGTTCCAATATCTAAGGGGCTGCCACAAAGAAGAGGGAGTCAAGCTATTCTCCAAAGCACCTGAAAGCAG
This sequence comes from Vipera berus, assembly GCF_964194415.1. NCBI lineage: Eukaryota > Metazoa > Chordata > Lepidosauria > Squamata > Viperidae > Vipera > Vipera berus. The sequence goes on along the minus strand of NC_138202.1, from coordinate 130,097,927 downwards.
GGCAAGAAGCAACGGATGGAAACTAGTCAAGGAGAGAAGCAACCTAGAACTAAGGAGAAACTTCCTGACAGTTAGAACAATTAACCAGTGGAACAACCTGCCTCCAGAGGTGGTGAATGCTCCAACACTGGAGGTTTTTAAGAAGAGACTGGACAGCCATTTGCCTGAAATGGTATAAGGTTTCCTGCCTGAGCAGGGGGTTGGACTAGATGACCTCCAAGGTCCCTTCCAACTTATTATTATTATTATTATTATTATTATTATTATTATTATTATTATTATTATTATTATTATTATTATTATTAAGTTTACACATCATCTGCATTTCTATAAGGGTTCAGAATGATATTTCTAAAAAGTGTAAAATAGTTTGATTTTTAAAGAAGAAAGGTTTTGTTTAAAATGATGATGGTGATGATTGTGATGATATACGACAGACAGGATTATGCAGTCATGGAGAATATACGCAGTTCAAGGCCAAATAGCAGACTGTATTTGTTATTTGATGATGGTCGCTCTTTTGGTAATGAAACATCTGTAGAAAGAAAAACAAGCTTGTAAAATACCAACAACACAACAGGTAGGACTTTGTCTGATCCAGGACAACTTCTTTTACTATGCCAGTTTCTTCCCTCCTCTGGATTTTCATATTTTATATACAGTAAAAATGACCTTTCCCTTTTTAATGTACATAAGCCATAACCACTACTAAATTGATGTTATTGGTTTCAGCAGCAGCTCAAAGTATCTTATATCAGAGTTCCCCAAACTCTCCTGACCACCGGGGGGGAGAAAGGGGATGGTTCTGCATAAGCGGGGGGCAAGCGCATACATGCCTAGCTCTGCAAATGGAGCTTGCATGCACACACACACCCGCTCCTTGTGCAAGTGGGGATGTGTGTTCGTGCGCACATGCTCACCCTTGTTCTGTTCCAGCCTACGAACGGCCCTGTTTGAATGTCAGCAACAACCCCTTTTTATAGTCAACAGGCTGGAAGAACCCAACCAAATTTATTTACAAAGAAATAAAAGTTCAAACAAGAGTTAAACTAAAAGTTCAAACAAGAGTTAAACCAAAAGTTCAAACAAGAGTTAAACAGAAATAACAGACCAGGACTTTAGCAGAAGATCTTCAAACGGTTGCCTTCAGCAACCAGCACCTCTCACACCTTCCCCTTTTATCAGCAGTCCCAAGGCGTGGCTTCTCATTGCCTTCTCCTCCTCTCACCAAGTTGCCTCATGGCCTTACTCTGTTCTACTCTGCTGGAATGCCTGCTGCTCCTAGCATCCCTGAATAGATCCAGCTGTGAATCATCTACATCCAATACCTTGTGCTCACACGGCTGAGTCTGATGAGGAACATGATGGGAGGGGCCAGGCTGAGAGTCCTGCAGTGCATCAGAGCCTCCCTCTGACACCAAAGGCTCTCCAAACCCCTCCTCCTCCTCCTCTTCAGAATCATCAGACTCAGCTGCCGGTATCACAGGCTGATGCTGAATCACAACAACCCTCCATTTCTGCAGCCCGGTTGCAAACAGCTCACGGCCCATTAATGGGCCATGGCCCAAAGATTGTACAATGTCTTATACAATGACTTTCCCCACTTTGCCACTTGAGAACAAAACATTTCACTGAGTTCAGCTATTAGAATAGATCCTCTACAGTAATTGCTGGTTGGTTATACCAATTTGCAGACACATTGGTATGAAATATCTCTTTTGGTTCCTGCCACATTCTGTGACTTGCCCTCACTTTCTTTTTAAGGTTCTTCTTAAAAATCATTTTTATTCACAAACATATGCCCCAGAGGTATTTTCTGAAAAGAAAAATTATGTTTGGTTGCAATGAATTGATTTTTTTAAATTTCAAATGTTGTCAAACATAAAATAAACTGAGGTAAGCATGAGGGCAGAAATGACAAAGATTTGGAAACCTAAGAAAGTGGGTGCAACATCCTTCCAAATTGCTTTTTAATAAATAGATATAACTGGTCATATCTAGTCTGGTATCCAAATTGTGAAGAAAACAGAAGAAAGACCCCCTCCTTATTGCAGGAACCCCTCAAAATTGGGAGCTGCTGCCCTAAAACAGTGCTTTTTTTAATAACAGGGAAGGACCCATTAATAGCTGTGAAGGTGTTGTAATGAAGGAGATAGAGGTTCAGCAGCAGCTGAAATTTATTTATTTATTTAATTCAATATATATACCACCCTTTTCCTGAAGGACTCAGGGAGGTTTACAGGGCAAAATTAAAACAATACAAAAATTAAAATTAAATCAATAGCCCCAAAATTTAAAATTAGAATTTAAAAACCTTAAAACCCCTCAGTCCAGGCCAGCTAACTCAAAAAGCCAGGTTTTTATGTCCCGGCGAAACAAACGAAGGTCGGGGGCGATCCGGAGTTCCACCGGCAATTGATTCCATAGGGCAGGTGTACCCACAGACAACGCCTTCCCCCTGGGGATCGCCCGCCGGCATTCCCTGACCAGCGGGACCCTGAGGAGGCCCTCTCTGTGGGAGCGCACAGGACGATGGGGAGTTGATGCTGGCAGCAGGTGCTCCCTGAGATAATCCAGACCCATGCCATTTAGGGCTTTATAGGTCATCACCAGCACCTTGAATCTCACACGGAGGGCAACTGGAAGCCAATGCAGCTCGCGGAGAAGAGGTGTTACACGGAAGTTTCGGGAGACTCCCATCACAACTCGCGCAGCTGAAATGTCTGGCAAAGAATTAAAATTAGCCATCTTTCCTGCCTGTCCTCTTCAGCATCTAGCTAAGAGTGAGGGATTAATTAGTTGTGCACGTGCAACAAGGAAGTCATTGTAACAACATGGGTGAACCCATTAGATGAAAGTTTGGAGATCTCAAGTCTCCTTTTGCTGAAATCGTCTCAGCCTACAAACACAGCTCCCTCCAGCACCATAATGTGCCAACTGGTAATTTTTGCTTCTCCTTTCAAAAAATGAAAATAAATCTGGCACTGTTCTTAGCCAACTTCTTTCTTTACTGTTAGAAACTACTAGATAATCCTTGGACAAAAGTTACCTCTGTGCCAAGATTTCTAGGAAAACCTTTCTACCTTCAAATTCCAATTTTAATCAGAGGTTGGTAAAAAAAACCTGAGTTCTCTCGTTATTCCTTCCCACCTCAATGCACAGTTTCCGGCATGTTTCTCTCCTGCCTCAGTTTCCAAAAGAACATAGCTTTTCCATATGAAGAGGGAAGGATTATGGAGAATCTCTCCTTTGACTACATACTAAAGTAAGCCTCTCTCTTGCAAAGATCCTCCTTAAGACAGAGAGATGAATATTCCCTGTCTTGAAAGCAGCTGTTAATCTTGTGAAAGCCGAGAGGCATCTCAACTAGTCTATGGCCATTTTTCTTCCAGTGACTTAGTGCATCTTCACTGTATCATCTGGCCATTGTTGACGTGATCTAAAGCCTGTTCCTCATTAATGTTACTTTGGCACACTGATGGTCTGGGGGTCTCTAGAAGATGCTATTAGTCAACAGTGGGCGAAATGATCTGTGCTGGGACTGGGTTCTGAAAGGCAGAAAGACAACTTTGCTTCTTTAACAAAGAATTCTGTGAAAAATCTGACGGAGATACACTGGTAGATACCCATGGGAATGTTTTGGTGCATTGCAGCCAGATTTGGACAGCCATGTTTTGTTGAAAAGAAGTCATAATGGCCTGGTTTGTGCATGAAGCTAGTACTCAGCATGATGTATTAAATCACAGTCCTAAAATCTTTTCACGCTCAAATTTAGCATGCATGAGCAGAACTCTGTGTGTATATAAATACTATATTTAAAAACCAATTTAGTCTGGTCTGTGATCCTGCATTTCAATCAACATTCAGCTAAGAAAAAGAGCAGGGGGGGGGAATGTAAGGGAACAACCAAGTCCTCTTGGCACTTGGCCCACTTCCCTCAGTATGTTTATCCATACTGGGGAACTAGATTTACCCAAAGAACCTCCTTTTTTGGATTTGATGCTTTGGGGCTTGATAGTCAGCAACACAGGAGGTACCTTCTGAATACAGCCTTGCCTTGACGCCTTGATCTTTTATTTGGAAAGAAGCTTTAATTCTGAGTCATTGTGTATACAGGTTTTATGCAAAAGTGGCAACATGGAAAGCATCTTCGCAGTGGCTCTAAAAGCAGCAATGGTTCTTCCAGAGAAGAATAGCAGATTAAAGACAGCTCCACGTAAGCAGAGTCAACAATTACAGTTAAGGACAGGCAGCTGACAAAGAGATTCACTCTTTCAACCTTCTCTTGGTAAAGAGAGGACATGACGTTGCCTAAGATACACTCCATATGTTTGTTTGTTTTCTCAAGAGGAGACTGTAAGACAGTTCCCAGAAGGTAAGAGTGTAATGTATTGGGCTTGTTTTGTTAACACCACGTGGTATTGCTGGGAGGCTGTTTGAGCAGGGAAGCTAGCTAACAGCTCCCAGCTCCTCAGACAACCCGTCTCCAGCGCTGCTATTGGTTGCCCCTACGGTGGCAATAGGTTGCTTCAAACCTATTGGCTGCCACCTAGGGGCCAGTGTAAAAATTGCTGCATCTGCAGCCCTGTTCTCTAGTTCAGATCCTGCAAGCAATAAACCATGATCTTTGCTGAACTCACTCGCCTCAGTCTTCATTCCTGTGCAACGAACCCAGTACACAACAAAGAGAACTGGGAACGGAGAGAATTTGCCACTGCTATATGACATCCAGCTGCAACCAGAATTTTTCAAAGGACACAGAGTTTGTACTTTCTTCACTAATCGGGCAACTAAATTTCATTTTTGATGTGTGCCGTTGTGCCCACAGTAAAAAATGACAATAAAGGTTATCTTATCTTATCTTAATCAGTTTTCTGAAATTGCCTATTAACTACTTTAAAGAGGTTAGATACTCTCAAAATGACAAGGCTGGAAACACTGAGGGTGTGTCCTTAATCCTTAATATAAGAAAGTGAAAATGTTTCTTTAAAAGCTTTAGGAATTTAAAATAAACAGCAAAAAGCAAGACAAGGTTTTAGCTATAGAAAGTTTAAATGGATTAAGGACTCCAAAAACATTGGAATATTTGATTTTAGCTAATAGCTTAATAGACACTGGAATTAATTCTAAATAATAAATGTTTTGTGGGAAAGGAAAAATATTTTCAATATTGGAAGCATGATAAGTTAAGCAATTTATAATGGTGTTCAGAGACAGTTTTAAAGAATAGCGGGACTTTGAATTATTGATGTCATCTGTGTTGTCTGTTCTTAGGAATAGTGTGTTCTCAAATGAAACTGTTCTCAAATGAAACTGTTATAAAAAAAGGATTTGCAAAAAATCAGAGAAAGTGAACAAGATTTTTTTGCATTAGACATACAAAAAATTACCGTAGATGAGCCTTTAAGAATTATAAAGAAAGTAAGAATGCCACTCACAGAATTGGAATAATTTCTTAATGCAGGACTTACAAAAGATGCTTTTTAAAATTTTAAAGAAATTTCAGGATATACAGTCCTCTGAATGGATTAAAGAGCAAGATTGTTTTACACAAAAGGAAGGAACACATAATTGGTTTATTCCAGGGGTCTTCAAACGTGGCCCTTTTATGACTTGTGGACTTCAACTCCCAGAATTCCTCAGCCAGCATGCCTGGCTGAGGAATTCTGGGAGTTGAAGTCCACAAGTCATAAAAGGGCCAAGTTTGAAGACCCCTGGTTTATTCCATCAAGGTTAAAATGGGACATGATATTTTGGGTAGGTCTTTATGGATGACATCTTGGTGACATCTGGACTAGAAAAATGTTGTGTGTATTGGATTTGCCAACAGGTAATATAGCGCTTAAGCCTTTTCCCCTACATTCACTTTATGTATCCTAATCTGACAGCATCTAAATTGGCTTAGTATCTATTTTTTTCTTTAAAGTAATCATGTTTGTGAGCTTGCTCTCTTTAAATGGGATACTGTCCCTTTATTCATGTTAAATTTAGCCTTTTGTTTATAATAGGATACTGGGACCACTTTTAATGCCTTGTGAATTAGTTTATAGTTTACAGTTAAGAGCTGAGATATGGAATGATGAGTTTTATATTTATTAATTAATGTTATTGCTTTGGGACTCTTTTCAATTTGTGATGTCTGGATAGGAAGTTACTTATTCGATTTGCCTATACTGTAGTTAAGAGTTGAGTTGTGGGATGGAGAGTTTTATACTGTATCTGTTAATTAAGAAAAAGTGAACAGATAGTGAAATTATTTATACTTCTTGTGATGAGGGAAATCACTTTGTGTGTGTTTTTCTTCTTCTTTTTTCTTTCTTTTCTCTATTCTTGCACCTTTTATTCACTCTATTTTTTTCCTTTCCTTTTTAGTTTGTATTACCTTTTACTATTGTAATTAAGTCTCTTAATAAAATTAAAAACAATAAAAGACACTGGATCAGCAACAAAGACTGTTTCCTTGGGGAACTACATCTATTTGACAGGATGTCCATCTCATACCAAGAGCTATGGTCTACTGATAGGCTGTGACTGTTTCCATAAATCTCTCTGTCTAACATCAGTCTCATTCTAGAATTTGTCTTGTTCAGAAGTAAAATCACATCCCAACTCAGAATTATTTTAAAAGGAATTTGAAAAGCCTAGATGTCCCAAACATTGTTTTAACCAGAAGCTCAGAAAGGCTAAGGACCCTCTCCAGTTCAGAATATGTTATTATCTTGTAAAATGTGGCAAGTTCATCCTGATTCTAGTAGTACTCAGATTCAATCAAGCAATAAAGAAAAATATTTAAAGAAAAAATCTAGATTGAGACACCGTCATGAAGGAGGGGTGAAACAGGGGTGCCCGTTTGCCCTTCTTCTGGGCACGATCTTGGAAGCTGGACCAAAGACTCTTCTGCTTCTCACTTACTCATGTACTTTCCAAGAATAATCCAGGTGAAACAAGCCAGCATGAGTTATGTGGGGTGAGAATGGCTTTCAGGAGCAGATCATGTAAGTAGCAGTAGGTATATTTTGGCCACACACAGCTTCATGAACTATTTTCTTTTACTTATAAAAAAACCTTTAGAGACTCGCCTGCCTTCTGGAATCTCTGTCCATAGTCAGTCATCATCAACCTTATACCATCCGATGACTTTCACCGATAAGCTGCATTAATTATTAAAGCAGAAATCTTGTCAGTGTTTAAAGGGTGAGAAATCGACAAAGCAGTGAGCATGGAAGGAATAAATCCACTGCTGATAAGCTGTTTAAATCAAATTCCAAAAGGTCAGCACTGCCAGCCACATTCATACTGATGCCATTCTAAGCACATGATAATGTATCTCAGAGTCGGTTGTTTTTTTCCAAAGCTTGTATATCTAAAATCCAGCATTAATCTGAAGACTCTCTCATAGAATCAGCTTTGCAAGCAAGGTAGTAGCAACAGATGGATCAAACCAATCCAGGCTTTCAATCTCTTCTGCTTCTTGCTCCAAGAGATAAATAATGAACATGCATTTATCTTTTTATTTTGATTACAGTGTTTCTGATAGACTTCATAGAGCAGCTTGAATTAAATCAGGAAACATTTCAAGGACACTTTGGCTATATTGTTTTCTGGATGAGTAATGACAATGAAATGCAATTCCTTGAAAGGATGAGTGATCAATATGCAGAATGCTTTTCCCATCACCCACCAAGCATGATAGATCACCCTTGCTTTCTCTGATCCTTAGCTGAAAAGCAGAAAGAGACTAAATCAAAAACTCAAAACAAAACATTAGATGTTTTAGTGCTTTCCTGGCTAACAGCTGACCCTGGGAATGATGAATATCAACCATGGTGTCAGCTATTTTAAAGAAAGCAGGGTAAAGCATTTTAGCACAGGGTAGCAAAAAGTTAAAAACAAGTACTAAAGAAAGACCATCTCATTTAACTAATGGTTATATTGATCTCTTGGCAATTGTTCAAAAATTTGTGTATGCAGGGGTGGGAAACTATTAGCCTGAAGACCAATAAATGTTCCTCATCTAGTCTGTAAATAGTTGGTTTGACCCTGCTGTTGTTTATTTATTTCTTTGTTAGATTCTAATTCTTCAGGAACTCAGGGTTGTGGATCTAGCACAGGGGTGTCAAACTGCCAGCCTGCAGGCCGGATGCGTCATGCTGAAACCACAGCCACCCCATTGCTGGCAATGGGGAAAAAAGTCGTGACATGTCACGTGACGTTGTGAGTTTGATCTAGCAAATATTCCTCCAGTTATTCCTTATGACCAATTTTTATTACGGTCACAGACCAGCAAATAAGATAATTAAAATATAATAATAGTATTAAAAAATAAATATAAAAGACAGACAGAATAATATATTGTGATTGATGGTGGATTAACACTAGGCAGTTAAAGTTTGCCAAATTTTACATACAGCATAGCAGATTTTGGCCACATTCAGAGAAACTACTTCATAATGATCTGATAATAGCAGTTGCACATAAAAAAGAACAGTATTTCCTAGATATTTTAATAGGTAAGATGTTATTAGAAGATGCATTATAGCAGAACATGAGCTATAATTTCAATGGCCCCTTGTTCACAGGGGCACAGTTTCAGCTGATCTGATGTTTTTCTGTATCAATTCTCTAAAAACTGCTGTGGGAAATTGTTCCCTACAAAAGCAGCCACATAAATAAGCATTCAAAAATCTGCCCCTTTCCCAAAGGCCTCAACCAAGTCTTACCCCTTTCACCATTTATTCATCAGGAAAACCAAATGATTTGGGATTCTTCTCTCTCTCTCTCTCTCTCTCTCTCTCTCTCTCTCTCTCTCTCTCTCTCTCTCTCTCTCTCTCTCTCTCTCTCTCTCTCTCTTTATGGATTAGCAATGCATAACTGCATTTCCCCCCCCCCAAACAATGAGGACGCACTTGGTACAATAATACACACCCTGGCTCTATAACTATTCTGTAGGTCCAACCAGTTTGCAAAGAAAAAGAAAGGGCTGGCATTGTTTGTCTAAAATAATATAGTCCTTGGCAGGTACAACAGTGACAAGTGCATGGTCAATTTAAGTGATAACTTTGCCTGTAACTTCATTTGCAGGGTTATCACTGACCTAGCAAGAATTGCCTGGTTTCTTCCTTCATTGCAGGATTTCTTTTCTTAGTGAGCCTCCCTGAGGCCACATTTATTAGCACAAGCTGCACAGAATAAATAATTGATTTACATTGATAAAATGGTTCTGAATTCAAGCCTTCTTAGCAGGAAAGTGAATGTTCTGCTAATACTGGGGTCATTTGCCCTATTGAGTTATTTAGCAGCACAAGTTAGTAATGATATTACAGCATCTTCTAGTCTAGAATTGCCCCACCTGCCTTCCTTTGGTTGCGATGGGACTAAAGTTGAAACTATGTTTAAGCCTCTCCATGTGTTGTGATACTGGGAAACTCTGAGCATCCTAGAGAAAGGCAAGTCCAAAAATGCTAGATAATTCCTGGAAGCCTGGCACTCAGGCAAATCTCCCATCAACAGGCACATAGAGATAAACTCCTTCTATATACTATTCAAAAAAAGACAACCAAAAAGCCAAAAAGGAAACAAAAAGACCAAAGCACTACCTCACTAGCAATCCCCAGCTGAGCAGAGATTAACACTAATAATAGAACAGCAATATTAGAACAACAATCAAGAAAGCAAGAAAACCCAATCAATGAACCACCAACACAGACAAACAAGCTAACAGTAAACAGCCTAATCAAGGAACCACTAAATCGATCACTTCCAACAACACTGATGGGACAAGCCACTAGTATAAAAAAATGAGAGTAAATCTCCACTCCTTTCTAGCATGGATGATGTTACCTAGTTTGGTAATGAAACATTACCCCCCCCCCAATGGTATTGCTTACCATTCAAAAAGCAAATCTGAACCCACAATGATAACGAGGCACAACCACAAAACAGAAACCTAACTACAGCTGCAACATCAGCCACTTTAAACCCCTCCAAACCACACAATAAGCAAACTGACACCCACTATAAAAACATGGCACCACCACAAACACGAAGCCAAACAAAAGCAGCACAACTCACCAGCTCAGGTCTAAGGCTGGCAGCTGAGACCAGCCCATCCACTCAAAACACACCTCCACCCAATCAGAACACACCCACCATTCAAAACACACTCCCACCCAATCAGAACACACTTAAACTCCCACCCAATCAGAGCACACCTCCACCCACAGAACACACCCCCTCTGGCAGTTTAAAAAAGAGGAACAAACAGCCACATGCTTCTCCCAGAAGAAGGAAGCAGAAGCCACCAGCCTGATGATGACGGATGGGATTCCGTCGAAACGTCGCTCCTACACCTTTAGTTCTACGTGGGAAAAACCCGAATAACCAAAGATCCACATACGAACACCCGCGAAAACCTCAGAAAACAAATATCTTACCTCTACGGGGAGGAAATCCACCAGCTAACTGGGACCTACGAAAAACTCGAAGTACGAAGAGCTTCCATTCTGTGTGACCTCACATTCCTACGCAACTGCCGAGATCAAAATTTAATCCCCACATCCTTCCAATTGAAATTCCACTCCAACTCTGAAGCCATCAAACGCATCCTGATAAGAACTGAACTGGCCCTAATCAGAAATGAACTCCACACAAAAAGATTCCTCCTGGACCGAATCAACAGAGACCTCCTCACACTTCACCTCAAACTCAGCAACAAGATCCACCCCACACTTTGGGACAAATTCAAACAAATCGCTGCCTGGAGAGCTGAAACAGAGACTGCCTACAAAACAGACACACACACCAATAAACTCCGAAGACTAAAGGAACACCAGAAACAAACCCCTCCTCTCTCACAGCAACACATGAAACAAACTGTGCACAACATCTCAGATAGGATTCTCACCAAAGCCGAAACCAACGTCCTGTCTAAAGGATTTAATTTTGCAGTCGCTCCCAAACACATTCCCACGGAAACCATTATATGCGGAGTCGAATCCAGCCTGACCAAAATTAACCCTGATGACGCCAACAAAATCAGACTCGAAGTTACCAACATCCTCTGCACCAGCAAACCACCCAAAAGCAACTTACCCAAAGAGGAACAGACAGCACTACTTAACCTAAAAAATGACACCAGCATAATCATTCTGCCAGCAGACAAAGGCAACGCCACGGTGGTAATGAACTCATCTGACTACCATACCAAATTATCCAACCTACTCCGAGACTCCACATACAAACTCCTCAAGACAGATCCCACCACCTACCTGGAAAAAACCACAAAATCCAAAATAAAAGCAACCCCCATCAGTGAAGAGATCCAGAAAACAATCATTCCCAGAGAAAAATCATCCAGATGTCCTAAGCTCTATGGTCTGCCCAAGATACACAAAGAAGGAACCCCACTCAGACCCATAGTCAGCTCCATAGGCTCACCTCTACAAAATCTAGCCAAATTTCTTGCCAAACAACTACAGCCTTACGCTAATTCCATCACCTCACACGTACAAGATTCACTCCAATTCATAGAGATCATAAGTAAACTAAACTTACAGCCCTGTGACCTACTTGTGAGCTTCGATGTCGTATCCCTCTTCACCCAAGTGCCAATCAAAGAAGCCTTGACAGCTATCCTAAATAAATACAACCCCCCAAAACACATCCTAGATCTGACCAGCCACTGCCTATCTAACACGTACTTCATCTACAATGGACAAAGATACAAACAAATGGAAGGAGCACCCATGGGATCACCCCTTTCACCTGTCATCGCAAACCTCTACATGGAACACTTTGAAACGCTCGCTCTAGAAAAATCCAACCACAAACCCAAACTCTGGCTCAGATACGTAGATGACACCTTCGTAATCTGGCCACACGGCAAAGAAAAACTGGATGACTTCCTCACACACCTCAATAGCCTACACCCCAAAATACAATTCACCATGGAAACAGAAGCTAACAATCAACTTCCCTTCCTTGATGTCTTAGTCTACAAGAAATCCAACGGCTCCCTAGGACACACTATCTACCATAAAAAAACACACACAAACCGCTATCTGAACGCACTCTCACACCACCACCCAGCACAGATCAACTCCGTAGCCAAGACACTCATCTCCAGAACAAAACAACTAGCTGACGAACAACACCTAAAAACCGAACTACACACTCTCACTAATGTACTAACAGCCAATGGATTCCAAAGAAACACGATTACCAACTTAATCCGAAGAGAGACACCCACAAAAACCCAAGACAGAGAACAAGAAAATGGCAAAGCCCTCCTCCCATACTTAAAAGGGACCACAGACAGAATCAGCAAGGTCCTCCAAAAACACAACATCAAAACAGCATTCTACACAGACAGAAAAATATCCACCATCCTAAGAAACCCCAAGGACATAATTGGCTTAGAAAACCAAGGAGTATACGAAATCCCATGCACCACCTGCCCCACCACATACATCGGACAGACCAACAGAAGAATAAGTGCACACATTGAAGAGCACAAAAACTCACTCAGAAAGGGAGAACAAACTTCATCCCTGGTCCAACACTTTGAAGCCACGGGACATGAAATTGATTTTAAAAAAACCAAAACTATCGCCAAAATTGAACATTTTAACAACAGAATAATCAGAGAAGCCATTGAGATAGAAAAACGCCCCCACAGCATAAACAAACGAGATGATACCTCTCGCCTACCAACCATTTGGAAACCCGCCTTGATTGACAGACGAGTCCCAACCACCAAGAATGATACCAGACCCAAACTCATGATAACACCACATGACATCACCACCACACAACCATTCAAAAAGCAAATCCGAACCCACAATGATAACGAGGCACAACCACAAAACAGAAACCTAACTACAGCTGCAACATCAGCCACTTTAAACCCCTCCAAACCACACAATAAGCAAACTGACACCCACTATAAAAACATGGCACCACCACAAACACGAAGCCAAACAAAAGCAGTACAACTCACCAGCTCAGGTCTAAGGCTGGCAGCTGAGACCAGCCCATCCACTCAAAACACACCCCCAACCAATCAGAACACACACCCCATTCAAAACACACTCCCACCCAATCAGAACACACTTAAACTCCCACCCAATCAGAGCACACCTCCACCCACAGAACACACCCCCTCTGGCAGTTTAAAAAAGAGGAACAAACAGCCACATGCTTCTCCCAGAAGAAGGAAGCAGAAGCCACCAGCCTGATGATGACGGATGGGATTCCATCGAAACGTCGCTCCTACACCTTTAGTTCTACGCGGGGAAAAACCCGAATAACCAAAGATCCACATACGAACACCCGCGAAAACCTCAGAAAACAATATATATATATATATATATATATATATATATATATATATATATATATATATATATATATATATATATGTGTGTGTGTGTGTGTGTGTGTGTGTGTGTGTGTGTGTGTGTGTGTGTGTGTGTGTGTATACACATATAAATAATATAAATATTATTTATTTATGATTTATATTTATTAAAAATTTATACCCATTTATACATTTGAGAGTAGTGGTGATGCAGTGGTTAGCAGGCAGTATTGCAGGCTAACTCTGCTCACTGCCAGGAGTTCAATTCTGATGGGGCTCAAGGTTGACTCAGCCTTCCATCCTTCCGAGGTTGGTAAAATGAGGACCCAGATTTTTGGGGCCAATAAGCCAACTCTGAAAACTGCTTAGAGAGGGCTGTAAAGCACTATGAAGCAGTATATTAGTCTATTGCTATATGTTTTGGAGGACTTTATCAGGTTTGTGTGCTATAATAATGCCATTTGGTTGCAATAGCCTGTTGGTTGTTTCTGAGACATTGTTGATATATGTTAATGTTATCTTAACATAGTATGCTACAGTCCATCAATTAGAGATATACATCTGATAGGACCGTGAAAAGGGTCCTTCTCAGTGGTGCCCCTTCTCTATGGAACATCATTCCCCCAAGATACAGTTAGTCCCGGCCCTGTTGCTTTTCCAAAATATCCTGAAAATGCGGTTTCAATCAGTGGGCCTGGAGACTATAAATGGATATGTTGTGACTCAGGGCCAGCCTGTGGGTCCGACAGCCGGCTCCGATGTATCGGATGACTCAGATGAAGGGGAGGAGGGAGACGAACCGGCTGATGATGGTTTGGAGGCTTTGCAGAGCCCTCAGCCGGGGACCTCTTCTCAGCTGCGTGAGCCCGATAGTGCGGAGGATGATGACCCACAGCTGGCCCTGTTCAAGGACGCCCGACGCAGGAGGCAGTCGAGCAGGAACAAACAAAGAAAGGCTGTGGGACTCCTCGGGAGGAGGCTCAGGGAGACCACGCCCTGAGTTCTCAATAAAAGGAGTGTTTGGGGAGGGGCTGGTTGCTGAAAGCAACTCTTCCGCTTGAGGAGTCAAGCTCTAGTGTTTTTGTTTCTTGTTATGTTAATTGTGTATTAAATCTTGGCAGACGGCCTTGGACGCTCTCCAGTCTCTTCTATCTGAATAGGGGTTTGCCTTACTACAAGGCCAGAAGAGGGCTGGTTCAGAACAGGATATGGAACAGATCAAGTGATGATTTGATTGTATTGTTGCTGCCAGGGATGAGAGATGGGTTGTTGTTGTTGTTTTATGGGTTTCCAATATGTGGGTGGATTTTTAAATGTTGCAAGTTACCGAGAATCACATGTGTGAGTTGGGTGGCTTTATAAATTTGTTTAGTTGATTAATCAATAAATCCTTTTCATAGCTTATGTTGGTTGTACCATATTGAGTTCAGTGATCAAAGACTTTCTGATAAAGTTGTGTAGGTATCTATTTTGTTGGGAAATGTTGGTTAGGGAGTCTGTTGCCTTCCCCCCCCCTCCGAATATTCTGGGTTGCTCCAGTGCATCTGTACTCATCAAAGACATCTCAGAAACAATTAAACAATTAAGAGTCTGCTGCAGTACCCAGCAGATGGCACCATTTTGTTATTGTTTAAACCTCAGTCTAAATTATACAGCAGGGAAATTGATGGTAATTTAATGCAGTTATGTTTTGAATACATATTACGTAGATCACATTGCATAGATCAGTGGAGAAATCAGAAGCAAATATTTATCTTCCCTATCAAACAGATGAGCTAGAGGTGGTTTGTTCACTTCCTGCAGCTGATTAAAGGACATCACTTATGGATAAGCAACTGCTCAGATGTCAGAAAGCAAAATAAACTAAAGTGAGCCATTAAATGGGCACAACTCAAGGTGCTGGTTATGACCTCTAGAGTCCTTTGTGGCTTAAGATCTGGATTACTCCCAGATCACCTTCCCCAAGGAGCTTAAGATCAGGAAGATTGTTTTTCTCCAGATTCCTTCCGTTTAGGAATGTCATCTCCAGGGACTGTGGAGATGGCCTTTTTAGCTGCAGTCTTCATCTTCTCTGGAATAGCATTTCTATTGAGATCAAAATAGCAGCCAGCCTATACTTTAAAAAAAGCCACTAAAACCTAGCTATTCCAGAGGGTCTTGTAGGTAGACTTCTTTTGCTGTTTATTCCAGAAAAAAAGGATAAGTTCATGAATTTGTATTTAATTTTTTTTTTCATTGATTGAAGGAAACTCATCCAGTTCTATAAAACCCTATGGTCTAAAGCAGGGGTAGGCAACCTTGGCTCTTTTATGGCTCATAGACTTCAACTCCCAGAATTCCTGAGCCAGCCATGCTGAGGGGAAAGGAAAAGGTTCCTAAGCTGAGCCATGCTGGCTCAGGAATTCTGGGAGTTGAAGTCCACGAGTCATAAAAGAGCCAAGGTTGCCTACCCCTGGTCTAAAGATTCAGTTAAGCAGTTAATAAGCAATTCTGAAACGTGATTAGAAAAGAAAGCATGAAAACCCTGGGTCCATTAAAGCACTGTGTCATGGTACCGATAGATGAATCCGTTTAAAAGAACTTCAAGGAAAAAATTTCTTCCTTAGAGAACATTTTATTTAGGAAACAAAGTATCGGCACATGCATAGGTGAACCCAAGACTAAAAATCCCCTCCCCCTGGTTACAAAGTTGCAATTCCAATTCCCACCCCAATTTGCTGTCATAAATCACATTCACCAATTGTTACAAAACGCTGGCTCTCCTCCCAGGTCTCCAGCCCGCCAAAATGTTATCAGCACTGACCTTGATTCTCACACATATGAATTATTTTGGCTAACTGAGAAACTATACATCCCCCCATCCTTCTTCCTTCATCTAATATCTCTAAACTAAAATGTGGCAACAAGACAAAATGAAAATGGCTTCAGTTCAGTTTGTCACAGTGTTGACACCCTGACTGCTATTTGGGCTAAGGTGACATTTCCTCATCTCCCTGAGCTCTAAACCTACCAAAGATCACTGTCTTGCAGTTCCCCCCTCTCCCCACCTCATGAGAAGCCACTGCCTGGAACACTTGTGGCCAATCCCAAGTCCTCTCCTTGTTTGAAGGGGTATCCTGAAGCACTGATCCATCTACTGGCACTTCAGCCCAGTTGTCGGTTCCGCTTCAATTCGCCATTTCTCCCCCAGAGGTTAGCTTGTATTTGACTTCTTAATAATTGCAACTTATCAACAAACAAGCTGTGCTTTATATGGGGAGTTGAAATACCCAGGAGTGAAAGGAGAAAAATGAGCATGACAAGATTTACTTTGGGCCTGTAGAACTGAGACATTGCACTGCAATCATTGAGATTTTACACAGCTAACATTCGAACATATCCCTAAGGCAATTCCGCTGTCACGAATAAAATACCCTTCCTTTTGTTACTCAGCCAAATCTCTCTATTTTCCCCTCTTTCTCAAGTTAGATAAGTGGGTAAAAAAAATAAGATAAAGGCTGTTTGAGAGAAGAACAAGATTGTAATGGTCTAAGCGTAGGAAACAACATGTTCTTTTGATTTAGAAAACATAATGTGGTTTGCTTTATTCTAAGTTAATATTTTGGATTAACCTAGCCATGTTCACCATGGTTTTCCATGTGGTACAGGCTTTTTGCTTTATTCAATAAAATGTAGTGAATCAAACCATAGATTAGTATGTGTGATCCCAGCCAATGTATTGCTTGAATAATAACAAGCACACATATTTAACAACAATCTTCTCAGTCACATTCTTTCTCTTCACCCTAAATTGAATACAGATGTTTTCCTCTCTTAAAAATCATGAGAAATATGGGCTTAGTTACATGGCCCACCTCTGTCTAGGGAACTTGTAATTAGTCAGCTAGGCCATGCTGTTTTTCAGCCTCTGGTGAGTTTTCTGTGTGCATGTTGCTATAGCAGAAAATCTCAGCTCACAACAGCTTCTGATACAACCTAGCCCTTTTTTGAGTGTGTGGAGTGGGCCAGAAAGTGGCAGCTAACATGGTTGCTAAAGTCAACACTGGCAGCAGTCATTTAAAGAGAGCTTTAATTTAATTCTTGAATTACCACTTTGCAGGAACTCTAGAATTTCCATATACAGACTGTCTCTATTTTTACAACCGCTGCAAAACCCGAAGCCAATAATCATTTGTATAACATCATCATCCAAGCAGACTATAGCCTTCTTCATAAAACTTGACCTCTCTGGCTGGATATTCCTTAAGAATGGAAAAAAAAAAACATTAGATACACATACTTCTTCCATCTACCAGCTTGGTTGGCCAAGTGTCAGTTCCAGCTCCTGCCACATCACAAGGCAAGGCAAAATGCTGGGCAATGAAGTCCAGCACAAACTCTTTCACAACTTTTAGATGTTTTAGATGGGATCTTCAAGAATTATTAAATTTTCCACTCCTGTGCATTTCTTAACAGAAACCATAGGAGAGTCAGACTTGAAAAACTTCAAACAATCGAATCAAAAATTTGGAGAGCAACATTTCAGCCATCAGATTCAACACCTGAATCCAAATTCCTGTGTTTGATGGCTGCCCAATGTTATTTGAGTACATCAGTTAAGGGGACTCCACAATCTCTCTGGAGAATTCTTAGATAGTTCACACTGTTAGGATGCCTTTTCCTAACACTGGAATTGGAATCTTTGTGTCACTTAAATCCTTTAGTTGTCTCAAAGTTGATTTTTTTCAAAAGGAGGAAGAAGAAAACATTTTGCTTCTTTCCAAGGAGCTCCATCAGCTGTGATGGTGGTGGGATGGAAGGATAGGTACTGACAGTTAAGCCTGGATGGTGGGGAGATGGAAGGATAGGTCTTGATTTGATGGCGGCAGCGGGGGGTGGGGTGGATGGAAGGATTGTATTTCTTTGCAGTCATCTGGTCATTAGCACTCTTTCTGAGGGCTGTTGAGGCCACTTGGAGGTTTATCTATGCCCTCAGAGTCATTTGATTCAGGGTGCAATTGGTTGTGGAATCTTCTTCAAATTGCTGCAAGGGCTACATAGTAAACTGAAGATAGATGGTGTCTTTTTAATCCACCTTTGTTGAGGGAGGGCTGTTCAATTCTAACATATATGGATCCTCTTACCTCTCTTTCAAAACAATGGTCCTCTTTGATCCTCTTTATCCTGGTCCTGATGACTGAGAATCTCCACAGACGTTTAAATCCCTTAGCTCAGTGGTTCTCAATCTGTGGTCTGTGGACCCTTAGGGGAGCATGATATTGTCACAGAAGGGTCCACAAAGGCTTGAAGAAATGTTATGATTTAAATCTTGAGTTAAGTCTTGGGGGTCCATGACCATGATCCTTGGCCACTGTTATGTATCCAGGTGAAGAGAACACATACACACTTACATAGCAGTCACCACCAGGGGGCATTGAACTGTAACTGTTTTGGCGGGAACCCAGTTTCGGCGGGAAACAGAGGTTCAAACCCATTGGCCGGCTGCTCACCTGGCCAGGTATAAAAGGAGGGCAGGTAACCCCTATTTCCCAGTACAGTCACTTCCACCGAATAAAGATCTGCCACTCATCGTCTCGGCGTCCTTCCTGCTCTCCAGAACCCACTACACAACAGCCACAAAAATGGTATTTAAAGGGGGTCCGTGGTAAAGAAAAGGTTGATAACCACTGCCTTAGCCTTCCCTTTCTTTAAAAACAGTTCCCATATTTCAAGTAATAGACATCCAAAATAGATTCTAGACTTACAAAATTTGATAATAATGGTTCAAATCTTCAGATCCTTCCAAAGATGGCCAGGGATAAGTTTCTCCATTGTTTGCTTCCAGGGAACTTTGCCCTAGTGTAGCTGGAGTGATTATTGGATCCTTATTGACTGGGAATTTCAGAGTATGCCAAAACGGTGAAGGCAGTGCTTAGTGGACTGAACATAACCAGTTCAGCATTATAACGTTTTGCTCTGGTGAGACCAAAAAAGCTTCCTTTTTCTCTAATGTGGGAAGACTTTCCTACTTGACCTTCTGTGAACTATTCTTATTTAAGCAGACTGCCTTTGGTCCTTTTGCTAAAGTTCAGGGGTAGAATAGAGGCCAAAACCTTGCTTCGTAATCTCTAGATCACTGGATCAGAAGCAACTGAAGAACGAATTACATTCAGCAAGTTGTGAAATATATTTATTTCAATTACTCCCCCCAAAAAAACATGAGCACAAATGATAATGAGAACTCTTGTATACTGACTGTGTATTCTTTACATCCTTTTGTTTTCAAGGGGTGCTTTTCAGATACTGTAGAAGCCTAGGAACTCTGAAGCTGCTACAGTCAAGATGAAAGGTTCTGATGCAGTCTAACCATTGTTTTTTCTCTTCTTGCTTACCTTCGCCACTCTATAAATAGACGGGGAGTCTTATTAAAATGTTAACAAGTTTCATTCTCGGAGAGCTCAATTACTTATCCTGGAGGAGCCGGTGTTTCATCATCACCAGCAAGGGAATCAAAGAAAAGAACAAGCACTCAGGAGAAACAAAAACCCAGAGCATTTGACAGTGTGTTCAACACGGCTAATGCAGAAAAACACATATTCAAATGAATAATGTTTGGTTTGGGGGTTATGTTTTGTTTTTGCTTAAATCCCAGAACAATTGTGACATCCTGTCCAGATGGCCTTTTCTAAACTGAGATGCTGTAAACATCTCGTTTTCAGAAATGAGAAAGCACACCCTCATCGAGGGCATTCGCCTTTCATAGTGTCGTTCCTATTTTGCTTGCACAACTGGAACAGAAAACAAGCAAAAGGCTGCAAAGGCCTGACGCTTGAGAAGGAAGACTTGCGTGGTCCAGAGGGATCTTATTCCCCTGTAGGATGTACCCTGCTTAGAGAATCGTGGTTGGAAGGGGCTTCTTTCCCTTAGTAAAACTAGCTCTGAATTAGGGCAAATTCCATAGTCCACTCTGCCCATGGACTTCCAATGAATGAAAGCCATCAACACACAGTGTTTTGTCCTCACCATTTAAAAATATTTATGGTCAAGAAGATTCTTCTAATTTTCATCATTTGCCCCTTTATATAGTCTTCTATAGGCTAAGCCTTTCCAATGACTCCTTAGTCTTCCAAAATGACTTTTTCCCCATATACCTGATGCTTCTGGAACTCACTGAACAGTTCCCATTTCCTGTACCTTCTAAAAAATGCAATATGCATGAATTTGGCACTAGGTTCTGACCAGAGAATTGAATGGAACAATCTTTTCTTTCGACTAGGAAACTATTGTTCTATCAATGTAGTAGCCACTGTCAATGTGCCGATAATAGTTGTTTCATGCAAAACTGAGATTCCTGAGTTTTATTTCAGTTTGGAGATGGTTCACAGTGCATGGTCTATTTTTCTAGTTTTTACATTTTGCCCACTTCCAAACAGAGGGGAACTGTTCTCCTTTCCCCCAATAGTTCTATATCTGAATGCAGTGATAAAATTAGAAAGGTCTCCAGAGTTGCACAAATAAAGTTTCTGAATATTGCTGCAATACGCCCCGTGTGCTTGGATCTCTCTGCTATCTTGCAAAACTTGTCATCATGCTACTAATTCCATCATAAAGATACTCTTGTTCTGAGAATGCTGAGGAATTTAATGGCAAATCTACGAGCAGGCATTCTGCAACTGATTCTAGAATTCATACGTGTTCGTGTCAGTGCTGCAAGATATCTCAACTGCTTTTCTACTGATCAGAATCAGTGATGTGTAAAGGCAGATCCTAGGAGGAATGGAGCCTTGTTATTTTCTTCTTCCTCCCAGGATTTTGTTCAAAAGCACCAGAGGGGAGTGTGCAAGATTTCTTTTGTAGCAGCTTGGACTGGAAACAGCTAATCCTAAAAAGTAGATTTCTGAACGCTCTGGCTAGTAATATTTATTAGGAAGACAGTTCAAGTAGCAGCAGCAGAATTCCAGAAAGCACTCTACTTTCAAATAAGAAACCTATATGTAAGCAAATTAGGTTGGGAAGGTTTTCTCTTTTAATATAAAGAGGGAGATACTTATCTACTAGGCTTCTTACCAGTGTGAGAACCGGCTTTTGCAGGATGGAAGCAGGGTGTGCATGTATGATGTACCTCTAGAAGTATATGAAAAGACACGTATCCAGCAATCAATTTAGCTGTAGAGATTAATTTTTAAATGTGACCACAGCACCCTAAAGAGAGTTAAGAAAGCCAATCAACACTGTTGTTGCTGATAAAGAATGAATTTGGCATGCTCTGAGGATCCTTTTGCTTCCCACAAGCAGTTGGAGCTTTGAAGATAATAGAAGCTTCCAAACCATCTTTAAAAGCAGGGCCATGAGGAGCAAGTTATAGAACTGCAATCTAGATGTAAGCAACCTGAATATATTCTAGGGTGTGCAGCACATTGCACTAGGCAAGCTCAAGCATGAAGGGTACTTAGGAAATTTCCACCTCTATTGTTGATGGGGCAGCAGCCTAAGAGAGCATTTAGTGCCCCATTATGAGGCAAACAAACATACATTCCTGTATTCCTTGCCTAGGAGACATGAGTCCAACCAGGAGAAAAGGAAAAAGAAGGTGTTCATTGCAAGGCTCATTTGAAAACCACAGACAGGGCAGCAACAACAATGTGTGTACAGTTTTTGCCCTAAGATGGTATGGACTGAGACTACTTTCAGACAACACACATATTCATATCCAAGTCAATTGTTTGTATTAGTCTTTTTCTAACCTCTCAACCCAGCCATGATGCACAGGAAGTATTCTCGTGGCAGCTAGGAGTTCTGCAAGGGTGTCAGCTGGGGAAAGCCTGTTTCACGTAGTTTCATGGAAAACTAACAGCTGATTGGAAAAAAAGACAGGATGCAAATATAACAAACACATTTCAACAAGACTGCAGTTAAATATCAGTTTTATTGATGCACTTGAGAGAATTGGGTTTTAATCCCTGTTCAGTTTTGGACTCAATGCAATAAATCACCGTACAATTCAATGACTCAAATGTAAATGGGGCAATGATTATTTGTAATGCGTTTGTGTGCATGTGTGTGTCAAGCGCTGGAAAATCAGGAGATTCAGGCAGTTCAAATGAGTATAAAGATTTATTGCACGCTTAAGCTCTCTACAAGAATCTGACCAACTAATGATCAAGGGAAATGAACAGGAGATAAGAAAGGCATTCAAGATGGACTCTTATGAGTGCAGAAGTGACTCATGACTTACAATCATTTGACCCCTTGCTCAGGGTCAACATGTTCATCTCCTATTGGGAGGGGGAACTGTAATGAATTTTAACCCCAGAGGATCTACAGTATATAACTCATCATTTTGGAAAAAGTGATATTGATAATCTATCAATTGGAGAAATAAAATTCTGAAACTAAAATTGTACTATGGATATGCTTCTATGTTGGATTTGCCATTCATTGTAAATTCATAGGAGCATGGTAGCTTGCGTGGTTAACAGCTAGGTTGGCGGTTAGCAAACCCATGTTCAAGACCTGTGTGCTGCCATGGAGCGGGGTTGAGTTCCCGTCCTTTGCTCCAGCTCCTTCCCAGGACATGAAAGGAGCCCCCTACCGGGTGTTCTCCAGGCAACAGTGATGTCACCAGCTAATTCTTTCAACCCAGAAGCAGTGCTTCTGATATGAGTGTGATGCAGTTGGGAATTTGTCAGTTTGCAAAGTCTGAAAAGAAAAAACATAATGAAAATACATCAAGGCAAAAATAGAACAGTGCAGAGCACCAAGGGCTTCACAGTTCAAGCCTGAGCTATAAATATTCGCTTCTATCAGTATGAGTTTTTAAAAGGAAAATAAAGAACAATAAGCAGGGCTGTCCTCAAAATTATGCACAATATATATGTATAATATATACATATGTACATATGCATAATATACAATGCACATAATACAGTATGTGATGTTAAGGAAAAATATAAATATCTTAAACATGCACATTTAGTATTTTTACCCAGGACATCATTTGTATAGAAGAAGGTGGTTTATTAGGAATAATTTTATTCCTATGGCTAATGATGATCATTCTTCAAAGCATTTGCTGCTGCATTCATTTTTTAGCCAAAGTAATTTTCCACATTTTAAAATACCACTGATCCAAACAAAGCTGTACTTATTTTAAAACAATGGAAAAATAAATTGCTTCAGAATTTCCTTTAATGAGAAACAGCGCAGAAATGCTATAAATAAGTAACAAGAAGAATGTGCATCAATTTAGAAGCCAGAAGAAAAATAGCATACCAACAGGAGTTATTTTGAGGATTTGTTTGTTGATTTCCCAATTTCTGCAAAATCTTTTGACCAAAAATAATAATCAATTAAAGATTGTTGTCAAAGATGACAAATTTACCTATTTGCTTACAATGCCCCCAGTAAATCTAAAAAGGTTACAGTTTATAATATAATGCTAAGCTGGGTTCCCTACAGCCAATTGTTAAGTGACGTGATGAAATAGATTTTTAAAGAATTTTGCTCTATAAAAGTCTGGATAAATAATAACACTTAGCTGATCCTGACAAGGTAAAGAAGATGGAGTTGGATGGAGTTGGTTGGAGACACCAAAAAATATCAGGACTATGTATGGTCACACATGGGGAAAATAAACATTGTGCAGTCTGGCTAATAAGGCAAACTACAAATACATGAGTCCTTGGGTCTTCCTCAAGCTGATGGCCTCCAAATGGTTAGACAAGGTTCTCATCATATCCATCACGTGGACCAAGGACATGCTAGAAGCTGTAATCTAAGATAGCTGGTGAATAAAATCAGACCCAAAAAGAGTAATATATTCTGCATGATCCAGGTTGTTAAAAGATAAACAATAAAGTATTCAGCCCATGGTAGCCCTGACTGTTCTTGCTGTTGCATTTCAACATTACCAGTTTGGAGATGGTATCTGAATTACCAGTACTACTGGGGAATGTACAAAATTAATGTAACCAACAATCTTAGCATTATATTTGCTAGATAATACATTTCTGTCAAATAGCATATCAGTTGACCTTAGCTGATCTCAAGTAAGCTAAAGTAAGTTTAAACCTGCTTAACACTTGTTAGAAGACCAGCAGAAATCTCCAGCTCTAGACTAAACTGGAAGTAAAAAAATAAGATCCCAGAAGAAAAAAAATGAACTGATTCTGTTTTCTTACCTCTAAGAAAACTACATGGAGATCAAGTCACAAAGAACTGAACTCAGTGGGAAGGAGACACTAGGTGACAAGGACTTTCAATAAAATTGATTGTACTTAAATTCCACCTCATCTTCCTATCCTACCAAGTGTTCAAATGCAACAAATATAAAGATAGTTTCAATGTTTGTTTTAGCACTATTACAGATTGAAACCTAAAGATGGATGGTCTATGATACTTTGAACATGTGTTTTGTTTTGTTTTTGGTAGCTGCAAGACACCAAACTAACTTCTTTCATCTGGCATGCATACCATTATAGAGATTGAAAGAGGAGCTGAATGACCTTTTCATGTTCCATCAAATCCTGTAATTGTGCAACTATAAAAGGAAGGCTACAACTCAGTTGGAGATGGTTATCTGGATGGGTCAGTCTAACCGTAACAGAGGTCTTTTAAGAAAAAAGTATGCAAATGTGCCAGCAATTTTATGAGTTGTATTTCAGTTCCACCAGGCTGTGTACAAATAGCTCTATTTGTATAATATATATAATATAATGTATTTTGTCACCATGGCTTCCATGCCTTTACCCCTGGAGTTAAAAAAGACATTGTTCCCCAGCCTGACTTAAGACACTTTTAGGAAAGATCCAGGCCTTTTTCTGAGGTAGTGAGTAAAACACAGTGCTTGCTGCCAGGAGGGGTAGTTGTGCAACTGCTTCTAGAAAATTCTGGGAACTGGTAGAACAAGATGCTTGGCAAAGGAAAGTGAAACTGGAGCCTCCAAGAGTAAGTGACATTATTCATGAGATGACCTCTGTGGGGAAGAACTAGGAGCAGTAGAAAGATAATGCAGCTGGGAGGAGAACAAAAGAAAGATGCTACTATCATTTCCAAATCCAAAACAAGAGGTTTGAAATCTGGAGCAAGTACAAGTTGGAACTTGAAACAGACATTCAAATTAAAGCAAACAAAAAGGTGGCACACAAATGCATTCACCAGACCTGCCCTGCAGATCCCAGTGAGTCAGCGCTGAACTCTCTTAAGACCCATAATTTGCCTCCTGAAAGGAAGGCTTCCCTTAGATTAAATGTCTAGTCCTAGCTTAGTTGGACAGCCTCCCAGTTGTGCATAAAACTGGCAGGCTGGATGTGATTATTTCTTCTTAACGAAGGACTTTTTTTTCTGGGATATGTAACCACATAAAAGTCAATTGCCACTCCTTGTTAATATTCATTGCACTACCAAGCTTTTGACTACTAAGAACTGAAACTCAGTTTGTACTTAAGTTTGTACTTTCAAGCTGGAGCTGGTGTCCAAAAGCACAATTTTTATGACTAGAAGTGTATCTTTTCCAGCAGACTCCTTTTAGGGCAGTCTTATGTTTACTGAGATAACACTTTTAATGCTCCAGTCAGATTATTATAAAAAGTAGCCTAAAAGTGCTCAATTAAAACTATTTGAATAGAGGGACCCCCTTTACCCAGTTCCCAGCTGGCTCCCTGTGCTAACATTATTGTGCAACTATTCCGTTTCTTCTCTTTTTTTTTAAAGGGGTAGAAGCAATGAGAGAACACAGATAGAACATCATATTATTGGAGCCTATTGTTTACAGTTATGAGTGATACCCCCATTCATTATTTCAATGAATAATGAGAACTGCAGGGTAAAATTTGAAAAAAGCCCATTATCCTGCAGTCCACATAATAAAAAGAGAAACCAAACAAGGCAAAGGGAAGCTGAAATAGACCATCCAATGGCTTCAACTCAGATCTGACAATCTGCTCTGACAATCACAGTAGGGATCCTGGCTTGCTTTCTTTATACTTTCTTTATAACAGGCGATCAGGTTTCAAGGAGCTGAGGGAAAAACTGTTAGCATTGTCAAAATTTCCACAAAGCTCTTCTTATCCCCATCAACATCTTGCAGCAAGCACACACTTCTGTTAAGAACAATTCAAGTCTACTTTTCAGAAGAAACACATTGTTGGGGTGTACAATGTAATAATATTTACTGAGCACAAGGTTTAGGCTTAACTATTTGGTCTGAATTTGACTAGACTGGAAATGGAAATCATGCGTATGTATGGAGACACAGAGAGCACAGTTGTGGTTAGTTTCATGAAATGGAACTGAAAAACAACTGGACCTGATATTGCTATGTGGAGATCAAATATATTGTATGCAAATTAAAGTCAGGGAGCATCCACAAGAGGATAAGTGCAATTGATCTGTTTCTTTGGGTAAATTGACAGCTTAATAAACTAGAATATTTTATTAGTCCCAGCTTCCTTTGTGAAGGTGAACTGTACTTGATTTGTATGCTTTTGAGCTTTCCTTGGAAATGTCAGACCTACTCGTGTTAGCAATTTCTAGCTTTTGGACATCTACTTTTATATTCCCCACCCCCCTGGGTATTTCTGCCTCCTGATTATAGCAGTTGATTCTAATTCATAAATACCCCCCAGTTAAATCTGTAGCATATATGGTTTCTGTGCTCAGTAAAACCTATTCCCAATATAATATTTTACCCTTTTGTTCAGGAGAATTGCTCTCAAGATTCAGCTGCTGGAATCTTTAACCCACCAGTACATTTTAGCTTTCATTATCTATTAGTGATTTTTCTTTTCTATTCATAATAGTCAAGGAGCGATATATAAAACAAACATATTCAGTAGAGTTGATATCTCTTTATTGGCACAGCTTTACGCGGAAAATGCAACTTTTCAAGCATTGCTGAGCTCATCAGAGACTACAAAATGGGGACTAGATCTCAATTTCAACACTAATTAAAACAATGCAAGACTTTAGCCACTGTGGGCAGGATGCTGATTAACTTAATGCTTAATCTTGCTGAAATCAGCAGAGTGTAAAAGCCAAAAGCTGAGCATATTTTCAAAGGAGGAAACCATGAGAATACATTTGGAAAAAGCAGGTGGAAGAGGATAGAATGAAAGTTCTGCCTTCCTCATCATTGTACATATTCACTGTTTTTCTTTTCAAATCTGTGGCTGGGGAAAAATGTTGGTATAAGTAGTCCTCACAGCCACAGTTGAGCCCAAAGTTTCTGTTGCTAAGCAAGTTTCTGTTGCTCCATTTTGTGATCTTCCTTTCCACAGTTAAGTGAATCACTGAAGTTCTTAAGTTAGGTGAATCTGGCTCCCCCATTGACTTTGCTGCTCAGGTGGTCACAAAAAGTGATCACATGACCCAGGGATCCAGCAGCTGTCATAAATAGGAACCAGCTGCTAAGCATCTGAATTTTGATCACATGGCCACGGGGCTGCTGCAACAATTGTAAGCATGAAAAACAGTCATTAGTCAATTTTTGCAGTGCCATTGTAACTAAACAAATGGTTGTAAGTCAAGGACTATATTTCTCTTCTGTTAACAACCAAGCTAAACCTTCTTTTCCATTAGAAACAAGGCTATCCCTTTTCTAAGGTTTTGATGTTTGTTTTTTAAAAATGAGGCTGGATTTAAAAACTGTACAAGATATTTAGAGGAAGAAGCAAGTGTTACAATTACTACTTCAGATAGTATCCCTTGTCAACCAATTTAGGATCAGAAATGAGAATGAGCAGTCTATGATCTGGACATCATGAATTACATTTTAGTTCAATTTCATAAGGCTGCAGGCAGGCAAAACATTTAGAATTGTAGATTGAGTTGTGGCAACTGGACTAATTTTACTGACTACCTGGATGACTGAGAATTGATCAACATTCAGAACTGTCCTTTTTTAGACCCTTTTGCCATTGATGCAATGTTGTTGTTGTTGTTGCGAAGTCGTGTCCAACCCATCGCGACCCTATGGACAACGTTCCTCCAGGCCTTCCTGTCCTCTACCATCTTCTGGAGTCCATTTAAGCTCACGCCTACTGCTTCAGTGACTCCATCCAGCCACCTCATTCTCTGTCGTCCCCTTCTTCTATTGCCCTCAATCTTTCCCAGCATTAGGCTCTTCTCCAGTGAGTCCTTCCTTCTCATTAGGTGGCCAAAGTATTTGAGTTTTAGCTTCAGGATCTGGCCTTCTAAAGAGCAGTCAGGGTTGATCTCCTCTAGGACTGACCGGTTTGATCACCTTGCAGTCCAAGGAACTGGCAGGAGTCTTCTCCAGCACCACAGTTCAAAGGCCTCAATTCTTTGGCGCTCGGCCTTTCTTATGGTCCAACTTTCATTGCCATACATTGCAACTGGGAAGACCATAGCCTTGACTATACGCACTTTTGTTGACAGGGTGATGTCTCTACTTTTTAGTGTGCTGTCTAGATTTGCCACTGCTTTCCTCCCGAGGAGCAAGCGTCTTTTAATTTCTTGGCTACAGTACCCATCTGCAGTGATCTTGGAGCCCAGGAAAATAAAATCTGTCACTACCTCCATTTCTTCCCCATCTATTTGCCAGGAATTGAGAGGGCCAGATGCCATGATCTTGGTTTTCTTTGATGCAATGTAGTACATTCTAAAAACAAAAATTTCACTTTGGAAAAGAAGGCAGGAAGGTAGAAAGGAAGACAGGAATATGTTGTTTTAAAATAAACTAATCCTATAGTCTGTAGAAATAATGTAGGTTTGTATTTTTCTTGATGCACTACAGCTAGAGGATATTTTTAAGGCAAAGTACATCAAACTTCCAGCAGCCAACATTTCCTATATTTTGATTTAATAAAACCCAATATTTGCAACCTGTACTTGTATGTTTACATTCCAGTTGTGGAAAATCTAATTTTAACAACACATTTAGGCCTCAAATTCTAATTTAAAAGCCATACACAATTGGTTGGTGTTGTCAATGTACAGGCATTCATGAACTGGGCTTTTTCTTTATTTATTTAGAAGATTTATATGGCTGCCCACTCACTCTCAGTGAATCTGGATGGCTTAAAAACAATGAAAAACCCAATATAAAAGAATGAAAAACAGTAACCCCCCACACCCCTAGCGGGTATAGCATGTGGTGTATGTAAACAGCTAAAAACTAAGCAAACTTCCTGTTAGCTCAATTGCTCTGAAGATGTTGCTGGAGTAAAATTTTAGCAATTGTTGGCCATTTCATAACTGGGGAGCTTGAAGACCCAAAGTTCATACTCCCCCACCTCCCCGATTTAAAACAATTCTATCTTCTTTTGAAACAAACATATGCTGTGAGTACTCTGTTATTCAAAAACATGACAGAGTGAATTACAAAACAAGATTATCTACTAACAAGAAAGTTACTTGGGCTGGCCTAGGGCAGGAGTCAAAGTATGAAACATATTATTAGCATGCATCAAAGCAAAAGTTAATGTTTTTCTAATAGGTAACTGAGCCATTCTTGGCTTTAAACAACTAACTTTCCTATAAAAATATTACATCTGGGCTATGCCTCATACTAGAGAAAGCTGCATTTTGCTTATTATAAGGATGGCATATTCCCTTTTTTTTAATCAACTTGATATAGTTAAGTAACCCTGAGTATTTCAGCTAACCTATGTTAATCCTGTTAAATGCAAAACTTTTAAAAAACAAAGGACTGAAATTAACTAGAGACTTTTCCTTTTCCTTAATGCGTAAGGATCTTTGTTTCTGCAGTCTATGCCTTATCATCCACCCACTTTTGACACACCTAGTAGTTAATTGGATTCAGAGATGGATTACAACAGGAGACCTCAACCAACCTTGGTGTGCTTAAATGTCTCTTTTAGAAACAATACTAAGAGGGAACAAGTTCAAACACCTCGGGGCTATTTCCTTTCTGTTGCAGAATCTACTTCAAATTTCCTTCAAGGACTGGCAAAATTTAACTGCCCTGCATGCAGTCGGTACATGGAGGATGCATGGGAAGGTTATTTCATGCAATCATGCAACATCACGTTGTCTCTGTCTATTGTTTCAGTCTGCATTAACAGTTATGTGGTATGCTAATATATGGTCTGTATTCTCTCCCCCTGTACCTGGCTTCAGATTACAGGACTATTAACCAATTCAAATCCTTCCTTTCTATCAGTAAAAGGATGGTGAATGGGACAACAATATCCAGCTAAGACAGTGTAATCTCAAGACTGAGAAATAGGGTGTTCCCTATCTTCATTGAGTGAGAACAAATATGTACATGGGCACTCCATGAATGGACTGATAGAAAGCAATATTCAAGACTCATATAATTTGCTAAAGTAAAGATATAGCTTATATATTGTATATGTATATGATATTTCATGATATTACATTTTATATTAAAATCTATAAAGGAATTAATTTGTCAAGCAATTATTGCTAGACTTGCCAAGGAGAAGCAGCACCTTGGGAAAAATTTTATTTTATTTTTTGCTTCCAAGGATTTTTTTATTTGGCCTCTCCCTATCCCTTTGAAAAGTCATTTGTGTGGTTATGATCTCGCATGGCTGCCAGTGGTACATGAATGAAATAAGAATCATGGCTAGAGAAGATCATATCACCTGGGGAATTCCCATGTGAAATGACACCTGGTGCCAATTGTTTGTCTGCCTCCTCAAACTATGCACCCTCCCAGAAGTGCTCGCCTAACAAGAAAAAAGTAGCTCTTACGCAGCTGAAGGGAAATAAAAATTCAACAGACTGACATTACAGAAGCTATTTTGTTTCCGAACAAGAGGCAGAACTGAGAATTTCCAGTTCTCTTTCTTTTGTGGTGCCAAGCAGCACCCAAAATGCTGTGTCTTGGCACTGAGAAAGTATTTTGAATCTAAGAATATATTTATATTCCCGCAGCCAGACCTTGAGCACACTTGTCACATCTTGTTTTGCTCCTAAGAACACGCTTATTCAGCTCACAAAAAAAATAAATTAGTGCAAAAGTTTCTGAAAATGATAATTATCTTCTTGACAAAAGACCATATTAGTACTGAGAACCAGCTTTCTTGCTGATTCATAAGCATGCTATTCCACAAAGTATTAGAATTCACTCTAATAATACATGTAGTAAATTACTGGCCCCTATCTTAGAATTTTTTATGCCTATATATGTGAGACAAACTGTTGGGATACAGACATAAGAAAATATTTCACTTCGGTGTAATAAAATCTTAGAGTGGTTTGCATACTCTTACTATAGAATTGTGTTTGCCTGCATGCTTTGTAATTTCTTTGTAATTATTAGGTCAGAGATTATTTCCATATTTTACATCAGTTTTAAAAGGTAAAGGAATCAGAAATGTTCCAATATTCACACAAGTTATTAAGGAAATGATAAATAGTTTATTGTTTCTCAGCCAACCAAAAGCAATTAATTGATCTTAACAGAATTTGAAGAGGATATGTTATATAATGATATACCTTTAGTTGCCAAGATACTAAAGCTATTAACTGTTTATTACCAAAGACAAGAAATTTAGCAATACCCATATAAGAAAAACTGCTGGCTAGAAAGAATTTGGAACTTCAGATTGGGTTCATTACAGCTGAATTGTTACACAAAATTGTACTGTTGATTAGAAAGTACTTTCATAGAGTTAGCTCCCAAGAATAAAAATGTAACACATATCAACTATTTGCTTTCTCTTACTCATAAACATGTTCGCTCAAGTAAAAGGTTTATCCAAAATATGTATATTATAAACAAATATTTCCTCCACATTTAAGCCACACAGAATAGTTAATTGTTCCAACTTTTAAGTAAGAGGTAGTAGAAGCTACTCTGGCTTGGCTAAAATACCCAATATCCAGACATTTAGAACAGCCATATAAAGTTATGGCAGAAGGAATGCTGAACTTCATGTCATAAAAATTAAGTCAACTTCATTATCAAAGTTCATAACATGGTTCCAATTTTATTACTTAGTGCAAAATAAATGACTTTCCATCTTCAGCAAAGAAAATAATGCATCTTCAAAACTTCAAAGCATCTTCAATCATCGCTGTCACTTCCAGAATCACTCAGCTGGAGATCATTTCCTAAAATCAAAATGGCAAGTCACACCATAGTAAAGAAGAGTTAGCAATCAAACCTACAGTAACACCATAATCTGAATCTATCCTTTTCATTCCATATGTTGCTTTTCTTTTTACAAATAAAGGGGCAGGGTTTCCAATCACTGTATCTTTTAATCCTAATACATAGGATCCATCAGGCTTTCAATAGCTTTCAATTACTCAACCTTATTGAACTTGGCAATTAAAACAAAGGCCAGCTTCTTGAGAGGGAAAGGAACTAGTTACAACTGATTCCAAGTTAGTCTTCACAAAAAATATGAGGAATGGAACTACAGTACCAAGGCAACAGAATGGACAACTGCATTAATAATTGTTCTTGTCATAAGTGTTTGGTGAATGGCAGTATTAGTAAAATACTAACTGGGAAAAGCAATTTAGAGTTTGTCTTCTTATATTTAGGTCAGTTAACAAAGAAATGATAACTGGCCAGACATAAAGGTGTAGTTAATGATGAGCAAGATCACAAACCAAAAGGGAACGTCTATGAACATATATAGTAATATTTGGGGAGGAAGGTTCAGAAAATAATATATATTCCAGAGTATATACAGGTCTTATGCAACTCTATAAATTTAGACCAGATTCAGATATCCACCTTATGGCACTGTACAATTCTTTCCTAACAAAGTAACCAGAAGCAGAATTAGTTGTATTCAATGTAATTTTAATGTTTAAACTCTAAAATAGTAACGTTTTAAACATCCTTTAAAGACACTGCCATTTTCATCATAAGCGTAGACATGAGAAGCATAATTTGCAAATAATATGTTCCACGCAATTGGTAAGAAATCTCATGTAATTCTATTTATTTCAATACAAATCAGAAAAAAGAATTCTGTCTAAAAACATTTCAATGATAAGTTGTGACATAAAATCAATAGGACTGAGGGGTCATCAGTTCTGTATACTGGCTATGAATGCTTCAGCCAGAAGCAATTTGAAACTTTTTTACTTAAAATTTGCCACATTTATATTAAGGATATATTTAATGCATTTCTTTGCCCTAGAAGCGAGACAAATATAAATTATACTTTAAATAAAAGAAGCATTTAAATACAGAAATGTGGGGTAATTACTATTAAAAATTAACAGTTTCTTTCAAATTTCTCATATTATGTTTATATTTATGAAAAAAAATTCAAGTATGGTAAGCTGGCTATTGCCACAAAAGGCAAAGAATTCAGTTGCCACAAAAGGCAATATTGCATTATAAGTTATCATAGGAGCAATTCTACTTCATCAACTTTATAGTGTTAACAGAGCCCAAACAAAATCCCCAATGATACAATTATTTTGTTCAAATTTCTATCCATTCAATCATTCTCTCATGCTCTCCAAAATTTTCCTCCCAGTTATTCATCATAGCATTAAGCATGTTCAGTGCTTTTGGGCTGTTTTCTATTTGGGGTATAAAGTGAACATAAAGTGCTAATCCTACCTAAATCAAAACTTTGCTGTTTCTCATTGGGTTTTCTAAGCAACTGTCCATTATTAAAAGCTTTTAAAAATAGTTTTTCAGGTGACCCAGGAAATGACCATACACATGCTCATTTAACTTTTAAAAATCTTTTGCAGGCTTACAGCTTTATTATATTTTTTGCCTTATCAAGTTCATATTGAGCGTCAGATTGATCTAGTTAGTGGTTAAAATAACAGCCTAGAATGTGGGAAACCATGAGTTCTAGTCCCGCTTTAACTATGAAAGCCAGTTGGGTGACCTTGGGCCAATCATTCTCTCTCAGTCCAACCTACCTCATAGGTTGTTGAGGAAAATAGATTCCAGTAAACTGAACTGACGTTGATACAGTGAAATGTTTTAAGAAAGCCAGTTTTCTTTCAAAATTTTAATTTTGTCAACGCTCAAACCTTCAAAATTTTCTTCTTATTAAAAAAGACTCAAGAAGACAGTAAAATTAAAGAAATTGCCAGGAAAATTAATAACTCTTATTAGTATAAATTGTTATATAATCCTTATTCCTAGAGAACACTGGAGTTAATAATGAAGTCCGACTATAAATAAAATAATAAATAAATAATAAAATAAATAAATAAATAAATAAAATAAATAAAATAAAATATAGTGTAACTGAATAAAGATATAGTATATAGATACATACAGAGTAGCCCAAGCTAAACAAATGATTGGGTCGCATTATTTTTGGCTGGCTTTGACAGCTAAGCTACAATTTATGTTCCAAATGTTCCTGATTATATATAATATCCCAGAATCAAGCAGAAAAAAATCCTTTGCTCTATTTTTTGATCAGGAAAATACAGTAGGAGTCTACCATTTACATAGGATATGCCAACTTGCTTGTATTTTAACTAAAATGGTCCGTTTTGGGAATTGTATAAAAAAAGCAATTACTCTATTATTCTATATTCATTTATTCTAGCTAGCTAGCTTTAGGTTGTGATAAAGGCTGGGAGTAAACAGGAGTAACTTGTTTCCTATAAGGCAAAAGGCAAAAATGTCATGTCCTGTACACAACTCAGTTCTTAGCAAAGCAGCCCTGGAGATAAGCTAAACATTTTACTACAAGTGAAATGTGAACTATACTGCAGAAATCATTTCTGAAATTTATGAATGTTTCTAGACAAAATTGTTTTAAATCCCCAAGTCCTGAAATCAGTCTTGGATGATATCATCTGTGCTGAATTGTTTTTACCACAATCTTTAATTTGGCATAGTGAGAGGTCAATGTAACTTTTATCCCACCTTCTAATCCAAACTGCCGTTGTGTAACTTAAATCTGTGCCTGGAAAGTTGTAACTAACAGCATGTGGGTTCCTCATGACTAAGTCTATCATAGCAAGCTTTGTTTCATTACTTACTCAGGGTATTCATCAAACGGCCGCTGCTCTCTTGACTTCTGCGATATCCAATATCCACATCTGGGAAGGCCTGTTGTGATACTGTCATCATGGGATTCTGTGGCTGTAGGTGTGGCATTGACAAGGGAAGAGAGAGCTTTGATCCTTCTTCTTCTGAATCACTAGAGCTGTTTTCACTACTTGATGAAGCGGATGAACTCTTTGATTCCGATGAACTATCGGAGCTACTCATTTGCTCTATAACTTTAGCTTCTGCTTTTAGTTCTGAAAAATACAATGCAAAAAGGGGAAAAAAAGAATTTAAGGCACACATAATCACCATGTTCAGTTGACAAACCTAACGGGAGATAATTAATTATGTGGTATAGAGGTTAGAATTGGATCAGATGCTCCCAAAGCTGAAATCTTTACTCAAAGAGAAAAAAAATAAGAGAGAAAATACCACTTTTGGAAAAGAAAAACTCCAAATATATAAGAAGGCTTTTTGAAGCAGAGCTCAATATGTTTTATGTTTTTCCTTTAAGAGACTCTTCAATAATTGATTTCAATCCTGGCCTCTGCACAAAACTGATACTGATTATTCACAAATGCTCTTGGAGAAAAACCTGGCAAAGGGTCCTCAAATCTCTCTTTATTTCAGCAATCTTGAATACTGATGCAGAGCCCTGAGGAGCTAATACAAAATATGTACGGATAAATCTGCTTCATCATTGCTTTTTAAAATGATAGCAGCAGAAATAACATGGCAACAAGTCCCACTGCTCTATAGCCCATTATGCAACAAGTATTAGAGTTTAATCAAATGACTGTAACAATTACAGCTGCTATTCTTAGATCTACCTGCACTGGGTAGGGCCAAATTGACTTGGGACAAATAAATCCTGCTGATCATATGTTCACTGTAGATCAACTTTTGACAGGATGGCTCAGAAGCAAATAAAACCCTATTCTAGGTTAGCAATATTTTGAGCAGGCTTCATAGATCAAATTGATTCAGTCTTATTAAGGATGAAGCAAAGTAAGGCTTGATTGAGTCACAGGTTTCAAAGGTTACGAGAATGCACTTCTCCCACAATTTGTTAATAGCATATTTAGTCTGCCTTTCACTTTGGGATATCAGACAACAGAATCAGAATATGCCATTAACATTCAATAAGATAATAAAACAGCATTATATAAAACAAAATAAAAGCATAGAACAGTATCAGCTTAAAATCAGGTATGTCAGCATTTAAATGACTTCCGTATGTCCTCCATATATCACTGAAGCTAATCTGTAGGCCTTAAAGAAATATTATCTTCTTTTTCTTTAAATGCTCCTTTTACATTTTTTCTCTATTTACTTATTAAATATATATACTGCTCATCTCGCTATACAAAGTCACTGTGGACTGTGTTTACAATACAATAAAATCAAAATTATAAAAACGTTAAAATTAACCAGAATCAGTGCTTTTTTTGTAAAAGAAAAAGGTGCCGGAACTCACACATGTCATACAACCCGCCTTGCCTATCCTACAAGGTTCCATCCAAAAAAGGTGCCGGAACTCCGTTCTGAGCGTTCTATGAGAAAAAAAGTCCTGACCAGAATTAAATAAAGACTAAAAACCAGAAGCACACAGAGCACGGAAGTCGAATCTCCTGTTACTCCACCAACCGGTTCCAGCATGGAGCAACCCACCAGGGGCCCCATGCCAGCCCACAGAGCCAAGTTTTAAGGCCCTTCCGGAAGGCCGAGAGGAGGATCCTGATCTCATCCCTGCTGGCAAGATGTTCCAAAGAGCAGGGGCACTGAGGCAGAAAGGGCTCTTCCTCCCGACACCGACAGCCAACATATCTTGACAGATGGAGAACGATTGGATTTGTATTCCAGTCAAAATCGCACTGATTATTTGTATAATTATATTTGCATTTTGGGTTTCAAAAAGTACCACTTCTGAATCAAAACCCAGCAAGCTGAGATCTTCATCAGTTCCCCAAGTCAGCCCAGCAGTTCTATACAACTCTTATTCTGGCTGTAGCTAACTTTTGCAATGCCATTTGCCCTGCAGCATTTTCAGTCTTGAGGCAAAGCCAGACTAAACTCTGCTACTTCTAATGAACCCAAAGCAACAGCAGTGTTTTATTGTATGGGATTTTGCTGATGAGCTTCAGGCAGGAGTACTGCCAACCCCACTCAGATTCTAGGCAGACTACGTTAAAACTTCCTTCGCAGCAGTGGCTGGTTTAAATCCTGACTGTTCAAGGAAACTACAACCTCACAATTATTAATTTAATACCAAAGAGTAAAAATGGTTGGAGAAGGGATGAGAGACAACCACTCTTTTCTCTTTGTCAATTCCTTTACACTGTGTGTGTGTGTGTGTGTGTGTGTGTGTGTGTGTGTGTGTGTGTATCAGTGCCAAACAATTCAGTTTTAGCAGCAAGAGATCTTGAATTCTGCATGTGTTCATAGCCTTTTACTTAGTTTAGGCAGCTTCTGTCAGGTTGCCCTCTACTTTAATTTTTAATTCATTAAAGAATATTTTTCTGCATCTCTGATTTTATTAAACGGAGTCCATTTCACTTATGCCCTGACCAGTACCAGCCATCCGTTTGGCAATGCAAAACGAATCTCTTGCCATTCCCATCCACCACCCCACACTGCTGGAAGGTCCTTCCCTGCTATGTAATTGTCAGGTTGGCAGAATGCTGGGCAACCTCTATGGAACTCTGTGACTCAGGGGGAAAAAAATCTTAAGCAAAGCAATCAACCTTAGAAAAGAAACTCTCTGTTTTAATGTAATCTTAAACACCCTCCCCTGAAGCAACTGGGTTTTTTTTAAAGCAGCTATTCAGGAAACTAAATGACAAGATTTTCCAGTCAGAGTTGAGTCACAAAAGAAACACCTGCCTGTATGCTTTTCCCCCCTCCTCTGGGTATTCAAGGACTTTGCCTGAGAAGAATGCGCTGGCCCCTCAGTACAACAAGCTATTATTTTTGAACATTAATTTACCACCCAACCAAGTTCTTTCTAATCATCTGCCACAGTTTTTAGCTGGAAGCTTATTCTATCTTACTTTACATAGTATGATATTCCTGCTGTTACTAATGGAAGGAAGGGGGGGGGGAAATGGCATGACTTTCAAGCCGTTCAAAGAAGCAAAATTCAAATTCAGTCTGACCCAAACTGAAAAGCAGCATCCACAGAAAATGGTACCTGAGATCTAGACCAGGGGTCCCCAAACTTTTGGGCATCAGGGACCGGTTCAATGGAAAGAGGGTTTTTTCCCCCTCATGGACTGGAGGGGGCGTGGTTTCATGTGCTGCCTGCAGCCCGCGGATGGGGGCTTCGCTTGTTTGCATGGACCGGTTTCTGGCATGCCGCACACCGGTGCTAGTCCACAGACTTGGGGTTGGGGACCCCTAATCTAGACAACCGCATGCGTATCCATGCAAAAAACTTAGTGAAAATAAAGCCGTAATCTAATAGAAGGGAAAAACTTTCAGTGGGATTGGCTTGACACACCTGTGTCAGCAAAGGGGATATGCTGCTGGCCCCATCAGTCAAGGAATTTCAGCTGGTGGGGTCCAGGAGAAGAGCCTTTTCTGCTGCCCTTTGGAACATCCTACCTACCCCCTATGATGGGGCTCCCACCCTTCTGGCCTTCTACAGCAGCCTGAAGACCTGGCTCTGGCAGATGGCTTGGGGCTGCAACAGGGGAGTGTCACACTGGAGGGGATTGATGAATTAAGAGAAAATCCCATCTCTCCCCGTGCATCCTGCTCTCTCACCCCACATTTGTTAACTACAACACCGCTTGGATTCTAATTCTATTTTAGTTGTTTTTAGAAATATTTACTTCATGGTTTTATTGCTTTTAATGTTGTAAACCACCCAGAGCCGCTTCGAAGCGAGATGAGTGGCAAAAAACTTAATAAATTAAAAATAAAAAAATAAAACCCAGAAACTGTTATCAAAGAAAGTAAAGAATTAGGATAATGACCAAGGGAATATATAAAACAGGATCAACATGACTGGAGAATCTAGATAACAGAGTCAACAACTGAGTTATATATCTGTGTAGCGTAGAATGAGGTTTTTACTTTATACCAGACCGTGCTTATTTTTACTGCTGGCAAAAATAAAGGATCAGAGGGAAGGCTGGTGTATTGCAGCCGTTGCAGTAACAGAATAAAAAAAACTGTACATGCATGGACAATAATTGGTGGCCCAGAGGGAAAGGGAGAAGCAGGGAAATGTATGTGCATGCATCTGTGTGCATGCACAAAATGAGTACACACACAGCAGTGGTGCTAGCACCTGTCTACACACACAAGTGGGTTGCGCACACCTACAGTGGCACTGGTGGCGGTGCTGGTGCCCGCACGTATGCACAAATGAGCTGCTAGTGCCTGCGTGATGCTGTGCTGGCCCTAGCACCCCCACGCATGCCCAAAGTGGCACTAGCGCAAGTGAGAGGGTGTGTTCACATGTGCACGCACTTGCCAACAGTCCAGGGGCCGGTACTGGGCTATGGCCCGCAGGTTGGGGACTCCTGTACTAGAGAATGGATGAGCAACAGTTAAATATGTCTGGATCATAGCTAAGTATAGGCAATAAAGCCTTTTAAGGTTTTTTAATCATTCTCCATCAAATATAAATAACTATCATATCTAAAGCACCGAAAAGACATTACATATTTCAAATTTTTGTTTAGCTACTCACCTGTTCATATTCAGATATTCTGCAAAAAAACCCACCTAGAATGATTCTAGCGATTCAGGTCGCATGCAAGCAGGAAGTTAAACTGACAGAATTGCAGAGAATTTAATAATGTTAAGTGAGCAGGTTGACAAAACAATAAATTGTTCTGCCAACACTTCATTCCCGAAGCTTCCTTTCCTTCCAACCAGCATGAAAATGAAGCAATCTTGCAGAAGAGTGATAGAAAACCAATTGCTTGGATTTCATGCTGGCTCAGAGGAAGTAAAAAAAATTTGTTAGTATTTATAGCCAGAAAAAAAGAGAGAGACAATGCAAGGCCAGAACTACTCAGTCCATTTTTTTTATGGGGGATGCTAAAGAGTGATATTTCTTATGCACAGCAAGCATGGAAATCAAATAGTAAAGGTAAATTCCATGGCTTTCACTATTTCTGGTCCACTGCATCTCTGTGCTAGATTTGCATAATTTTTTTTATGCACTTGATGGAGTCTCCTCTGAAGTCTACAAGTGTTGTGCCTGCCAAATCTTTGCTCATAAAAGGGATTGGCAAAGGAGAAACAAACCTCAATTCTGTGCTTTACTTACAAGAATATATTCTATATAGTGCAGGAATGAGATGCCCTGGGCAGATCCTGAAAAAGCTAGACAGGATCAGACCTGGTTAGTTCCTGGATACTCCATAGGAAATCTTGTGACTATTCACTAGACTGGGAAATTTTGTTTAAAAAAATCTCAAACCACTTTTGCAAGTCTGCCAGAAAAACTACACGAATAAACTATGTAATCCTCTGTAACTGAAATTAACTCAAAGAAATCATCTCCATTTTTAAATTACTTGATCAAGACAAGAATAATTTAAAAGGCAATACATTTGGATTCTAGTATTTCAGTATAGGTAGACTTCAACTTATGTTGCTAAGTGAGAAATTAAGTGGGTTTTGCCATGTTTTACGACATTTCTTGCCACCTTTGTTAAGTGAATCACTGCAGTCGTTGAATTAGTAACACCATTGTTAACTGAATCTGGCTTTCCCATTGACTTTGCTTGTCAGAAGGTCACAAAAGGGGATCACATGACCCCAGGATACCCCAACCATCATAAATATGAACCAGCTGTCAAGCATCTGAATGTAAATGGGATGCTGCAACAGTCATAATTGTGAAAAATGGTCATAAGTCCCTTTTTTTCAGTGCCGTTGTAACTTCACACAGTCATTAAATGAATTGTTGAGGACTACCTGTATATGGATATGGATATATATATATATACTGCTCAAAAAATAAAGGGAACACTTAAACAACAGAATGTACTGTATTTAATAGTAGGATGTCTTATCTTGTGTTCCCTTTATTTTTTTGATATATATATATATATATATATATATATATATATATATATATATATATATATATATATATATATATATATATATATATATATATATATATATATATATATATATATATATATATATATATATATATATATATATATATATATATATATATATATATATATATATATATATATATATGTAGATCTAGAGTCTCGGGTTTCTTCCCGCGTTCCTTTCATCTTCAGAAAGTTGTGGCGACGTTTCGACGAAATCCCATCCGTCATCATCAGGCCGGAGTGTTCCTCCTGCTGCTTCCAGGAGCAATGCGTGGTCTGGCTGTTCCTTTCCTTCCAACTGCCGGTGGGGCTGTGTTCTGATTGGGTGGAGGCGTGGCTGCTTTCTGATTGGGTGGGGGTGTCCTCCGACTGGGTGGAGGCGTGGTTGTCTTCTGATTGAGTGGAGGCGTGGCTGTCTTCTGATTGGGTGGATGCGTGGTTGTCTTCTGATTGGTTGGAGGCGTGGCTGTCTTCTGATTGGGAGGGGTGTGTTCTGAATGGGTGGGGTTTTTTGTTGTGTCGTAATATCCTGAGTGTTGTGATTTGGTGTCCTGAGGAGTGGGCTGTGTAGTGGCCTCCAGAGCTTTGGTTTGGCTCCGAGTTCGAGGACCTGCTATGTATCTCTGGTGTGGGTCAGTCAGGTTCGTGTGAGCGTTCTTCTGCTTGGGTGATGGCACTTTTGCTTGACTTGTTCTGTCTTCTGTGTGGGAGAGTTTTTGTTCTGGGTGTGGATGAGTCTTGCTGGGGCTGGTGGCATTTGGGGTAGTTTGTTGGTTTTTTAAATCCTTGTTTGCTGAAATTCGTTTCTCTATCAATGCTGGTTTCCAAATGGCATGTAAGCGGGAGGTGTCGTCTCGCTTGTTCATACTGTCTGGGTGTTTTTCTATTTCAATGGCTTCTCTGATTATTCTGCTATTGAGATGTTCTATTTTGGCGATTGTTTTTGTACCTTCAAAATTGATGTTGTGTCCCGTAGTGTTTATGTGTTGTACTAGTGAAGATGTGTGATCTTTCTTCTGTACTGAGTTCTTATGTTCTTCTACACGTACCTCTATTCTTCTGTTAGTCTGTCCGATGTATGTTGCTGGACAGGAGGCGCATGGGATTTGGTATATGCCCTGGTTTTCCAGTTCTATTTTGTCTTTGGGATTTCTCAGGATGGTTGATATCTTTCTGTCAGTGTTAAATGCGGTTTTGATGTTATGTTTGCGTAGTACTTTACTGATTTTGTCGGTTGTTCCTTTTATGTAGGGCAAGATGGCTCGTCCGTTGTTCTGTTCTTCTTCTTGGATGTTTTTCTGTTTCGGAGTCCCCTGCTGAATCATATTGGTGATTTTGTTTTTTTGGAACTTGTTTGCTGTCAATATGTCTGTCAGGGTGTGTAGTTCTGTTTGTATATGTGTTTCATCTGCAAGGCGTCTTGTTCTTGTTATTAGTGTTTTGGCTACTGAATTTATTTGTGCTGGGTGATGATGTGATTGCGCATTGAGGTAACGGTTGGTGTGTGTTTTCTTTCGGTAGACTGTGTGTCCTAGGGTGCCGTTTTGTTTTTGTATATAAGTACATCCAGGAAAGGTAACTGGTTGTTTGTTTCAATCTCCATGGTGAATTTTATTTTGGGATGTAGGCTGTTCAGGTGTGTTAGGAAGTTTTCTAGCTCCTTTCTTCCGTGGGGCCAGATCACGAAGGTGTCATCCACATATCTGAGCCACAGTTTTGGTTTGTTTGTAGTCTTTTCCAGAGCGTTAGTTTCAAATTCTTCCATGAAAAGGTTGGCGATAACTGGTGATAGAGGGGATCCCATTGGTGCGCCTTCTATTTGTTTGTATCTCTGGCCTCTGTGTATGAAGTATGTGTTTGATAAGCAGTGTTCTGCTAGTTCTATAATATGGTTTGGTGGTTGGTATTTGCTTCTTATTGTTGATAGAGCTTCTTGGACTGGCACCTGGGTGAATAGTGATACCACATCGAAGCTGACTAGCAAGTCTTTTTGGTCTATCTGTAGATTTTTCACTAATTCTATAAAGTGGTGTGAGTTTTGGACATATGAAGCTGCCATTTCTGCTTGAGGTTGTAATTGTTTTGCTAGGTATTTAGCTAGGTTTTGTAGTGGTGAGCCTATAGAACTTACTATGGGTCTTAGTGGGATTCCATCTTTGTGTATTTTGGGGAGGCCATATAGTTTTGGGCATCTGGATGACTTCTCCCTAGGAATGATTGTTTGTTGGATTTCTTGGCTTATAGAAGTTGATTTTATCTTTTTCTTGGTGGTCTTTTCTAGATAGGTTGTGGGATCTGTATATATAGGTTTGTATGTAGTTTCTTTGAGTAAGTTGGACAGTTTCTCTTCATAGTCTGATGTGTCCATTACCACTGTAGCATTGCCTTTATCTGCTGGTAGTATGATTATGCTGTTGTCTTTTCTTAGGTTTTGCAATGCTACTTGTTCTTCTTTTGTTAGGTTGCTTTTGGGTGGTTTGCTTGTGCATAGGATGTGGGTGACTTCATGTCTGACTTGGTCTGCTTCATCTGCATTGAGTTTAGTTAAGCTGGTTTCAACTCCACATATGATGGTTTCTGTGGGAGTTTTCTTTGGTGCAACAGCGAAGTTGAAACCTTTTGCTAGGATGTTTGTTTCTGCTGTTGTTAGTCTTCTGTGGGAGATGTTATGCACTACTTGTTGTAGATGTTGTTGTGATGTGGTTGTTTGGTTGTTGTAGTTCTCTAATTGTTTGAGTTTCTTTGAATGTCTGTTGTTTTTATAGATGGTCTCTGTTTCTGCTCTCCAAACCACCAGTTGTTTCACTTTGTCCCATAGTATCGGGTGAATAATGTTGCTGAGTTTGAGAT
The DNA here is from genome assembly GCF_964194415.1 of Vipera berus. Lineage (NCBI taxonomy): Eukaryota > Metazoa > Chordata > Lepidosauria > Squamata > Viperidae > Vipera > Vipera berus. Next base: position 130,053,700 of record NC_138202.1, on the reverse strand, counting down.
GTAATGTTAGTAGGTCCTTGTTTGTTTGGTCTAATTGAAATCTTTTATTGTGGAGTTCATTTCTTAGTAATGCCATTTCTGTTCTTCTTAGAATGCGTTTGGTTGAAGTGGTATTGATGTGGAATTTCAATTTGAAACAATTTGGTCTTATATTTTGGTCTCGACATTGGCATAGGAAAGGTATGTCACTTAGTATTCTTGCTCTTCGTACTTCTGACTTTTCGTAAGTCCTGGTTAGTTGGTAGATGTCCTCCCCGTAGAGGTATGATATTTGTTTTCGTAGATTCTCGCGGGTGTCTGTATGTGTAGATCTAGAGTCTCGGGTTTCTTCCCGCGTTCCTTTCATCTTCAGAAAGTTGTGGCGACGTTTCGACGAAATCCCATCCGTCATCATCAGGCCGGAGTGTTCCTCCTGCTGCTTCCAGGAGCAATGCGTGGTCTGGCTGTTCCTTTCCTTCCAACTGCCGGTGGGGCTGTGTTCTGATTGGGTGGAGGCGTGGCTGCTTTCTGATTGGGTGAGGGTGTCCTCCGACTGGGTGGAGGCGTGGTTGTCTTCTGATTGAGTGGAGGCGTGGCTGTCTTCTGATTGGGTGGATGCGTGGTTGTCTTCTGATTGGTTGGAGGCGTGGCTGTCTTCTGATTGGGAGGGGTGTGTTCTGAATGGGTGGGGTTTTTTGTTGTGTCGTAATATCCTGAGTGTTGTGATTTGGTGTCCTGAGGAGTGGGCTGTGTAGTGGCCTCCAGAGCTTTGGTTTGGCTCCGAGTTCGAGGACCTGCTATGTATCTCTGGTGTGGGTCAGTCAGGTTCGTGTAAGCGTTCTTCTGCTTGGGTGATGGCACTTTTGCTTGACTTGTTCTCTCTTCTGTGTGGGAGAGTTTTTGTTCTGGGTGTGGATGAGTCTTGCTGGGGCTGGTGGCATTTGGGGTAGTTTGTTGGTTTTTTAAATCCTTGTTTGCTGAAATTCGTTTCTCTATCAATGCTGGTTTCCAAATGGCATGTAAGCGGGAGGTGTCGTCTCGCTTGTTCATACTGTCTGGGTGTTTTTCTATTTCAATGGCTTCTCTGATTATTCTGCTATTGAGATGTTCTATTTTGGCGATTGTTTTTGTACCTTCAAAATTGATGTTGTGTCCCGTAGTGTTTATGTGTTGTACTAGTGAAGATGTGTGATCTTTCTTCTGTACTGAGTTCTTATGTTCTTCTACACGTACCTCTATTCTTCTGTTAGTCTGTCCGATGTATGTTGCTGGACAGGAGGCGCATGGGATTTGGTATATGCCCTGGTTTTCCAGTTCTATTTTGTCTTTGGGATTTCTCAGGATGGTTGATATCTTTCTGTCAGTGTTAAATGCGGTTTTGATGTTATGTTTGCGTAGTACTTTACTGATTTTGTCGGTTGTTCCTTTTATGTAGGGCAAGATGGCTCGTCCGTTGTTCTGTTCTTCTTCTTGGATGTTTTTCTGTTTCGGAGTCCCCTGCTGAATCATATTGGTGATTTTGTTTTTTTGGAACTTGTTTGCTGTCAATATGTCTGTCAGGGTGTGTAGTTCTGTTTGTATATGTGTTTCATCTGCGAGGCGTCTGGTTCTTGTTATTAGTGTTTTGGCTACTGAATTTATTTGTGCTGGGTGATGATGTGATTGCGCATTGAGGTAACGGTTGGTGTGTGTTTTCTTTCGGTAGACTGTGTGTCCTAGGGTGCCGTTTTGTTTTTTGTATATAAGTACATCCAGGAAAGGTAACTGGTTGTTTGTTTCAATCTCCATGGTGAATTTTATTTTGGGATGTAGGCTGTTCAGGTGTGTTAGGAAGTTTTCTAGCTCCTTTCTTCCGTGGGGCCAGATCACGAAGGTGTCATCCACATATCTGAGCCACAGTTTTGGTTTGTTTGTAGTCTTTTCCAGAGCGTTAGTTTCAAATTCTTCCATGAAAAGGTTGGCGATAACTGGTGATAGAGGGGATCCCATTGGTGCGCCTTCTATTTGTTTGTATCTCTGGCCTCTGTGTATGAAGTATGTGTTTGATAAGCAGTGTTCTGCTAGTTCTATAATATGGTTTGGTGGTTGGTATTTGCTTCTTATTGTTGATAGAGCTTCTTGGACTGGCACCTGGGTGAATAGTGATACCACATCGAAGCTGACTAGCAAGTCTTTTTGGTCTATCTGTAGATTTTTCACTAATTCTATAAAGTGGTGTGAGTTTTGGACATATGAAGCTGCCATTTCTGCTTGAGGTTGTAATTGTTTTGCTAGGTATTTAGCTAGGTTTTGTAGTGGTGAGCCTATAGAACTTACTATGGGTCTTATTGGGATTCCATCTTTGTGTATTTTGGGGAGGCCATATAGTTTTGGGCATCTGGATGACTTCTCCCTAGGAATGATTGTTTGTTGGATTTCTTGGCTTATAGAAGTTGATTTTATCTTTTTCTTGGTGGTCTTGGTGGTCTTGGTGGTCTTTTCTAGATAGGAAGACAGCCACGCCTCCACTCAATCAGAAGACAACCACGCCTCCACCCAGTCGGAGGACACCCCCACCCAATCAGAAAGCAGCCACGCCTCCACCCAATCAGAACACAGCCCCACCGGCAGTTGGAAGGAAAGGAACAGCCAGACCGCGCATTGCTCCTGGAAGCAGCAGGAGGAACACTCCGGCCTGATGATGACGGATGGGATTTCGTCGAAACGTCGCCACAACTTTCTGAAGATGAAAGGAACGCGGGAAGAAACCCGAGACTCTAGATCTACACATACAGACACCCGCGAGAATCTACGAAAACAAATATCATACCTCTACGGGGAGGACATCTACCAACTAACCAGGACTTACGAAAAGTCAGAAGTACGAAGAGCAAGAATACTAAGTGACATACCTTTCCTATGCCAGTGTCGAGACCAAAATATAAGACCAAATTGTTTCAAATTGAAATTCCACATCAATACCACTTCAACCAAACGCATTCTAAGAAGAACAGAAATGGCATTACTAAGAAATGAACTCCACAATAAAAGATTTCAATTAGACCAAACAAACAAGGACCTACTAACATTACATCTCAAACTCAGCAACATTATTCACCCGATACTATGGGACAAAGTGAAACAACTGGCGGTTTGGAGAGCAGAAACAGAGACCATCTATAAAAACAACAGACATTCAAAGAAACTCAAACAATTAGAGAACTACAACAACCAAACAACCACATCACAACAACATCTACAACAAGTAGTGCATAACATCTCCCACAGAAGACTAACAACAGCAGAAACAAACATCCTAGCAAAAGGTTTCAACTTCGCTGTTGCACCAAAGAAAATTCCCACAGAAACCATCATATGTGGAGTTGAAACCAGCTTAACTAAACTCAATGCAGATGAAGCAGACCAAGTCAGACATGAAGTCACCCACATCCTATGCACAAGCAAACCACCCAAAAGCAACCTAACAAAAGAAGAACAAGTAGCATTGCAAAACCTAAGAAAAGACAACAGCATAATCATACTACCAGCAGATAAAGGCAATGCTACAGTGGTAATGGACACATCAGACTATGAAGAGAAACTGTCCAACTTACTCAAAGAAACTACATACAAACCTATATATACAGATCCCACAACCTATCTAGAAAAGACCACCAAGAAAAAGATAAAATCAACTTCTATAAGCCAAGAAATCCAACAAACAATCATTCCTAGGGAGAAGTCATCCAGATGCCCAAAACTATATGGCCTCCCCAAAATACACAAAGATGGAATCCCACTAAGACCCATAGTAAGTTCTATAGGCTCACCACTACAAAACCTAGCTAAATACCTAGCAAAACAATTACAACCTCAAGCAGAAATGGCAGCTTCATATGTCCAAAACTCACACCACTTTATAGAATTAGTGAAAAATCTACAGATAGACCAAAAAGACTTGCTAGTCAGCTTCGATGTGGTATCACTATACACCCAGGTGCCAGTCCAAGAAGCTCTATCAACAATAAGAAGCAAATACCAACCACCAAACCATATTATAGAACTAGCAGAACACTGCTTATCAAACACATACTTCATACACAGAGGCCAGAGATACAAACAAATAGAAGGCGCACCAATGGGATCCCCTCTATCACCAGTTATCGCCAACCTTTTCATGGAAGAATTTGAAACTAACGCTCTGGAAAAGACTACAAACAAACCAAAACTGTGGCTCAGATATGTGGATGACACCTTCGTGATCTGGCCCCACGGAAGAAAGGAGCTAGAAAACTTCCTAACACACCTGAACAGCCTACATCCCAAAATAAAATTCACCATGGAGATTGAAACAAACAACCAGTTACCTTTCCTGGATGTACTTATATACAAAAAACAAAACGGCACCCTAGGACACACAGTCTACCGAAAGAAAACACACACCAACCGTTACCTCAATGCGCAATCACATCATCACCCAGCACAAATAAATTCAGTAGCCAAAACACTAATAACAAGAACAAGACGCCTTGCAGATGAAACACATATACAAACAGAACTACACACCCTGACAGACATATTGACAGCAAACAAGTTCCAAAAAAACAAAATCACCAATATGATTCAGCAGGGGACTCCGAAACAGAAAAACATCCAAGAAGAAGAACAGAACAACGGACGAGCCATCTTGCCCTACATAAAAGGAACAACCGACAAAATCAGTAAAGTACTACGCAAACATAACATCAAAACCGCATTTAACACTGACAGAAAGATATCAACCATCCTGAGAAATCCCAAAGACAAAATAGAACTGGAAAACCAGGGCATATACCAAATCCCATGCGCCTCCTGTCCAGCAACATACATCGGACAGACTAACAGAAGAATAGAGGTACGTGTAGAAGAACATAAGAACTCAGTACAGAAGAAAGATCACACATCTTCACTAGTACAACACATAAACACTACGGGACACAACATCAATTTTGAAGGTACAAAAACAATCGCCAAAATAGAACATCTCAATAGCAGAATAATCAGAGAAGCCATTGAAATAGAAAAACACCCAGACAGTATGAACAAGCGAGACGACACCTCCCGCTTACATGCCATTTGGAAACCAGCATTGATAGAGAAACGAATTTCAGCAAACAAGGATTTAAAAAACCAACAAACTACCCCAAATGCCACCAGCCCCAGCAAGACTCATCCACACCCAGAACAAAAACTCTCCCACACAGAAGACAGAACAAGTCAAGCAAAAGTGCCATCACCCAAGCAGAAGAACGCTCACACGAACCTGACTGACCCACACCAGAGATACATAGCAGGTCCTCGAACTCGGAGCCAAACCAAAGCTCTGGAGGCCACTACACAGCCCACTCCTCAGGACACCAAATCACAACACTCAGGATATTACGACACAACAAAAAACCCCACCCATTCAGAACACACCCCTCCCAATCAGAAGACAGCCACGCCTCCAACCAATCAGAAGACAACCACGCATCCACCCAATCAGAAGACAGCCACGCCTCCACTCAATCAGAAGACAACCACGCCTCCACCCAGTCGGAGGACACCCCCACCCAATCAGAAAGCAGCCACGCCTCCACCCAATCAGAACACAGCCCCACCGGCAGTTGGAAGGAAAGGAACAGCCAGACCACGCATTGCTCCTGGAAGCAGCAGGAGGAACACTCCGGCCTGATGATGACGGATGGGATTTCGTCGAAACGTCGCCACAACTTTCTGAAGATGAAAGGAACGCGGGAAGAAACCCGAGACTCTAGATCTACACATACAGACACCCGCGAGAATCTACGAAAACATATATATATATATATATATATATATATATATATATATATATATATATATATATATATATATATATATATATATATATATATATAAAATCACCTTCCTCTACACACGAGTGAACCTAACAAGCCAGCAAACTGAATGGAAAGACAGATTAAAAACTTTCCCACATTATATATTATTCTGCATATAGGCAGAGCAGGTGAACACATAATCATATGACTCCCATCTGAATGAGAAGCTGGTACCCCTCCCCACCAAACTTACCTTCTCAAGGACAATTAAGTAAAGAACTTCAGCCTCAAAGTCTTCAAGCTACGGAGTCAGTTTAACACTCTACAATCTCAAGGAATATAGCGATAATTTACCTCTTTCAATATCATCCATAGGAGAAGGCGGAGACATCTTTTCTTTTGGTGGAGAGGATTTGTGGTGGTTTGGCATCTTATTAGTGTGTTTCATTAGCTGCTGCTGCTGTTGCTCAATACGAGACTGCACCTTGCTGCTTCCTTCACCTCTGCATCAGATCATTAAGGGGGGAAAAAATTCTTGAAAAATATGTAACCGTTTGCTTTTCCAACACTTTTAAGAATATACAAAACAGATGAACTTCTGAGACATGGATAAAGTCTCCCTAACATATTACAGTTGTTACAGATTAGTTATTTCATGAAAATGTGCTGAAGTTTTTAATAAACAAGTCTAAACTTGCTTATTTACAGAAAAATAGTTAAATTTGTTCCAGTATACATTAAAAAGATAGAGCACGCTCAGAAATGGGGTTAAGGCAGAGGTCTTCAAACTTGGACCTTTTATGGCTTGTGGACTTCAACTCCCAGAATTCCTCAGCCACGCTCGCTGGCTGAGGAATTCTGGGAGTTGAAGTCCACAAGTCATAAAAGGGCCTAGTTTGAAGACCCCTGGGTTAAGGAAAGCAAATAGGAGTTGTCCAGATAGAATTTAAAAAAAATTCCCACTTCTCATTGAAATCTTACAAAATAAGCACCTTACATTTCAATAGCCACTATGCATGGGATATGGATATGCATTTCAAGTATAACAGAAAGAAAATTGGAAGAGCTTTGAACCTCCATGCTCTCTCCTCTGTTCTGGTGTAGCAGTAAGGGATACCTTGAAAGCTGCTGCTTTCAGTTTCAATTAATCATAGTTTAAATTTACATCTGAATCACAAGCTGTGGTTAATATTAAAATCAAAGCAGAAGTGACAGCTTTTGCATTGCACTTCCTACGTATGCTAGAAAATGACAATGGAAACCCTATGAGGCCAAGGGCTATTAGAACTTTTATCCCAAAGCAACTATTATGTTTTAAGAAGGAACTTCTTTGCTAGTTTTTTTTCTACCCACCTGATTTTCTTCACTGTGATATTGCTACTAAGTTTCTCTAGTCTACATTCGCCAGTGTCATGGTTAATTATTAAGATGCATTCTTTCTGATATGGCTTCTTGGAACCCTTGAAAACTGTTACTGGTGGAGTAGAGCCCTATTTTAAATAAGAAAAGGCAGAGTTCTGTATTTTATAATTAAAATCCCCTTACATTTCACACACATAACCTCAAGAGTCTCTATTTCGTTGAAAAATGAAAAAGGGAAGCCAATATTAGGATTCAGGTTTCATAATGAAATGGCAATTGTCCAGGTCTTTCACAGAACACTGAATTCAGCCCAGCCCAATTAATACCTGGCCTTTGTTTATCATAAAAACAAAAAGAATTTTATTCCATCTCCTTAATTAACATACCTCCCCAGTTATGAAGCAGTAAAAAAAGAAGTTTATGTTGGCATCAGCAACTGCAAGCAATTACTGCCATGAATTACTCTCTTTTTTTAACTCTTGAAATTTCTATCAAAACTATAGTGCAGCGGTGTTAAACTGCCGGCCCACGGGCCGGACGCGTCACATGGAAGCTGCGCCCACCCCATTGCTGGCAATGGCAAAACCATCCTGATACGCTGCACGTCACCTGACGTCACAAGTTGGACATGTCAGCTATAGTGCAACAAACAACTTTTGAAAATACTAATTTGCTTCAAGATTACATACAGCAATTTTACAGTACTGTTTTATCACAGAAGAGTAACTATCGAGGTTTTCTAACTTACTATTTACTGGAAATATTTTGATATCTTAACAGAACTGAAGATGAATCTCTCTCATCAAAAGGACTTATTATATGACCTTCAATAAATCAATTCCAGCCTACTTCGTATGTCACAAAAAACACAAATCGTTATCATGTTGTGCCTGCTATCTGGTCTTCCCCACTTGGCTCCTCCTTTCAGACATGGCTAAAACAAACTAGGAAACTCCACATTTAACAAGGAAAAACGTAAGCATGTTTGTTCTTGACTTATGAAGAGGAACAAGCCAGGAGAATTAAGTAATCCAAAGTTGCTTGCTTTTTTAGAAGTTCTGACAAACAAGAAGCGGGGGGAATTACTGCTAAATTTGTAAGCCGCCCTGAGTCTTCAGAGAAGGGCGGGATATAAATGGAATAAAAATAAATAAAAATTGCAGAGTTTGCAGGAGCACCTTTCCTTAATTGGTTGAAGGTTTCTGGCTTACCATGACAAAAAAAAAACAGCAAAAGCTGGTTTGCACATCTGAGCAAGGCAGTCAGACGAACAGAAAATAAGGACAATAAAGGAAAAGGTATTATTTCTGGCTAAAGAATGAATCAGAGGAAAGATCTGTTAGAAACCGAGAAGTAAACAACGAAAAAAGAAAAAAACATCTTACAAAAATACTGAACAAACTGTTGAGCATGCCTATGTTTGACCTTAGCAAAAAGCTCCAAAGCATGGGGGAGCTTGTCTAGTCAGAAATGAAAAGCCATATACATTCAAGTAAAAAGTTGGTTTTTAAAAGCATCAATATGGATTCTGCATCTCAGGATCAGATTCAGAAATAGAAATTGAGTGAAAATAGAACTTTTACAATCAAAGGCTGTCTCTTCTTAGGTGTTCTTTTAATTTGAACAAGAGACTGAACAATGACTCCTTATTTATTTATTTTCTATTAGGAATTATTTATGTTCTTATATATCTACTTCAGAACTATTGTCAACCTCAATCATTTTTGTGCCGCTATTACAAAGATACTTCTAAACTGGTAGAATGCAAGAATCAACACAAGGATTTTCCTGCTATTTATTGCTCTCACATGCAGCCAACATTTGTTGCAGAATACAGATCCTCATTGTAAACACACAAAATACAAATTTTAAGACTGCACCTTCCATTATCCTGCAGTTCAATAGCATCTTGGAAGTTACCCATCCCCTAATATAATAGCCCATCTGCACAGTCTACCTTGATAATCATATTCTTCATGCACTTACATAAAAGTAATCACTTTAAGATAGCTATGTCTTTTTAAGGAATACAGAAATCTTACCTCAATATTTGGCAGCATTACTGTTACCTGTTCACCTTTACCAACTTCAAGATCTCCTTCGCAAGATGTATCAATTGATGCAGGTTTGAAGTCATCTGAATAAAATCATAAATATTTAGGATCCCATAAATATTGATCAACTTAGAAGATAAATGGAAAAGCTACATTATTCAAAGGGTATCTTTTCTACTACTAGCTTATCTGTCTTCTTTAGTCTTATTCAGTAGTCCCTAGGAGTAATCCACTACTTATTATAAATTAGTAATAATTAGGTTCCCATACCACTCCACTCTTAGTGACTCTGGGTTGTTTACCCATTGTTAAAACATTTTTTTTTAAAAAGCCCAACATAAAACAAGGCCAAAGATGGCAGAGATAACAAACCCTCATGGGAACAAAGAAAAAGAAAAGGGGGTTCAGTCATGCTCAGCAAAGGCCTGGGCAAAGAGCCAGGTCTTTAGGGCTTTTTGAAACTTGAGGGTGTGTGTGTTTGTGTGTGTGTGTGTACGCGCGCATTCAAATCTCAGGGAGAACTTCATTCCAGAGAGTAGGCACTGCTACAGAGAAAGTACTTTTTTCTGCATTTCTATGCAACACTCTTTTACAATCAATTTTAAACAAATCTGTTTCTAATTATCACGTTCAACAGAAAACACAGAACTAAGATTCAGGAAAGAAAGATATATTTCAGGCTTCAAATCCAAATAATATCTCAGCTGCACATTCCCACACCCACTGTAACATAGGAGTTATAATTTTGGTAATATGGAATTAATACTAATCACTATTGTAATTTAACCTACAGTTCCCCAAAGGTATACTGATTAGGGATATTATCCTATACAGCAGGGCTGTCAAACTGCCCGCTTGCGGGCCAAAAGTTGCAATATGTCGTGACACATCACATGATATTGCGAGTTTGGCACCCCTAATATACAGGGTTTTAAATTATGGAAAGAAAATCTCAAGACATTAGATGTCAGATTTATCTCTTATTAAATACTGTGCACCTTAGTGAACTGAAGAAATGTTTTATTCTTACCTGTATTTCATAAGATTAAAAAGTTACAAACCTAGTTTACTTCCAGGATGTTGTTGCATTTTTTTGCCTAAATATGTCAAATGTGCCCTTGATCCTGTTAACTTCTGTTAATTATTGATACTGCAGAGTGCTTAAGTTTTAAATAAATGTATCCCCAATTTTCAAATTGCAAGCCCTTAAAGCTTGCAGTCAAGATAAACTAAAGCTTAGCAGATCTATTCTAAAGTAAACATAAATCTTTAGGTTACAGTTCTAACACAATGAAAGTTGCAATAAATATAGCAATAAATATACTGCCCTATATTGTACAAAATATGCTGTCATACCTCAAAACGCATACATTCTAAAAATTGGATCTTTCCCAACTATACTATGAATAGAAAATATGATTTGGGTAGTGATAACTGGTCTATATTCCTCTATGAGCTGAATTTGAAATGTTTAAAAGCACATAGAAGAAAGTAAGTAAAACACACACACATATAAACAAATCTTATTTTAAGAATCCAATTAAAAATGCACTGTTCCAGATCCCAGATACTTTGTTCCTGAAATATAGTCTCACCTATAAAAGCTCACCTAGCCACAAACAATTATTTTATGAGAGATACGAAGATGGTTGGGCAACCTCTGGAAACTCAGCTATTTCTCAAGCCTTCTCACCCCAAGCCAAGCCACAATCCCTCCACTGTCACCTTCCAGTAAACTTCACCAGGTTCTCCTCACCCATTTCTCAAAATGAGCCTTGGTGGAGCAGTGGGCTAATGCCTCCTTAAGTAACACCAGCTGCCTGCAATTAGTGCAGGTTCGCAGGTTCGCATCCCACCAGGCTCAAGGTTGACTCAGCCTTCCATCCTTCCGAGGTAGGTAAATGAGGACCCAGATTGTTGGGGGCAATTAAGCTGACTTTGTAATAATGCCGCTTGGGGTGTGTGTGAAAGCCCTAATAAGCAGGCATATACATAGAATGAAGGCTACTGCTAAGCTTGTAAGCCGCCCTGAGTCTTCGGAGAAGGGCGGGATATAAATGGGATTAAAATTAAATTAAAAATTAAAATACGCTTTCCTTAAAAACTGACTGACCAGCTGAGATGTCACAGAACGAAACTTGATCCCTATGATGCAAGCGGGTTTAATCCCTCTTACAGGAGAGTTTTCTCACACTGACTTTTTACTCGATACCCGAATGAAGGAGAAACGGTGCTACTTAAAGCAACGGGGCTCCGATTTTGTTTCTGAATCTAAAATAAAACCAAATCCCTCCACCGAAAACACTGTCCCTTCTCCCTCGAAGGACTCCCGGGTTTCTTAAAACGTCAGGACGGGTCCGATCTTGAGTAGACTTCCGCACCAACTACTGTTAACAAGATGTCCTGAAAAATGCAAATCCCACGGCGCAGATGTTAAGGGCTACGTCTCAGTCCACGAAAGCACACACACACACACCTCTACGTCTCAGTCCACGAAAGCTCACACTCACTCACACACACACAGACACGCATCTTCTCTCATCGGTCTCTTTATTTTTATTCCATTTATATCCCGCCCTTCTCCGAAGACTCAGGGCGGCTTACAAGCTTAGCAGTAGCCGAGGGTCTTACGAGTTGACTTTAACAGCCGAGGGTTCCCCCCTGCTCCTCAACCGGAGCTCCGTCCTCACTTGCACAGCCTTCCAGCAAGCCCACCCTCTTCCCCGCCCCGCAGCCCCTTCCCCACCTGCTTCACAACCCCCAGCTAAAGCTCCCGCTTCGACTCACAGCGCAAGGTGTGGAAGGCGCAGCGCGGCTGCTTCTCGAAACTCTCGCCCAGCAACAGGACGCGCTCCTTGCTGTCGAAGAGCGCCCGGGCCGAGCCGTTCATCCCGAGACACCGGCTTTCCGCGTCCGTCCTTCCTCCCTCGCTAGCCTGCCTCCAACAGCCGCCTTCGCTGCCCTGGCACATCTCTGGAGCTCGCCAGTGGGGGGGGGGGGGGAAGGGGGCGGGGCTGCCGAGCGAGGCCACGCCCCGTGCCAGACACTGCTTGCTCTCCTCATTGGACGAGGAGCTCCGAGCGCCGCCCTTTCTTTCTTTAGAAGCGGAGGAGGTTGGGGAGGGAAGCCGAGAGAGAGAGAGAGAGGGCGACGCGAGAGAAAGGGCCTACCTTCCTACTGGCTGCGACGGTCTGGGAGGGTCACGCCCACTGCTGGTGGCCGTCAGATTTAAGCAATCCCAAGTCGTTGTGGCTCAGGGTTTTAGGGAAAAAGACGTTGTTATGCTAATTAGAACTGATGGGGAACAAGCCCGCCAATGGGAGGTGGCAAAAGTGAATCTCTCTCTCTCTCTCTCTCTCTGAGGTGGAGAGCGCCGATTCTATTGGCTGGAAGCGCTTGTGATCTCACAACCGTTGGCATAACAGCTCCATAAACGTTTCCGGTCGGGAGAGGAGGCGGGTGAGAGAGTTGATGCTGAGGTTCCGTGGGTGGCTTTGGGGGGGGGAAGGTTGAGCGGCCACGTCGTGCCCGCAGTGAGGACTTTATGACGCGGACGGCTGCTGAAATGATGCCTGGTCAGAGGGAGGGGGAAGTAACTTGAAGTGGCTTTTGCAAATCTAATACGCGGTTACAAATTTATTTTCTTCATTTATTTTATTTTATTTATTTATTTTATTTTAATTCCATTTATATCCCGCCCTTCTCCGAAGACTCAGGGCGGCTTACAATTTAAGCACAAACCAATGTGCTTAGCAATAGCCTTCATTCTATGTATATGCCTGCTTATTAGGGCTTTCGCCCCCCCCCCAAGCGGCATTATTACAAAGTCAGCTTATTGCCCCCAACAATCTGGGTCCTCATTTTACCTACCTCGGAAGGATGGAAGGCTGAGTCAACCTTGAGCCTGGTGGGACTCAAACCTGCACTAATGTCTCGCTTTCTTTTTTAAAGTGGCTTTTTTTTTAAAAAAAACAGCAGTGTCCCCCACAGTTGGGCACCAGTCCCGGTGATCTCTGGTTTTGTCAACAGCTCGAGGATGATTTGGCATTAGCGTCTTTGATTTTTTTTTTCATCCCTCCATTACTATTATTGTTGCCTTCCGTTGCTACGTATTCACCAAATTTAACCTGTTCGCTTCTTTGAGATCACTCAGCACTGCTAAGTACTACCACATCCTTGAGATGACTTTCAGTCAGTTGTCTTCTTCAGCCCATCCTACCTCACAGTCTTGTGCAGGTAGTCCTTGACTTACAACCTTTCATTTAGTGACTGCTCAGTTACGACGACAGTGAAAAAAGTGACCTATGACCGTTTTTTTTCACATGACTGTTACAGCAACCCCGTGGTCACGTGATGAAAATTTGGATGCTTGGCAATTGGTTCATATTTATGACGGTTGTAGTGTTCTGGGTCATGTGATCACTTTTTGCGAACCTCTGACAAGCAAAGTCAATAGGGAAGCCAGATTCAGTTAACAACTAGTTTACTAACTTAACAACTGCGGGGATTCACTTAATTGGGGCAAGAAAGGTCATAAAATGGGACAAAATTCACTTAATTCTCTCACTAAGCGACAAAAATTTGGGGCTCGGTTGTGGTCATAAGTCAAGGATTACCTGTACAGCAGTGGGGTTTAAATCCCCCCAGGTGGCTTACATGGTAACTGAATCCATTACAACCATGTGAATGAGAGAAACTGATGGGAGATCTGTTTAGTGAACTTCGTGGTCAGTCAGGATTTGCAACTGGATCTCTCCCGTCCAGTATATCAATATTTTAATCTTGTTGGTTCTGAAGGGGATATAGAAATAATCCCAATATGGCTATGACTGCATGAGAAGTTTATTCACTGACTGTTAAACTAGCCATATGAGTTAAGTTCATACAACATGCTGATCTAAAATATAACCAGCATATTGTGGTCCAAGACTGTGTGGATATAGGTTATACATATATAAGGAAAACACTGAATTTGGGATGATTGATGCAAGCAACTAAGATAATAAAGTGCCTTGTGTTGAAAAGTTTGTTTTCAACAAGGAAAGACAGAAATACAGCTTGTATTACAAATGATATGTTTTATTACATGTTTTAAGAATCTAAAAGCTTTGTTGGATCACACCCAGGGCTTGTCTAGTTCAGTGTTGTCATATAGATGTTTATCAATTGTCCAAGAAGCTTGTCACAAGTATCAACTGTAAAAGTATTAATCCTCTTCTCCTTTTTTCTCTCTACAGTTAGTAATTCAAACAATCCTCTTCTTTTTCTTTCTACAGTTAGTAATTCAAACTTGTTATTGTTCAGGAGATAATGAACAGCCTTTAAAACAAGTACCCATTGATATATGCTCTTCTACAAGTTTGCCCAACACTGCTTTAAACAGTGTATTTAAAAGGATGCCCGTGTCTATGTTCATAATCAAAGTATGTTTTGGATAAAAAATATATCCTATTGTCAGTCTTGAATCTCCCAAATTCAAAGAAACATATATTTTAGTAGAAACAGTAAAGTGTGTGAATTTGATATTAAAATTAGCTTCTATTAAAATATATCTTCCATGAAAATCTGATGTTGATTTTATTAGATGAAATCTATTTTATTACATCTTGTTTAAACTGTTGCTTGCCATAAAATGTCACTTACTGAAGATAATTATCTTTTTTCCTTTCTTTCTGTAGTTAATGTTACGTGAAATGAAGCCACTTCCGGTGGATTCTAGAATATTGTCTCTGGCTGCTCAGATTACTGAAAGTCCTGATCAGGATATTCCTGTGTTGCTGTTAAAGTTAAAAGGTAAGTTAAGATCTTAGGTGCAGCACCATAAGGTAAAACTAAAGCCTGCTATGTGCTGAGCCTGCTATGACAGGGCTTTTTTTGTCAGAACGCTCCGGAACGGAGTTCTGACACCTTTTTTTTTTTTTTTACAGATTTTCCATAGTTGCGTTCTTTTCCTATTGTTTCCCTTCCTATCCTCGTTTGTTTTTGAAAATGCCCTGCTGGTGGTATGGTGTGAGCGAGGTCCCCTCTGGCGCTGTCTGCCTCCTCTAGGAGGAGCCATGAGGCGCCGGAGCACCACAGCCAGAGCATGGCTTCATTGGCTGTGTCGGACAATGTGATGTGGAAGCCGATGGTGGCGGTGGGAGACACACAAACATGGAGGCCATCTTTCACGAGAGACCTTTGCCTTCCCTTACAGAAGGTGGGGTGTGAGGTTAAAAAGAGGCGAAGCGAGAGGAAAGAAAGGCGGCTGGCATAGAAGCTTGCCCAACAGCGAAACTTTAGGTTCCTCGGGTAGTTCAAAGGCTGGGATATCTATGAAAATCTCTTTTTAGTCTTTCATACTTTTATATTCAAACTGCAGGGGGGGGGGAGAATAAGAATAAAGTCAATGTCTTGTGATTTGGAGGTATTAATAATAATATATATTAATTGTGTGTTGGTCAGATGTAAAGATAGACCCACAGAATGAGGTTTAATCAGATCTATTTATTAAATTGGGTTTAACTTAAAGGTAAGTTAAAAGTAATCTGTTCACTGGCAAAGTTTCAACTTTAATTTGTTTCAAGTCAATATCCATATTAAACTCCAAATGTAGCTTTTTCTACCTTGTTGGACAACTTCTTAAAAATATTTCAATCTTTTGCAAGCAACCAAATTTTGTTTTGTTGGGCCAATTTCATTCACATAGGAAGCTGACATTTCCACTCATTAAACTAAATGGGTATGTGTATGCCAGTGGTAAATGTCCCAAAAGATTAATAAAATGCCTTCTTGTGATTTGAAGCCACACAGTGCATGGTAACATTAATAGTACTAACTTACCTTGAATAAAATCCTAGTCTTTCAGATACATTAAAAATTGAAGGGTGTTTTTTTTCAAATACAAAGGTAAACCTTGTAGGGTAGGCAAGGCGGGTTGTATGACGTATGTGAGTTCCAACACTTTTTTTTTTTTACAAAAAAAGCACTCTGCTATGCTATGATTAAACAACGTTCAGTATTCTGTTACTGTTAGAGTCTTTTGTTTGGGGTTATTGGAAAGGACATTTGTACATATAGAACAGATATTCTAGTATTACTGAGAAGAAAGTCTTGATCATTATGGGAATTACGACGTTGTGAATCTTAATTGTAAGGAGTGAATGTACTATTGGACTTGTTCAAGTTCTTACTTGTAAAATATTTTTAAACAAGTTAGGCTAATATAAAAACTATGGATACATAAACTTCTATTTTTCTTCTCTCCCCCCCACCGTTCTAAATTTATCTGATTTTAAGATGTGTCTTTAATTTACATGCTTAGTCTTGGTTTTTGTGTATTTACAAAATTAATGTTGTTATGCAGGAAATGAGATATTGGAAGGCAGATAAGGAAAAGGGGCAATAATGCTTGAAGCAGTAAGATTGGAAACCAAGGGGAAGAAATGAAAACTATTCATATGTTTCTAAATCGATAAAATGGGCTCAGTTTATAACAATGCTTCATATGACCTCTTGACCTATTAATCATGGGATGAGAATTAGAATGTGTTTCTGTATCTTAAGTCTTCTAACAAAGAACTGTATGATATGATTTATGTACAACAGAGCCAATTATGAAGGACACACAATACAAATTATACAGGAGAGCAATGAGATAGTGAAAAATTGGGAATTGGTAGCATGTTTTCTGACGAACAATTTTTATAAAAAGGCATAACCTTGATCAAATCCATGCATCTGATAAAGCGAGCTCTACAGGTCATGAAAGCTAATATCTTGATAATTGTTTTACTCAGAAAAAGTATACCAGACCTATGATAAGAACTAGTATTGATCTGTTAGCAAATCAGATGCACATTGGCTCAACACACTGAGCCATAAACTGTTCAGCCACATTTATCTTTGTCTCTGCTATGCAAACTCACTATAAATGGTGAGTTTATAGTTCAGAGTATCACACAAGCCTAGAAAATCAGGTTTGGTAAATCATGGTTATTTTAATCATGGTAAGCATGTTATGCAAATAGTCTGAACAAAGTGAGACAGAGAATAAAGCATAGTAGCATTTCAGTTAGAGAAATTATCAGTTGCTAGACAGCTGCTTTCCAGTAAAGGAAGTTATGGCCCAAATTTATTTTAGCTGTGCAGAATAAGGAAGTGTTACTCTCTGATTACCACACTTCCAACTCAAAATTAGCCTGATATTACTGTATTATGGACACTGTGCACATATGTTCAAAGCATTTTCTCATTGACTAAACAGTATTTATTTGCATTTCTACTGCTTCTTGATTCATTTTATACCACCAGTTTGATTTTTGCCTGCCTTCATTTTCTTTTTAAAGTAACTTTTAGTACTATGTTTTCTCTGTAAAATAAAAAAAAATAACCTTTTTGATGTGAATTATATAGCTTCTTAAATTTTATCTAACTACCAGTACTTTAGTAACTGACTAGATAACCCATGACCTGTTTGGTCATTGTTTCAGAGATATTTCCTTTCCAGACTTCTCTAATATCTTCAACAATCTCAAAGTTTCTAATTTTTTTTTAAATTCAGATAGCTATTAGAGATGTAGCTGTCTTGAAAATAGCCCTTTGAACCTATACAGCACAGTCAAACAGCAGCTGACCACTGGAAATGTTTTATGACATTCTGTATGATGTCATAACCTGCTTTATGATATTGCCAAAGTTCAGTTCCATGGGAGTTACGGATCCCAGATTTTGGGTCCATTCTGTAAATTAGCCCATTTGAGTACCTTGGTTTTGCCCTATGGTGTATCACTTCACCCAGTTAAATGTTATAGAAATCAGAGTTTTAGTAGTATATAGATATTCCAAATTATTACCTGATTTTGTGTTTTTGCTATGCTCCCTTCTGACCTGTCTTTCAGCCTTCTGTATTTGTTATATTTATAGAGGGATCCAAACCTAAGCAGTTTAATTTTTTTTTCTTAGAAATTTTAATAACTGCATCCCCAGGAAGTAATGAATCAAAGAAAATTAAACAAGACTTATACTACTGTGATCTAATCCAGTACTGTCTAGTAGTTCTTAAGCAAGATTATACAAAAGTGCCTGGAGGATGGACTACTGCTGCCCAGATAGCAGAGATATTAAGGTAAAAATACTGCACGGTTACACAAGTGTATTTCTGAACTGCTTTAGTAGCTCTGTATTAGCCCATGGCTATACTATTTGCAAATTACAGAGGGGATTTTTTTTTCTTTTCCTTCTCAGTCAGTGTTGTGTAGGTCTTGAAGTGAAAACAGAACATGAGTTTTACAGTAAACTGCTTCCTTCTGCAATAGACAGCCTTCTCTTCTTGGGAAGGCGTTTGCAAGCACAATTTGCTCTGGCAATCAAGGTATTTGAGCCATTTTGTAATATCTTGACAGGTAGTCCTCGACTTATAACAGTTCATTTAGTGACCATTCAAAGTTACAAGGGCACTGAAAAAAGTGACTTATGACAGTTTTTCACACTTACAACTGTTGTAGCATTCCCATGGTTACATGATCAAAATTTGGATGCTTGGCAACTGGTTCAGATTTATGACTGTTGCAGTGTCCTGGGGTCATGTGATCGCCTTTTGCGCCCTTCTGATAAGCAAAGTCAATGAGAAAATCAGATTCATTTGACAGCTGTGTTACAGTGATTCACTTTATTGGCAAGAAAGATCATAAAATGGGACAAAATTCACTTAACAAATGTCTCACTTAGCAACATAAGCTTTGGGCTCAATTTGGAGTCATACATCGAGGACTATTGTATACAAAAATGTTGATATGGGCAGGCGAGGGTTCCCACCTTTTTTGTTACCTGGCCTAAGTGATGCTTGCAAAGACATAATTTCTATGCTATCAAGACCCAAGACTGTTACCAAAGCAGCACATTGTCCCTTTTTGATAATGCATGTTAATTCTCTGCTTGACAATATGGACAAGGAAATTGTTGAACTTTGGCTACTTTGAAAATGCACCAACACATAGCTTCATTAATTGTTTATTCAGAGTAATGGAACAAAGAATATGGAACTGTGACAAATATTAGACCTGCCTCTGGTTGTAGGCTGAGGCCACAGTAAACATTGCCAAGGCAGATATTCTGTTGTTGTCTCTTGATGTATTTATTTTTTCCTTTTACAATGTATCTGTGCTTACATTTTCAAGCGATAAGAGTAATCAATACATAATACGGTAATTTCTGACAATTTTATTTGCCCATGTATTTGCATGTTTTTGATGAAAAACAGAAATTAATAAAACAGCATTTACTTTGCAGTAGTTTTAATATCTGAAAAATACATACCACTGACAGATTTCACAGAATCCTCACACTGCATCTAGTTTATGGCTATACAGTTGTATACTTTCCAATTCCAAAAGTATTCCAATTGATTTAGCATTAACATTTCTTCCTCCTCTAACATTTAATCAAATGTGTTATTTTAATGTCATATATCCTGAACTTAATTTGTACTACATCTCTCATCAACCTCAGTATCATTCCTGATAGGAAGCATGAAAGTTGTTATCAAAAATATATTGAAGGTTCCAAATTCAGTAAGAATAAAAATACATAACATTCCACGTTTTTAAGATCATTGTGATGCACAGTACACTTTTGTGTACTAGTCATTGTAAGAGACATGCTGGATCCTGCAAAGAAACAGTTTATACTTGGTTGGAGTAGTTTCAGAATCAGAAGGAAAGAAGTTATTTTCTTACTGTAACTTAAGTAGACCCCAGCCTTGCTTCCCTCCTCCTTTTTTCAGTTTTAGAAGAATTATTATCTTTTTAACAAATATAGCTTGAGGGTATAATCACTGTTTATGTCTTTCAAGAATTTTAATTATCAGTTTCCCTTTGTTTTCTTTAAGGATGAAAAAAGGAATGAATTTCTACATTGTTTCAGGACAGTGACTGATGCCACCCGTTGGTTGTGCAGAGGTCACATCCACCTAGTAAAAAATGGTAAGGGAAGAAAAGCCTGGGAATTCATTGGGTAGGAATGTTGTGATGGTTTCTAATTCACCTGCGATCTGCATTTAGAGGGTTGCTGTTACCTCCCATTCCAAGATAAAATTAAGCATAGATTTAACTCCTATTTGAAATGGGTGTTCTGTTTTTGCCCTAGTGCTTCAAAATAAACACTTCCAGCAATCGCTGACAGCCGATGATGTGGAAACAACAATCCAGATTCTGTCACTCTTGCAGAATATTTTAAGAACCAGTAGGTAATTATATGCCAAAGTGTACCTTTAACATCGAAAACAAAGATTGCAATTCATCCTAAAATATGAATAGTTCTTGTAGGTTAAATTAGCTTTTCGTCTTCATAATTCCATATTCTTCATTCTAAAGAAGAGATACAAGATTAAAGCTACAGTTTAAAGTTGGCGTCCTTTTTTTTTTTTTTACTGGTGGACATGTTTGGCATGTCGGACACAGGCGGAGGCTTTCACAAAATGAATGCTGAGAGAGGTGCTCCCCTATTCATGAAACGAATATTGCAGGGACGTGGCTGGATATAGAGCACCAGCTTTGGGGGGGGGAGGTACTTGCCAATGTTCTTCCTTGAGATGCTCCTATTTTATTTTATTTTCAGTAGCTCTTGGGAGCCAGTCTAGAACATATTCAGCTACCTATTATTTCTGTGTTCAAAGAATGCTCATGGGACTCATTAGCATGCCACCTTCTCATTTCCTTATTACAACATTTTTTTAAACTGTAAAAGGGAGATGGGGTGGGGAGCCTGACATGCATCAAATAAGTGTTTACATTCGTATCCCCTGACTTGCAAGTTGGTGGAGCCTGATTCAAAGGATTTAGTGTGTACGTTTATATTACAGTGTGGTTAGGGTTCTTCTAATCGTGCCCATTTCCATCCACCATTTTCCCCCCCAATATGATTTCCTCTCTTTGTGATTTTCTCAGTAAAGCATTAGTTCAAATAACCAAAGAGGCCCTACACTTCCTTCTGGATGAACTTATTTACAAGATTTCCTCTACCACCAACCCTGCCAGAGGAAATGCAACTGTTAAACTGTTACTTTTGATCACAGAATCTGATGCCCAACTTGTTATCACCATGAATACTCGCTACAAAGGTTAGTCAAAAGATTTTGGATTTTGAAAAACATTCTAGAATAATAAATTTTGGCATTGAACATTCCTTGGGAAGAAGCTGACTGCAATCCAAACAGTTTGTTACGTGCATCGGTTCTCCAACCTAGCACTCATGTTATTGATTGTAAAATGTATGTATTGGGCACCGTTTTAAAACAGTGAATATTATAGGTGAAGTCCTGTAAAGGAATCTAGCATTATGTATAGTAAAGCAGTATAATCGATGTACAGATTACTTATATATGTCTTATATTGCCACAATCATATTCTAGGAAAAGCAGTGGATATATGTATTTATTTATTCATTCAGTCATTCATTTATTATGAATGTATATTCTGCCTTAACCTGCATTCAAGGCAGGAAGCTTTATTACCATATCCAATATAAAGAATCCATTAATTGTTTAAATTTTTCTTTGGATGTTTCACTACTTCTTGACACTGGTGTATATTTAGTGTGGAACATTCTAACTTTTATCTTAGTATCTGTACCACTAGTAATTTGTAGGACGAATAAACTAGCACTTTTTCTTACCAAGTAGCATATTTATCTTACCACATCTCATTTATTAAGGACTACATACTCTTCTAAGCAAGCAATGGACTGGCAAAGGATTTGACAAGAATCTCAATCAATTGCTGGACTTGCTGGATCCAAAAAACTCCAGTGCTTGTGAAACACAGGTATAACACAAGTATACTGTGTTTTGTAGAATTCTGTGTGTGATGGAGGTAGCTTGTGTTAGATTTTACCAGTGTATTCATATGTGTTTCATAGCTTCTAATCTGGTCACATAACTGGAATCTGACTATGTGAGGGAGAACTATTATAAAAGTATTCTGAAATTGTAAGCTTAATTCTTCATAGGGAGTTTGCCATATCTCCAAGCCTGGATCTCCTTCTAATTCGATTATAAACCAGCCTTGGTTTGAATATAGACTAGTAAATTGTCAAATCAAATAAAGCTCATAGAGATTATACATTTTTAACATCTACAACTGTTTAATTACCACATGCAGAAGAAAAATAAATAAGCTAATTTGTTAATTTCAGAGACTACATCAAGCAGCGTGTGTGATCCAGGCATCTTGGAGAGGATATCAGACACGAAAAAGATTAAAGCAGCTTCCAAAAACCATAACTATCTTGCAAAGGAGATTTAGGTAAACTCTGGAGGGTTTTTAAGCAAAAACAATATTGTATTGTTAAAATGGGTTGGAAAGTACAGCTACAATATAAGGATTTTCCAGACCTTCCATCAGGCCAAGGACATCAACATAGATATGTATTTAATCAATAAAATCTCCATATGTAGGGTTTTTTTAACCTGAAAATATCTGGAGGTTTGGGGGAATAAGCTTATATGTAAAGTCACAGTAGGCATAATTTCTCTGTATTGCTCTTCTAGGAAGTAACTTGCTTCTGTAAAATTACATTAGAGTGAAGGAAATAGATTAGAATTTCTTCACTCCTTTTTGTATTTATGCATTGCCTGAGACTTATACAGTTCTTTCTATTTTATTTATTATATTTATATGGTGCCAATCTTATCTAGAGGCGACTTTTGTTAATACTACTATGATTAATTCCTTTCTATGCCTTCAGTATTTGCAGATATTCTGGTAAAGATATGGTGCTGAATTGAAATGATTTTATGGCTTTATGTCCCAATTCTTTTTATTTGTTATTTTTTTTATTGTGATTGGACTCACTATGCTACAACTATCCCCTGATTTATTTATAAAAAATACAAAAATTTCCTAATTGATACTTGTTTGAGAAATCCACTAGAGGGCAGATTTCACTCATGGATTTTCAGCCCTGCAGATTATTTTCAAAATCAAAATTATATGCTTCATTGCTAGACTATGCTATACAAGATATAAATTATATTGCCTGATCCCAGTATGCATACATACATACTTTGTGTGTATGTATGTGCATTTTAGTCACTCTTGATTCCAGGTGACTGCCTGAACTAATCCCTGCAGGGGGTTTTGGTAATAATTTGAGAAGTGATTTGCTCTTGCAATTTTCCTGGGCCAAGATAGAGAGTGACTGGCTCAAAATCAACCATCTGGCTTCACGTCCTGGGTAGAATTAGAACTCACAATGTCCTAGTTTCTTGCCTGGTGCTTTAACCACTGTACCAAAATGGACTCCTATACATAAGTGTGTGTGTGTGTGTGTGTGTGTACGCGCATGCGTGCACAGGAAAAGAATGCTCTTGTTTACTCTTTTCTTTATGTGATTCTTCTCAGAAATGCTGAAGTAGATCTTGCTTTTAGATTCAACTAGGTCAATTAAAGTTTACTATCACATAGCAGCATACATCATTAGCATTATAAAATAATGTGGGACCAGAGGAAGACACTGTCCATGTCTTCAAAATGGAAGGGCATGGAGGTGAGGAGTCTAGGCAGTCACTGATGAGTTTATTTTTGGTATTCAGAATTTAGAATAAGTACTAAACTGGGTCCTGGGGGGAAAAAACATAAGGACTACGTAGAGATTGCAAAGTTAATCAAGAATAATGCTGTCCTTTAAAAAATAGCCCAGACCTCCCAAAATATAAAAAGAGTCCCAAAAATATGGCTTTGCCCACTCTGGGGGACTTGTTTTGGCTGTGTCTTATGGAGCAAATCTGTTTCCTTTTTTCCTCCATCAGGCAATTAAGAGTGAATGTCAGTAATACACTAAGAAACAAATAACATTGCAACGGACAGGTTTTGAAGGTGCTGAATTGTCCTTCATTAAGGAGTTTGAGCAGAGCTGAATGGCCACTTCTCAGGAACACTATAGTAATAGGCAGGAAGCTTCATGATGTTAGAATTCCCTTAACTCTTCTATTTACAAATGGGTGGGCAACTTTGGTCTATGGAAGAACAAATGGCAGAAATTCTCATGACTTAGCCCTAAACAGTCTTGAACCTGGAAACAGTTTAAATGTTGATAATAGCATTTTCAGTGAGTGTGTGTGTGTGTGTGTGTTTTTAACAAAAAAACTTCTTTGTAGAGCTAAAAGAGAACAGGAGTTGCAAAGTTTAAAAAGACAGAGAGAAGAAGAGCACCTCCGTCAACAACTGCAGCTTCAGAGACAAAGAGCCATGAGGCTGTTTCATGAACGGCAGCTAACACTATTGGAAATTGTCCATGCAGGTATGATTATTACAGAACCATGAAGAACCATTAGGGGACAGGTATCCCCTTTTCTTTCATTTGGAATTTTTTTTTGTCTTTGCTTTGTTCCCCAAGGTGACATCATTGATGCTCTAAAGGACTTTTTATAATTTATCATGGATCTATTATACAAGGAGTAGGGCAAAAATGTGCTGCGATTTGTATTTAGTAAAAAGTTGACTAACCAAGGCACCATTCAGTATAGCTGCATTAAAATGTATATAAAATCATACAGTACATTTTGCATTATTTTGCTTCCAGAGCACAGCTTGTGAACTGAGCCCGAGAAGGCCTTGGGTTTGCTTGCATTCTTTGTGTACTGGAAAATCCCTGCCATCAGTTTTTAGGAGAAAGATAGCAACCCATGTTTATCTCATCATTTGTGTCAATTGCCTTTGACTATTTTTTTAATATATTTTATTAATTTTTTACAATAATCCTTAGTGCTTAGTGAACAGTGTGTTGTCTGGGTTCATGTATTTAAAAACAATCAATAGTAATTAATTTCCATAATTGATCAATATGTTGGTTAATAATATATTACCTTGATCATCTCTTCTTCCGGTTATATTCTCCTTTTTTCTACATTAAAGAAATATAATTCTTAATACTTTCGATACATACAAAATTAAGTATAAACATTTTTCTAATATTTGTACATATAACGATAACATCAACATATAACATCTTTTCTAATCAGCTTGTTTCAATTGTATTTATAGAAGTCATATTAAGTCGTTATATGTCCTGTTTGCAAGATTCTTATTTAAGTTTAATTTCCCCTCAATATTCAAACCACTCTTACCAGTCATAATTTTCTCAAATTTCATTACCTTTGAATATCCAAACTTTTCATTCGAATACAGCATCTCAATATTTTTATATTTTATATATTATAAAAGTATTATACTACTTATATATCTTATCCTTCTTATTATAGGACCCCTTTATGTGCAAGCTTTGTCTGTTCTTTTGGCCATGTTCAAACAAGTATTTAATCATATAGTACACCATCTAGCAATCTTACTATAGGGCCTCTTTATATCCAAACTTTATATATATATATTTTTAACCATATTCAAACAAGTGTTTAGTCATATAGTATTCCATCTGGTAAGTTGAATCACACGTCTTAACTACTCTTCTTTTGCCAGGTCACTTTCCAAATCAATAGGTTTAGCTTGCCAGGTTGTATTTTTGTAGATGATGTTGGGGATAAAAATGACAAGTTGAGTAGAATATTCGTTTTTTGTCTCCCACGCTTTGATGATTCTCCTGACAGTCTTTAATCCATTTTATTAAATCTTTTTTGTCCATCAGTTTGTTTTGAGGTCCTGGAAGATAAAACATCTTTTTTATTTCCTTTGTTGTAGCAAAATTTTGCGGATTTTCTTTTGTTTGTATTAAGTTGTAGTTCTCTTCATTTGTAGCTTCCATATTTGAGTCACTTTCCTCTAGTTTGTATTCTATTGTCTGATTTGTTTGTTCATTCTTTGTCATTATTTCTGAGCACTATTTAATTGTAAGTTTAAGTTACAGTAGAGATATGTTCATTTATGTTATCAAAGTTGTTTTTAATCTCATCATGATTTAAGAATCTGTCTCAGCATCACATATATTTTCTTCTGGAATGTGTTTGCTTTTCTTGAGTCATTTTTCCTGCAGATCTCTGATGTTCCAAGCTGGGGTCTTCAGGAGGAGGTATTAGGTGTGGTTTTCTATCACTTTTAAATAAATATACAACAACCATTTTATCTCCCCTCTCTAAGTAGTTTTTCACTGGTACCATAGTGTCTTTAATTAGCTTTATCAAACCAGCTCATCCTAAAATCCAAACAACCAAGTCTTATGTGGTTCTTATCTTTATATATGGTTTTTATAATCCAATACATTTCCAATTTATCAAGGCACCATTGAAAACAGTATTTTGTAACAATTCTTTTCAGGGGTCTTATAATTATCAACCAGCCAAGATTTCAGTCCAAAGTGAAACCTGAAAGCTTTCCAGAATTCCCGTTTAGAAGATTAGCCAAAGGCCAAGGTTTTTCTTTCTCTGCAAACAGTTCTTAAACTTAAAAATGCAGCTTAGTGTATTTATAATCCCAGAAGGTCAGCAGTTTCTAAACATATAGTTTCACTCTGTAGTAGATAGGTCGGTGCTTTATTCCCAGCTGTTTTTTGCTATTTCTGGATGTCTTGCCAAATTTTGAGTCAATGCAGCTATAGTTTTCTCTAATCCTCCACTAGATATCACTGTTCATTTTCCAACTTTTAAAGCAAAGAGTTATTATTTTATAAATATATATAATTTCATCAATACTTTTTCAGGTATGAAGTTTTAGGAGTTTTGTTAGTTTTCAAATTTATCCAGACTGTAGTGTTTTTAACCTCATTTCAATATATTTTTGTTCCCCATAAGAGTTTAATTTGCCGCTTCTGTCTATGGGAGCGTGGGGTGTACTCCCCTTTTTTCTCACTTTGGAAGGATTTTTGCTTCTTGGGGATCTTTTCCAGGAAATCAGATATCAAAATAGAAGAGAGAAGATCAAATTCCTCACCCAGTTTCAAGCACACTGTTCACCATTGTTCTGGTTGGTGCCTTTGGACTTTGGCTGCAAGTAGCTTGGGCTGGTCAGCGAGGTGTAGCCAGCCTTTCTCCTGTCGGGTTGGAGGGCTTCCCCCAGATCTAGCAGAATGACTGTTGTTCCAGGATCATCGGAGCACCCCTCTTTCTTTGTCACCTCTCCAGGGCGAATTTAGACCCATTTAGGGTCCCCTGGCAAAGCAAAACTAGCCATGGGGTGCAGAGCTCTGCAATCCCTCGGCCTTGCGCTATGTGCAAAACTGGAAGTCTCAATTGTGTTTGACTATTAATGCCTAAACCAGAAGTGTAGCTTGGACCTGAGCCAGAATTGTTCAGTAAAAGTTAACAATATGTCTAAATTTAAATAATAGTGTATTTGGTACAAGATCCTATTTAAATAATGCACAAATAGATGGTAGGGTTAGCACAATAATATAATGTATCAAATATTTAGGTATTATAAATGAAATTACTTCACATCTATAATAATATAGTCATGTTGTAATATTTCCCTTCCTATCATATTAAAAGTTAGAATTCAGTTGATACCTCTGGTACAAATTTGAGGACTATATCAATTCTGTGATGTCATATTATGGGTATCCATGAGATAGCAGGTAAACATGCTGTGCCTAGATACCTATGGTCTACAAAATGATCCTGGAAGTAACTACAGTGGCTTTCTGTTTAAAAAAAAGGTTGTACTCTAACCGTGTACGGTTTCTTTTCTGCATCTTTCATCTAGCTAGAATGAAATTCAGATCTATCTGCTTGTGTGAATTCTGATTTTCTAATAATGAATATATATGTCTATCTCCCAGGTCAGGTAGATAAGCATATGCATGAAATGAGAGAGAAAGCAGCCCTAACTATCCAAAGACACTGGAGAGCATTTAAAGCAAGGAGAAATTTTCATCAGCAAAAAAGAAATCTCAAGGAATATAAAGCAGCTGTCCTCATTCAGAGAGCGGTTAGTACGCAAACCAACTGTTGGCATGAGATGAAACATTTTGCATCAGTATATTAAAAAAAAAAACATTTCAAGTTCAGGACCTCCAATACATCATCTGACTTATATTTTAAAATTAGGTTGCTGATGGAACACTGCTGTCTACAAAAACCCAAGCAATTCATTAAAAGCATTGTTTCAGAAGGTCTGGTCTGCAAGACTCAAATTGGAATAGTACTATGTTTCCCCGGTCTTTTTTTTTTTTTGCCTCCCAAAGAGGCAGCAGGTCTTATTTTTTTCGGGGGGGGGGGGAGTGTCTTTTCAACTCACCTCACTGCAGTGGCATCGATAGCCCCGCCCAGCTGGCCCACTTCTTCTGCAGCCGAAGGTGTAGCTTCATTCTGCAGCTGAGAATGGAGCTCCGGCCTGCATTTCGCCATCATCAGAGGCCTTTCCGGAAGGTCTGTGCATCTGAGAACCGAGCTACAGATTGAATCCATAGCTTGGTTCTCAGCTGCAGTGGCCTTCCGGAAGACTTCTGGCTGCAAAGTGCAGTCTGAGCTCCATTCTGTCAGCTGCAGAATGAAGCTGCTCCTTCGGCCGCAGAAGAAGTGGGCCAAGGTAAGGCAAGTGTCGATCCATGGGAGGCCTGGTGGCAATGGTAAACTCCACGCCCCCACCCTAGCTTGGTTTTTAGGCATGCGCCTCACCTCAAAACTAGGGCTTATTTTGGGGGTAGGGCTTATATTAGCCCCACCCCCAAAAATCAAGCTATGGCTTATTTTCGGGGTAGGTCTTACTTTCGGGGAAACACGGTATATCAATAGCACATTTTAAAACTATTCTTGTTCTTGTGGTGGCACACTGGTTAGAATGCAGTATTGCAGGCTACTTCCGCTGACTGCTGGCTGCCTGTACTTTGGCAGTTCAGTTCTCACCAGCTCAAGGTTGACTCAGGCTTCCATCCTTCCGAGGTCGGTAAAATGAGAATGACTCTGTAAACTGCTTAGAGAGGGCAGTAAAGCAAAACTTTGCTATAACTTTGCTACCAGTTAATCAAATTATTCCTTATTTCAGTCATGGTCTAAACCAGGGGTCAGCAACCTGAAACAGTGAAAGAGCCACTCGGAACCGGTTCCCTCACAAAAGGAAAAACTGGGAGCCGCAAAAAAATGTGTGCACATGCGCGTACATGCGCGCATGAGCAGAACAGGGTTTGACTGAAGAGTGGAGCCAAGGCGAGATATGCATCTACCCTGCATATTTGAATTGATTGGTTGAACTTTTTTAGTCCCACTTTTATTTTTTGGACTGCACATGGCAGAGGACTGGGAGCCGCAGGAGACGGCTGAAAGAGCCGCATGCGGCTCCGGAGCCGCAGGTTGCAGACCTGTGGTTTAAACTAACTTGTTTGAACCATGCTGTCAGTGTTGAAGTAAGTCTTGTTCTAGTAGTATCTGCCTGGAAAAAAAGGATCAAGAGGGGGCAAAAAACCCTTATTTTGTCACAGTTTTTAGCAGCAAAAGTAATTATCACACATTGTAGAAACTCATTAGGGAACAAAATACTAAGCTACATTGATTCTTGATGTCTTTTACCAAGGATATTCTTTTTCTTATGGGCTTCCTACTTAGCGCATTGGCCAAAGAAAACTAAAGACTATAATTAGTGTTTCTTTTTCAACCCAGCAAACAGTGGCAAATCTAAATCAAATCTCTGCAATGGCTTCATGGTTCAAATAAGTCCCTTCTCAATGTCTTTTTTAACAACTGTGAAGGTTCAACTTTAGCTGCATCTGCAGCTGCAATGTTTGCCCACCAGTTCAATTTCAGACCTTGCTAGAATGAGTTGTAAAGAATGAATGTCATCCATGGAGGATTAGGGCTCATGGCCACCGTTACAGGATCCATCTCCTTTCCTATTCATGAAAAGGGTGTGGAGAACACTGCAGGGCCCAGGATGTGACAGTTGTTTAGGAAGATACACTAAAAATCCTTAAATGTGATCCATCAACATTGATCTGCATTGAAGATAGAGATAATGTAACATTTCTTTTTCTAAAATTTCCATGTCACTAAGAAGGCATTCCATGAACCTGACCTACATAAGATTCGGTAGAGAGTTGATACTTTTATATTAATATTTTGTTTCAATAAGGTGCTTAAGTTCTTGGAGAAGAAAAGAAGAAAGAAACATTCTTTCTGGAAGCAGCCTGAATCTCTTTCGGATGAACAGAGGATATTGTTGCAGCAAAAGGTGGAAAGCTATATCAAACTGCACCCAGTAAGTCATCATTATACTCCTATCCCCTGGATTGTCTCAAATGTGCTTTTTTTCTTCAAAAGACAACTGGATTGTTTTTTTCCTTGAAAATGCTTCACTTCTCATCCAAAATGCTTCCTGGATGAGAAGTGAAACATTTTCTTGTTCCTCAAGCAAAAAAAAAACATTTCAGTTGTCTTTTGAAGAAGAAAAAAAGCACCTTTGAGACAACTGTGACCTGGATGATTGAGAATCTCCAAAGACATATATCTCCTGGATTTTCTTTTCAAGCTTGTTGAAGATTCCTGGATATTTCAAAAAATTCTTGGCAGACATTTAAATACTGCAATGTCTAGAGCTGTACATTTTGCAGTTGTCCTAAATTAACTGAGTGTAGACTAGAATGGTCCAATGTCATGCTGTGGTTAGTTTTTATGGAAATAATTTGGAACTGTGTCATTGGTCATTGCACATCTGCCATTACTAATACACCAGAGTAACCACTGTAAATTTAAGTTGATTGCAAACTACTTGAAAACTGCTGTATGGGAATGTTATTCAGTGAGTATTCAAAATTACGGTGGCACAGTGGTCTCCTAAGGCCATTCCTCCTTCAGCACATCTGAAGTCACAAGATCAAATTTTTACTTAACAATCTACTTGCATCTATGACTGCAGGTGTGCTTCAGTTCCCCTACCTGCATATTGACCTTCCCATCTGTGCTGGACCAGTATGCATTCAGCAGCATCTATGCTTGTTTGACTGCCCTACTTTGGCAGAAGCACTGGTGCTGAAGTAGAGGCCCACAGCCTTTAGCAATCCCAGTCAACCACCCCCCACCCCAGGCCTCTTACTCAATCCCAGCACTGCCAAGGAGTGCGTTGGTTTAATTCTCATGGCGTAGCCCACTACCTCAGCACCACAGTGCAGTGTCCCAGCCACCTCTGCCACCCTGCACTCCACTTACTCTACCTTCCAGCACTCTGCTCCTCCCGCCATTCAAAATGAGAATAAATAGACCATACGACTGTGAAAGTTTATGTGTAAAGATATACGTTCTTTAGAATACAAAAAGGCTCTCCAGGATTTAAGATGCTTTATATGTGACTGGACAATAGTTCTGTCACAGAAGCCATTGACTGACAGGTGTCTTATGTAAATTTGTTGCAGAACTGCCAGTTGAATTGCTTAGAAATAAGGGTATTTTGCAGAAACTTTAAGGCTCTGGTTTAGCAAGAAGCTGACACACATTGGCGGCGGGGGGGGGGAACGATAGGAATCAGCGATAATACAGGTTGTCCACCTACAACCGGTCACACAGTGACCGTTAAAATTCTGATGGACCTAACTGGGAGTTACCTGCAACTTGGATTCAACATTCTGAATGTTGCCTCCTCTCCCCCCCCCGTGGTCATGTGGCTGCACTTCAAGAACTCAATAAACAGGTCACATGTATGGGCCTTTGCAGCATTCCACAGTCATATGACTACATTTTACAATGGTTGTGCCGAAACCTGGCGTTTACTTCTGGTTTTCTGCATCCAAAGTAAAGCAGAGCCATGGATTCACTTAATGACCACTGTGATTTGCTTGATGACCTTTACAACAAAATGTGTAGAATCAGACTGATTATGTGATTGACTCATTTTATAACCATATGCAGGCTCCATTACAGTCGTAATTTGAGGATTACCTATAACGGCTTTACAACATTGCCTTCAAATATTGAAAAGTAATAATCCATATACATATTTTCTTTAATTTTGTTCTCTCTGCCTAGCAAAACATGCCAATAGTGCGTAAATTATTATAGCTATATAAACTGAAACTATGCCATGAATTACCTGATTTGCTTTTATTTGATATGAGAAACATAAAATATTTGGTAGGGTTGTTTGGGTTTTTTCTTTAATCTAATAATAGGAATTTGCTTCTTCCCAAATCTTAATTAAGAAACTAAATTTATTCGGAGATGGATCAGTGGCTTCAGAGAGAAAACATAAAAAGAAGCACAGTGATTAGATTTATCCAAGGAATGTAAATGTGCTGCAGACCCTTGCAAAGGCTTGAAGCTGATAACCGTTAATGGTGACAGAGGCTGTAATTTTTCTCCAGGCTTCTGCAATGTCAGAAGAAATGAGCAGAGAACTTCATCATCAAGCCCAGGAAAAACTAGCCCACTATATGCTGAGAGAAAGAAAAAACCAGAAGGCAAAACAACACCGAGAGGCTTTGCTAGTCCAGGTTCACACAGATGTGGATCAACTGTTAAGTATGTGTCTGTCTCATTTTGCTCTTGCATAGATTGTCTTCCCAGGTTAGTTTTGATGTGGTGAATATGTGGGCTGTGTCGTTACAACACAAAAGACTAATGGGCACACAGCCAACACCTCAGCCACACAGGATGTTACAAAACAGCCGACTAATCCACAAACAATAACCCCATCAACCAATCAACATGTAACAACACAGCCAACCAACCCGCTTACAGCAACAAAGCCAGCACCCAACACACCCCACCAATATTTATAGAGAGACGGCAGCTCCGATCACGCTTTGCTAGCACAAGCACGAAGTCGAAGACACCAGCCTGAAGATGGCGAGTGGGACCTCGTCGAAACGTCACCAAGACACCCTCAATCTTTCACAGGAAAAGACCCGAATACACCAAGACCTACATACCTGTACCCGTAAAAATCTATGAAAACATATACACATACATATATACATACATACATACATACATACATACATACATACATACATACATATATATATATATATATATATATATATATATATACCCATAAATTACAAACTCTTTTTTAGCAAGAAGTCCATAAGAGCTTTCCAGTCATTAGTAAATACAGTTATTGAACTTTCTCTAATCAAACAAATTAATTTTGCCATCTCTACTAGTTCAGTAGTTCTAATATTTTCCACAACATTCTTCAGAAACAACACAAGAGGTTTTTTTGCTTAAAGCAGAAAATTCAAGTGATATTTTCCCCATGAGAATATTTTAGTTTTGGCCCACTCTGTTATACTATTACCTGTCATTGCATTCTCTCAGTGATTAGTGCCATTGTTGACTATTACAATTGGTTCCATGTAGAAATTTCTTAATGCATCCAATGTTTGCGTGTTCAGGATTGAATAGATTTGCCTTTTAAAATGTTAGTTATATTTTTTTTCTATCATTTTTAGTCCTTTTTGTTTCTATCATTTTTAGTTTTTCCTAAGTTTGATCTCTACTTCCAAATTATGTACTAATAACACTGCATGTTCTCATCTAACATAAGACATAATGCATAATTGGGAAAGGTAGAGATAAGATGTTGAACATCAACAGAGCTTAGGGACCTTTTTATTGTTTTCTGCCACAAAATAAGTAGTAAAATGAGCTGTACTTTCACAACATTTACTGCTAAAATTCAATTGGGCTCTAAAGCCTGAAAAATTAGTTTCAGATTAAATGTAATCTGTTCTAATCTTTTAAAGCAATTGAAGTTATGATCATAAGTGAATCTTATAATAGCAAATTACATATATTAGACATAAACCCATATGCATTCAGGCTTCTTACATACAATTCAATCTTACCCCAAACTGCCAAGAAAAACCATTATGATCTGGGCAATTTCTCTTCTTTATATGCTTATCTCTGTTCTTTGATTTCTTTCCTTTCACAAGTGATATGTAGCATGAATATGTAGCTTCTGCAAATTCTTTAGCTGCATTGCTCCTATTTGTATTTACTATTGCATTGTTGTAGGATGCTACTTTGAAAACAAAATGATAAAAGCTGCAAATGCAGAGGTTAACTAAGTCTTCTAAAGAAAGATATCTACTTTTGCCATAGATGCTCCAAGTCTCTCAGAAAGTACCATGAGAGATCTGAATGTCTTTATGAGCAGATCAGTTCCTGTGGCAGCCAAAGCCAAACAGTCCCATAATACAATGTTAAAATACATGAAGTGGCCCTGGTGGAAGAAACTTGAAGAAGATGACTTTTTTAAAGAAGAGGTTAATTCAGTGGATCCTACAACTGCTGAATTGGAGACTTTATTCATTGGTGGAAGCAGAGCATGATTATTATAAAACATATTCTAGCTAAGTATGCACTTTTTCTTCCATGATTTTCCCCCCAAAATGTATTAGCTATTATCTACTGAATTCATAACAGAATTCTACATTCCAGAGTTTGAAGTATGTGTAGAAAGTTTGAATCTGACTGCTCAGATAATTTCAGATGATATGTAGAATTGTATTTTATACAGTTGTATAGACTAAGAATTGTATAATTTTGACTTTTTAAAATGAGATTTAAAACTGTATGCTGTAGATTTAGAACTGGGTGTTCAAAAGGAATGAGGGAGATGCTAAAATTATTATAGGCATATGTGTTGGAGAATAGTTTTTCTTATGAATAGTCACCCTGTATTCATAATATGCAGCCTTCCTACCTGTTCAAATGTTAAGACAGTATCTGAA
Source organism: Vipera berus (assembly GCF_964194415.1). Taxonomy (NCBI): domain Eukaryota; kingdom Metazoa; phylum Chordata; class Lepidosauria; order Squamata; family Viperidae; genus Vipera; species Vipera berus. The sequence continues at coordinate 130,018,899 of NC_138202.1, read as the reverse complement.
TTTGAATATAAGTTTCTTGGCTCTGTGCTTTGTGCTTAGACCACAGATCGGCAACCTGCGGCTCCGGAGCCGCATGATGCTCTTTGAGCTGTCCCGTGCGGCTCCCAGTCCTCCTCTGCCATGTTTATTCCTGAAAAAAATGGCACTAAAGAAGGTTAATCAATTTAAACTGCTCTCAAAAAAACTTGCAAAGTTTAAATTGATTGGTTCAACTTTGGTTTTGTGGGACTGCCCACAAACCTCTTTGTTTGTTCTAACTGCACTTGGCGGCAGTGGAGGAAGAGACGGGAGGACTAGAAAGGTGAGTGGGGTGGTGGTGGAGGCTTGCAGATCGGCTGCCTTCGCCACCTCTTCGTTTGCGGGGGGGTAGGGTTGCCTCCCCCTTCTCTCTGCCAAGGCTTGAAGTAGCCCTGCAAGCCCCCGCAGAGAGAACGGGCGGTTTGCCTTGCCAAGGCTTGAAGCAGCCCTGCAAGCCCCCGCAGAGAGAACGGGCAGTGGAGCGCTCCGCCAAGAGAATCGGGCGGTGGAGTCTTGCCACGCATTCTCTCGGCGGAGACTTCTTTCTGGGGATCCAGCCTCTGCCGCCCCTTCTCTCGGCTGAGAAGGGGCAGCAGAGGCTGGATCCCCAGAAAGAAGTCTCCGCCAAGAGAATCGGGCAGTGGAAGCTTGCCACACATTCTCTCGGCGGAGACCCTCCCCCCCCGGAAAGAAGTCTCTGCTGAGAGAATGAGCAGCAAGCCTCCACCGCCTCATTCTCTCAGTGGAGACTTCTTTCCTGCAGCCCGGCTTTCTCTTGCAGAAAGCAAGCTGAAACGGAGTGAGGGAGATTGCCAGGAACACGAATCGGTGCATGCTGGGAAACGCCGATCTCGCGCTGCTGCAGTCTGCCTCGCTTGGTTTCAACTTGCCTTGCTGCAAGAGAAAGCAAGCTGAAACCAAGCGAGAGAGATTGCAGCAGCACGAGATCGGCGTTTCTCAGCATGTGCCGATTTGTGCTCCTGACAATCTCCCTCGCTTTCTACTTGCAGAGGTCGGGGCTGGCCATAAGGATTAGCTGGCAATTCCATACAGGTGCCTCTTCCAGACGTTCACGTGGGTCTGACACAAACACACACATGCACGAAGGGGGAAACAACGCCAGACTGCCAGCACCTCTACCAGGTGGGTAGGTCTCTCTCTCTCTCTCTCTCTCTCTCACACACACACACACACACACACAAACACACAGAGAGAGAGAGAGAGAGAGAGGGGTGGAAGGGGGAAAGGAGGGTGTCTGGCTTTAAGTGCAGGATGGCTTTAAGTGGCAGAGAGAGACAAGAGAGGCAGCAAGAGCAGGAGTCGAGGAGTCAGCCTATGTCTGTGCACATGCACAGACTTAAACGGAGGCTTTCAAACCTGACAAGCATACATATGTGGATATCTGCAACTGGTTGTTGCAAAAAATAGGATAAAAAGGGGGGAAAGTGGCTGTGACTATTTAAAGACCCACTCCCCCCCCCGCACTTTTCCTTTCCTTCCTCCTCTTTGGCACTGTTGACTTCTGCTCCTACAATCCTGGCTGCTCCTCGCGGTCCCTGCCTGACAGCCGCTGCATTCAACTTTTATTTGCTTGGTAGACTGGGGAGAGAGGCGCTCCCCACATCCTGCCATGGCGATTTCCTCAGAGCGGGGAGCAGCTGCCTGCTGGGCAATTCCCGAAAGCTTTCTTCCTCTCCCCGATCTTGCCTTACTTGCTCGTCCTCTGATGTAGGCTTCTGCTGGGTTTCCTCAACCTCCTCCCCACCTGTTTTATTTCAACCTCACCACTGCCTCCCTCTTTTGCAAAGCCTCGGAAGATTCTTCTCCCCGTCAGCCTGCTCCTCCGCTTCTTTGGAACCTTCACAATAGGCGGAAAGAAGTCCCAGAGAGAGAGAGCGCGCAGGGCGGAGGGAGGGCAGTCTTTTCTGAGGGAGGAAAAGCCAGGACGGCAGAGCCATCCATACCAGAGGTGGACGGGGGCGGGGCTGGTGCACGTTTTGCTTTGTTCTGCGCGTGCATGCGCGCATGCGCACACACATTTTGCGGCTCCCAGTTTTGTGTGTGTGACGGAACCGGTTCCGAGTGGCTCTTTTGCTGTTTCAGGTTGCCGAGCCCTGGCTTAGACATTCCTCAACTCCTCTCATAGACAGAGAAAAGCTCTATTCTTTTAAAACAATTCCAAACTTGTGAAACAAGAGGTTTCGGTATCTATGCTGGGAAAATAAATAGAGTGTACTGAATCTTCCCAGCACCATTCAGATTATTTTAAATCCTTTGTTAGAGAAATCAATACTTGCTCTAGTTGGACATTGCATTGTTCTAATTTCTTCTGTCTGTTTTAAAAGCCTCTTTCTTCTCCCACTCTCCCCCGTTTATCTCTGCGCATTTAGGACATTCTGAGTAATTTCAGACTGAATTCAAGATTTACTTATTAATATCTAGGAAGCTGACCAATTTTCAAAACCATCTCTTTCCCAATATCTCTTAATTACAGTCAATCAGGACATATTGTGTTTGCTCAGAATATTGAATGTATTTTTGTAGATCAAATTCATTTTTCTTTTGAGTTACTTAAATAAATATCTTTTTTAAATTTGTTGTGAGATTGATTTATCTCCCCAAGGGAGAGGGAAAGATTGGAGCTAATAGTCACACTCACTTATATTACAAGGGTAGGAAGTTGTATTATAGAAATTATTTAACTTTTTTTCCATGTTATCTCTTATTTACCAGAAAGGCAGTACAGGTTGCAGAGCCTCTGTCATTCTCATAAGACTGAATTTAGAGGAGGATATCAAAAGAGGCACTGCCTGGAAAATAGGTGGTGACACAGTAACTTCCAGATTTGATGTGGTATTTAGGTTAGTGTTAAGGGACAGAAAAAACTCCTGTATACTACTGAGAAATGGGGACACACCTTTTCTTGTGTAGATTTCAAGACTTGTGCCAAAGGCTATAGAAGTCATCTCAAGCACTCAATGGGATCCATCTACCTGCTTGAGCTCAAGACATGAGAAGTACAATCTGAGATGGAATTTAAGAGACTGGAATGGAAGAACGAGGAGAAAATTAAAATAATGGAGCTATAAGAAAAAATAAAATATAAACTGGGGAAGAATTAAATATGCCAGTTAACTAGAAACAAACTGAAGTGTCAAGTATCCTCTGCAACCAGTCCAATACTCCCAGAAGAGTCGATAGAAAGGTTTTCAGAATACAGAGGGTTTGTAGATTCATGCCTACAAAGGGGGGGGGGGGAACTTAGTATACACAATTTTTGAGACCAGGTTCCCAGCTGACAGTGGCTTATGAAGTGGTTTGGCTGCTGTAAGGAACTTTGCACTCTTCAAGACCATGGTGAAGTCCTAGACAGGAATGGCACCAGAAAGTACCAAACAAAGTTCTGGAAATTGTAGCGGAATTGCTCACTTGCTCACAAAGTTATAAGAGTATAAGATATCTGATGCCAGCATGTGGGAGCCAATATAGTCAAGGTCATTAAATGGCTGATTTAAGCAGTTGACAGCCTAACTTATCTGACCAGATTTATGATAAAGTCATTCTAATGGGACTTAAGATAATGGATGGTTCAGAAGCTGACAATTTCCAAACCTCTTGGTGATGTGAAAATAGGACAACGCAACCATCCTAAGTTATTTGTGAGATGAGAGGAAATCTACCCAGTCAGGATTAGCAAAGGTGCTATACCACATTTACCCCCAGGATATCCTGCCAAAGCACCGTATGATTCGCTGCCACTACCAGAGGGCAAAAACATCCAAAAACTTCAAATTTGTAAAAGTAGGACATATCAACAGAAATCGCAAAAGCCCAAGTAAACAGCTGAACCTAAAAGCTATGGACCAAAAAAAACCCCAATAACTTCCAATCAAGACTTCCCTAAATTCAGTATAGATGCTATTTCACTCATGAGGGGAGTTCACGTGATAGAGGATGAGTATCCAATAGTGGCTTGAGATAATGGAGCCATGATCTCTACTATACTACCGTATACACTTGTCAAGTACCAACACTCGGTCAAGATCTTGATTGAGTTTTAATGCTGTTTGCAAGAGGAAAAACTGAAACAGCACTTGTAAAACTGTTTTCAGTGTAAATAGCGGATTAATTTCATAGGTAGAGTTCAATACTTAATTTCTGGATTGGAATTTGGTAGGATTCTGACAATAATAGGACTTTGAATTGCTGTATAGATGTAGATTCTGGCCTTCGGTTTCACCATAAAAGATGCTCAACCAAGCCAAAAACAAAAAATTGCAAACTCATGCTAAATACAAATACTTCATTTTTTCTAATTTTCTACTCCCTCATCAAGAGAAAGGGAGTAGATTTTATCTACCAAAAACCAGGATAGTAACCACCCTTAATTGTAATTGTTTGAAGTTTACTTTCAGTTTTTACATATTATACATCACCTATTTGTTTTCTGTTGATTTTAGTCCAATGTTTGCCACCAGGGTCAAAGTGGGTGGTTACATAAATCAATATATAAATAATAAGGCACACGTCTGTATTCCAGAAACAGGGTAAATCACTGTGACTAAAACAACACATCAACTTACTTTAATTGCTGCTTATATTTTAGGACATGTAAAAACTTGTTGAAAGTTGACTGGCAGAAGGTTTATAACAGGTTGACTTCACTGTCTGGTGCTGTAAACCAGAGCAATGCTATAAACCACGCTGCTTTTTTCTTTTTGATACTCTACCCATAATCTTGTTTGTTTTACATACGACGTCTTTACTGAAGTTCAGTGCGTATTCTAATATTCAATATTGTCCTCATTGCATTCTTTTATCATGAGAACTTTTCTAACGTGTTCTACTTACTCCATTTTCTTCAAAAGAAAGCGCCTCTGTGTCAAATGTTGCTGTGTTAAATAAAGATGAATGATAGAACTGTCTTATCAGAAAATCAGCTATGGTCATGCTATTGGCCTGTATCAGTTATTACCACTGAAGTAGATTATGAACTCCCTTTTGGCAATGCACAGTTGGATAATGGAAATTCCATTTTTAATCCCCCTTTCAGTGCTTAATTAAAGGTACCATAGGGTCAGTAGAGGTCTCCTTATAAGACCTATTTGTCATCAACATAAACTTGATTTGCTATTCTCCAGTGCTAGAAAGGCCATTTAGTCTGTGAAGAACTACATCCTGTAATTAATAATTTTCTGTTCTCAGACACCATATGATCCATACAGTTGTATTTACATTAGTTTTTTCCAGCCAAACCCAATGCAAATTGAAGCAAAGGTTCTTAGTATAAAGATGGGCTATTAAAAAATTAGATTTCCCTTACATTTTGAATTGTGATGTTATAATCTCCAAACTAGGAACACATGTACCTGTAATTTGGCAAAATAATGGTTAAGGTGCTTCTACATCCTATCCTATCAGAAGATTACTGAGTAACTGCTTCATATTTCTGTTAAGCACTATTAACCCATCAATCCCTGAGGCAGTCCTGTTTCATCCGAAATCCTTTTCCTTTCAAAACCAAAGTCCTTGCTCTTTATTCTATACCAATTTGCTAAAAGCTAAACAGGCATCCATTTTTTCTCCATTTGTTGATCCTTTTAAAAATGTATTGGTGCAATATCATGAAATTAATTGATTTGTATTTACATTTCACTGTTTTATGCTACTGAATATTTGAGCAAGGTAATACAAATTCTTTTCACTGCAACTTATTGCAGAATACAAATCCTAGAGAGCATAATTTGATGATGTGGGAAGAGCAGTGATAGGACAGGAAAATAAATCGGTGCTGTTCATTTATTAAATAATTAGCAGCTTCAGATTCTGGCCAAACAATTTCTTCTCCTTCTCCTTCTCTGAATAAAGTGCCCAACAAATATGGTCTACACAGGAAATTTGCTGTAAGAAAATCTTCAAACACCAACATGTCAGTTACTTAGAATTCTGAGTATGATCAAAACCTGAAGGATATATATTGAGTGCCCCCTCAAAATACTTATTCTATTTCTTGCTGATGCTTCAGGGAGAAAAAAAGCCATAATTCAGGAAATGCAATTGCTAAAATAAAATAAAAACAATGCCCTGATTTTTTTAATGGGCCATAACTGTGTAATCATGAAATCAGAAAGAAATAATGCAATAATCTTTAGCAATGCATTTGTCTTTAATTCAGTGAGGTTCTTAGGTTCATTAACTTTTCTTGGAACATTAGGCAGAAATTGATGTTCCTAACATTTAAAATGCAAGTAATAAAGGATGTATAGAATTTTAGGTACAAGATATAATTTTTAAAAGGGAGAACAGGAGTGCACCCAACCTTAGATAGCGTCTAGTGTTGGACCTTGGGAAGGTTATAAAGACTAGAATGTGTAAAAGAAGCTAGTACTGTGTATTCAAATCTCTTTTGTGTTGTGAATCACATTCACCTAGTCTCCCCTTTATTAGAACCAACTGGAATTTTATCCTGTGGCTTCAAATTCTCACACTATTTTTCTTCTTAAGAGAATTTCAATTTAATTCTGATCACCTGCATAGAATTCTGCCTCTAGGGACAAATAAAAATGCTTGCCCTACAGGGTCAAGCATTAAGCTCTTCCACGGTTTGCTTAGGCACTGTAATATTTCCTCGGCAGATGCCATATTACTGTAGCAGCTCTGATATGAAGCTGCTATTAATGAAATGATGAAGACACACACAGACATTGAGGTGATAGAAGTATAATACTCCATAAATTCTATGAAGCCTCACTTATGGCTATCTGAGCAACTACGGCTATATTGGTATTTTCATCAAGACACTTATCTTGTACATTAAATACCTTCTATGGTACATTCTACAAGACATGCTGGAGCTTACAGTAGGTAAAAAGTGAGCAAACATGGCAGATACCAGTCTGGGCAGCACTGAATTTTCCATCTATAGGAAATAGCATTGTCTAAAAAATTGTCATGTAGACTCTAAATAGAAGACCATGTTGTCTTGTGAATCCTTCAATTCCTGTTAGCTCATCAAAGCTAATCAAGGCTAGACCTGGTTAGTATTTGAATGCAAGACCACAGGAAATATCAGGATTATAGGCGAATCTGGAACAAATAATCTGCAAAAAGGGAACTTGGGCATCCTTGGTGGGGGGGAAGAAGGGTTTTTTTAAAAAAACAAGGATTGTGCAATCCAGCCCTACTTTCTTTTAATATGCCATACATATTGTATATCCACTTGGTTACACTGTCACACCTACCCAATGAGGATTCTGAGACTTCTCAACCTCTCCATATCCCACATCCCTCACTTCTCAGTTCCCCACTCTGGAATATAAACTGGGAGGAGATGCTCGGTCTTTCGTTACTTGGATTAGCAATTACTTTGCTCAATCATCAGACTCTGCAATTATCATCACGTAGGAAACAGAGGTAGAAGAGATACATTCAAAATACTGCTCTGTAGTCTGCCTCTACCTCTTCCCAGGTTTTGTTTTGATAAGTGCTTTTTTAGGGATTCATAGGCAAAGAGTATGCAATTCAGCCGACTGAAATCCTATGTAGTAGTATTTTTACTTCAAGTGCTCCACCCATGCAAATGCTTTATTTTCAATCTGAGCTAATAAGCCAATCATACAAGCATCTGACTAAAGCTAGACAAAGTTCTCCTAAGATCAAAGACCAAGACCATCTTCACCCCTTCTGTAGATACCAGAAGCATGTGTTACAATATTTTTTGGAACAGGAGAAGATAGACTTGCTTTATGCAAATTGGCTTGTGGAGGCATTTTAGTGAAACTGCAAGTTTTCACTGTTTTGTCAACTGATACAATTTGTCATCCCTATACACACTCACACTGGAAGCACTGATGAATTATTTTTGTTGCAATCAAAGTGGTGAGTCCCCCAAAGGATACAAATGAGCTGTCTGCTTCAAGCAACAAAATTCACAAAACACATCTGGAAAAGATAACTGTCCTTTATATCACTGGTTCCTACAGCAGAGTTCAGTTCTGCCTGAGTAAGACCCTCTACTTTTCTTTGTTATCCTAAATAACCACTTTCAATTAAATACCGGTAGCTCTTAGATGAGGGAGAGGAAAGGGTAGTGATGAAGAAACTATGTTTTGTATGACATCATTTTGCACCTTTTTTGGCTATTTTGCAAATTGCCATTTTATCTTTCTGCCTGTATAATGCACTTAGGAAGCCACTAGGTAAGAAGATAAACAGTGTCTTCAATTAACTGATGACATACAGCTCTGCCTCTCATTTTTAAACTAAACGTATTTTGTTATTTTCTAGCACCTGGACATTGGATTGAAATTGGTTGATATAGGTTAGCCATCTGACATTTCAACCAAACGATTGAAATATTGATGACTGGCTAGTCCTATGGTTGAAGTGCAGAGATTGCCTGTCACTGATAAGTTTAGATCTTTACTGATTAACTCTGCTTCCTTGGGTCCTTCTAGATCTATATGCTAGTCTCATATCTGTCACTCTTACTGGGTGAAATGGTACTTCATAGGACAAAACCTTTTCAACCACCCCAAATGGACTAACGTACAGAACTCCAGAACCCACTACTCCTTGGAATGAAATTTTGGAAAGTTTGTACCATTTCAAAACATGCATCAAAGGATAAAACTTTTAACAACCAAGGTACCTCAAATGAACTAACATACAGAAGGCTGGGACCTATTACTCCTGTGGGAGAGAAATTTTGGAAAGTTCTTGCTATTTCAGCAACACTATGGTGCTGTTGTTTAGCATTGCCACTGTGCTGCCAGTCACGTGGTCCTAATTTATAATGTTCTCTTCCTACAAGTCAATGGGGAAGCCTGGGAAGCTTGATAGGAATCGATAGGGATCACATGACTACGGCTGATAGGAGAAACATGGTGGCAAGTCTAGACTTGCATTCTCTTAGATAAGGAAACATATTTGAAAGGATGACCCAACAACTCATTGGGTTTTCTAGTTAATCCTTAAACATGGATATTCAGCCCAGTGTTGTGGCTATGATTGCTTTTTGCTACAGACCATCTTGGCTCCTCATGTTTAGTAGGGCTGGATTTTTTGGTGCCCAGAAGACAACACAATGGTGTAAAGTAAGAGGGACAGTGTCACATACCCACTGGGAAAGGTCACTTGAATTTGTTGTTGATTTGCAAACTATTCTATATCTGAATGTGCTTGCTACTTCAAAATGGCAGAAACCTATGTTGCTGCTTTTTAGTAATTACGATTGAACTGGAACCTGAGCTTATTGTAAAAAAAAAAAGGTGTTCAGAGGCAACATGTGGCCCTTAGGTGTCAGTTGTCCATTCTTAATATACAGTTTTTGTATTAGTGTCTATTTGTTACTTGAGTGCTTTAGCTCGGTTTTTCTAATTTAGCTAGAAATATTTTGAAACGACTAAGCACTGTATTATTTATGCATCTTCTCCACTGATTAAATTAAGGTGATACTTGTTTCCTCACGTAATTAAATTAAAGGGAATTTCCCAAGACTATAAAGAGAATCTTTTCATTGAGAAAATTAGAACTCCTGAGCAAGGAATATAGCCCAGTCTGAAGTATTACTTCCTCCTACTTTTTTAAAAATTAAAAAAGCTCCAAACTGTTTCCTCAGAGAAAGTTGCCTCAGTCCCTCGAATCATTGTTACTCTTTGATTTCATCCGAATGCCATCTACTTTGAGAGTCCAAATACAATAAATTTTACACTGGAGAATAAGTCTAATTCTATTCCTAACCCCTTACAGTATTGTCACTTATTTTTCATTCCTTTCATACTTATCCTCAATACGTCATTTTTTTTTCACATTACATGTTTTTTATTTTTTTTTAAATTTTAATTTTATTTGTATACCGCCCTTCTCCCGAAGGACTCAGGGCGGTGAACAGGGCAAACATATAAAAATACAAAAATGCAAAAGTTAAGAAAGAATTAAATGAAATGCCCAAGTTATAACAATAGGTTAAAAATACATTTAAAACAACAATAAAATCCAAACCCATCCCCCATCAGGCCAAGCCGGCTTGTTCGAACAAATAAGTCTTCAGATCGCGTCGGAAGGAGCGAAGGTCGGGCGCCATCCAGAGCTCAACCGGCAAACGATTCCATAAATCCGGGGCGCCCACAGAGAAGGACCTCCCCCTGGGGGCCACCAGATGACATTCTCTGACCGGTGGCACCCTGAGGAGGCCCTCTCTGTGGGAACGCACAGGGCGGAGGGAGGTTGACGCCGGCAGCAGGTGTTCCCTAAGGTACTCCGGACCCATGCCATGTAGGGCCTTGAAAACCATTACCAGAACCTTGAATCTCACTCGGAAGACAACTGGGAGCCAATGCAGCTCACGGAGCAGAGGTGTAACATGGGAGTATCGGGAGACTCCCAACACAACTCTCGCGGCTGCATTCTGTACCAGTTGGAGCCTCCGAGTGGTCCTCAAGGGCAGCCCCATGTAGAGAGCATTGCAGTAGTCCAGACAAGAGGTCACGAGCGCATGAGTAACATGGGAGTATCGGGAGACTCCCAACACAACTCTCGCGGCTGCATTCTGTACCAGTTGGAGCCTCCGAGTGGTCCTCAAGGGCAGCCCCATGTAGAGAGCATTGCAGTAGTCTAAACAAGAGGTCACGAGCGCATGAGTGACCGTACGCAGGGCATCCCGGTCTAGATAGAGCCTCAACTGGCGCACCAGGCGAACCTGGGCGAAGCCCCCCCCCCTAGTCACAGTTATTATGTGGTCTTCCAAAGAAAGACCACATAATAACTGAATTTCCCTGAGCTGTTTGCCCCGAGGTTTCTTTCCCAGACATCTTCTCTGGCTCAAGACCTCATCATGCTTATAAACAACGTACAGATTTTCTCCCTAACAATGGACAAGCAGGCCGCCTCGGCATTTTATGCGACTCGCTCTATAAAAATCCCCCTATTTCTCAGCCTCGCCCTCGCTCCGTGCGGAGCTCAGCAAGCGCATCTCTCACGTCTGCCTCGCCCATGCCGCTCCGCTTGGAAGGCATCTGTCCGCTAGGCTCCGCCTCTTCGACGCTTTACAGATGGGCTCCCGCTGTCCAATCAGTTCGGCACCCTGCCTCTCTCGTGCGCCACTCGCCGGGGGTTGCTGTGGTGACGGACTAAAGCAGAGGCTTTCCGTCAGTTCGCGAGTGGGGAGGAGGGTTGATTTATTCACCGTGCAACACAAGGCGCTGCAGCGGCTAAAGCCGGAGCCGGAGCCGTGCACAACAAAGGTACCCGTTCAAACGTTCCAGGTAACAAACGTGAGGCTCGCACGAAAGTAGAGCAGCCGTAGCCGTGTCTGAAGAAAATCAAGGCGAAAAAGGGGCGGAGGCTGGTGTGTCCGAATAGAAAAAAGAGAGGATAGTTTGTGGGTTTGAATTTCTAGCTTCGTGGCGCGGCTTGTGGGTCGAGGTCTCCCCTTACTCGCCGCGGCGGGTTGTTCTACACTGAACGTGGGAGCTTGCCTTTTCTCCATTGTGTGCATCGCACGCAATCAATAAAGCGCATCACCGGCGATTACGGGTTCCTTGCCTTCTCCTCCGTCGCCAGCTGGCGTGTCGCATGGTTTGCGTGTGCATGTGGACTGCTCGAAATGGCATAAAGTTGGGTCTTGAGTTTCATCTGAATAAGGGAGAACAAGGAAGCTTATTTGGTAAAGGCAGGGCTTTTTTTCTCATTGAACGCTCAGAACGGAGTTCCGGCACCTTTTTTGGATGGAACCTTGTAGGGTAGTAGGCAAAGCGGGTTGTATGACACGTGTGAGTTCCGGCACCTTTTTCTTTTACAAAAAAAAAACCACTGGGTAAAGGCATAGCGGTGCACGAAGGAGAAAGAACGGGCTAACGAAAAGAAACTTCTCCCCTGGGCTTGGATTGCGTGGAGTATTTTGCATAATTGACTCTTACATGTGGGGTTATGGTTTTTATTATAAATAGTGTAAAAACTCGTTAAAACCCTTCGCTATGGGGATTAGGCTTTCTGACGTTCTGGCTTTCCGTAGTGGTGTAGTAGATAGATGACTGCCGTGTTCTGGAAAGAGACTCACACAACCGTTTAAAATAAAAGACCATTTGATAACCATAAAGCTCACACCTTCCAATTGTCATCTCTGAATCTCCCAATGCATTTTCAACTTCGGTTATTTAGCTGGACGATTCTGTTTAACGATGCTAAGATTTTTATGAATGATCTGAGCTGGAGCGACGACGTCACTTTGCATAGATCAGACAGGCTCAGTTTAGGAGTCACTTTACTATTCCTTCTAAAAATGTTTTTCTCCTGTACAAATGAACACCCTCTCCCTTTGAATGATTTTTTGAAAAACTATCACAAAGCACCATATATGTGAGTACTGCACATTTTTTTTCCAAATTGTCATTCTTGTGTAGCAGATGTAAAAGAGAAGGATTTCTGCAAGTTGGAAAAAAATGCTTTGCTAGGAAAGCTGGGAAGAAGGGATTTCCAACCAAACCTGCTTATACTGACCTAAGCCTGCAAGGCTATAGCAGAGGCTTTGCTGCAAAAGCAAATGGCTGCATAGAGTGAATTGCAAAAGGTTACTGGGCAGGCAGTGCCTTCCTTCTTTTGGATGCTTTTCAGGTCTCTTCCTGTTAAAATAGGAAATAAAGAGCACTTCATAATGATAATAATTTCTTGGCTCAATATGGCTCTCTCTCCTATTTGCTACTATTTGCTTGGACTGCATTGCTTTCATACTGTACTGTCACATTGCAGAGGCAAGGCAGGGGTTCCAAAATGGATTAACTCCTTTTCTGACTGTCTGATGCTCAAGAGACTGTTTCTGTAGTCTAGAGACTCACTATGTCTTTTCTACAGCTATTGTCTCCTTCCTAGTCATACTTTCTGGTACCACTCCTAGGCTGATGAATGCATAGATTATATACCGTAGATCAAAACTTAAGAGCTGAAATGACTACATATGGACAATTGATAGGCTTGTTCCTTTGAGACAATTTACAAGCCTGTGTTTGCTCTCTTGCATCTATTATTCACATTAGAATCAACAATATATCCTTCTTTTAATTTTGCCAAACCCCCCTTATAAAGATTGAAAGAAAATATATAGTCACTTCACAATCAGTCACTAAAGCTGTTGTAGCTCCACATTATAATTTAGATTGTCTGAATGCTAAGTATGAATAAAGCAGGAGTAAGGGGGCAGTTTGGATTTAGGGATGGTATTTTCCATGTGGGATAGCTGATTTTGTACTTCAATGGCTGGAGTTTATATAGGCAAGAAAACAAGCTGAATGAATTTACCTTTGATTCAGGATGTCTTACTGTCCCCATTCCCATTCCTGCTATCTGCAATAAGTCTTTTCTTGACTGTTGCAGAATGTAGATCTAATAAATAAATTACATTTCATTAGATTCATACCCCACCCTTATTCTTGAACATTTTCTTTTCTACATGTGGATTTAATGACAGGTATGTGTTGGCAAGGTCACCCATAGGAGGGCTAGAATCTAGAAATAGAACTATTTCATTAAATTATTGAAAGATACCAAATATAAATAAAATTCCAAGGTGATTTCATAATGACCAACCAAAATCAGGAGTACAGCTTCTCAATATAATAGCATTGTAGAAGTTTAATGTTTAATTTAATATTCCTTTTGGGTTTGGGTTTTTTTGGAATGATAGAAGAAATGTGAGGGTCATGTTTCCATAAGGATAAAGTCTGGATGAAAACACCTCTATTCAAGTATCATATCATAATTGTTCTTGTGAGGTTTACTTACTCTTACACTTGCTATCTAAACTGTTGCATATGACATATAGGATGAGCTTAAATGAGATTCCCTTGTATGGTTGGAATAAAAGGGGGTTGATTTGACATACTAAAATAATGTACAAGATTTATAGTGATGATAATATTCTGCATCATTTTTCTCTAGTAATATTTCTAGTTGTGAAATTAAATGTAGGTTCTAGGTCATGAATTAGAGATGTAATTCATGGCATGATAGGTTTGTAGGAAACTTATTTCAGCATTTTAATTATATTTTTGGCTACCACAGTAAATGTCATTTCTGGGAGAGGGCCATAATTCAGCAATAGAGCACATATAGAACAGCCTTTCCCAATCAAGTGTTCTCCAGATGTGCTGGATGTGCCACTACCTCTGGGAAAATTAAATCTAAAAAATCTCAAAGTCTGTTACAAAACAAATTCTTAGTATTTAAATGAGTTAAACACCAATTTGGCAGATGCTGGATATAGCATAAACAACTAGATATTTCAGGCAACCTTCCTTACATCTTCTTAATTTTGGAAGCTGTGGCCCTCAGATGTTGTTGAATTATAACTCTAAGCATCTTCATTAATAGTGCTGTCAAGGAGTGGAGTTCCTGCAAATTCCTCACAATTGATTAAAAATATTGTCCCATCACCAAGTAAATTTAAATGCTTGTCAAATGTGTTTCTACAGGTAGAAAATGGGGGGGGGGGGTATTTTTATTTTTTTATTTTTTTTATCCTGCTTTTATTACCTTGTAAGTAACTTAAGTAACTTAAGTTAGTGAACATAGATAAAACACCCTCCTCCTATTTTCCCCACGCTAACAACTCTTTCAGGTAGATGGGGTTGAGAGAGACTGGTTGGCTAAAGTCACCCAGCCCACTTTCATGCCTAAGATAGAATTAGAACCCATAGTCTCCTGGGTTCTATGCCAGCACAACTATTATACCAAGCTGGCTCTGGGTCATAACAACTGGCTCATAACAATTGGACTATGTTAATTTGAGCAGCAAAACGTCTTGGACAACCATGGTTAATGGAATCAGATTATATGAATGTTTTGTATGGAATTTGGCTAGATGGAATACATGCTGTTTTATTAACAGTACTAACCTTATGGCTTAATATAAGGAAGCTTCTATTTTTACTGACACATAAGAGATAATAGTCCAGAAGGCATCCTTGGTGGTTACTGATTTTCTCCATGTCTAACTTAAAAACTTTCACAAAGAACTTTAGGGCACACTCACTGAAGTTGCAAATATATCCCATAGGAATACAATCTTCTTCCATATTGTTTTCACAAGAACAAAGTGGATTGTCCATGAAGTTACTTCAGGGAATCTCTTTCTTTACCTAAATATGTGTATTCTGCAGAATGGAAAGGCAGCTTTGCAGGTGTTAATGCTGCAAATCTAAAGCCATCCATCCTTCTGGTATCGTGTTTGCTGCATTGTTGCGACATCCCTCCCCCTCTAGACAGTAGATGAGGAGAATATTAGCTTGGGAAATTTCAAGCTCTTATCTGATTTTTATGTACATAAATTGTGACCCATTCTTCAGGCAAACTGCTGATCTGAGGTTCTCTTAGGGATGCATCCATACACATTGTATGCAATATTGTATATCCTATCTTGTGTTGTGTAAGAAGCTGAAGCTTCTCTTTAAATATAAGCTGATGTGAACACACATTTGTATGCTGTTTAAATTGTCCTGTTCTAATTATATACCGTCTGGTGTAAGGCTTTTAAGAGTCAGTAGTTTTACTACAGTGGTTTCTGGCAAGGACATTTCACAAATGGAAATAAGAACAATAGTATGTGTTCTTCCTAACAGTAAGAATAGTTTGATGTGGAAGCAGTTACTCAAGAAATGTGGTGAGCTGTCTATTGCTGGATGTGTTGCAGAGGAGCTAGACAACCAGTTGTTCAGGGCGTGTTTTAATTTGGATTCTTGCAAAGAACAGCAGTTTGGACTCACTGGTCTTTACGGCCTTTTCCAATTTCATGGTACCATGATTCTATTCTATGTACTAGGATCATATGATGAGTTAGCATATATGGTGCATTTAGGAAAACTATACAGTACTCCAAAGCAGAATTATTTTAAACAAAATTGTTATAAGGCTGTCGGATTGGAGTTATAAATATCTGGTCAATCATTAGATGGCAGCAAAGAGCTACATGTGTAGTTGCTAATAAAATTAACTGTCACTCAAATATGATTTTATGACCAAATATTGATTATGAAAAATTAAGCCAAATTAATCAGCCTAACAATTAAAATGCAGCAAATGAATTCCTTTAATTGAAGGAGGTAATCTAATCTGTAGGAAACATTATAAGGTAAAATGTCTGTCTGAAGCTCAAGTCATGGCAATTTTGTGGTGACATTCATTTAGTTCTCATGGGAGGAATACAGAAATGGGTTTGGTGGGTTTGTAGTTGTTGGGGATTCAGGATTAAAAAAAATAATCTGCTCCAGGTCTCGAAAGCTACAAGTGCAAATTTGTCTGCACTTTGTTTCCTACCCTACATCCACTTAATGACAACCAAATCTTCCTGTTGAGTGCACCTATCTTGATCACATCCACACTTTGTGTTATTAGATGCTCTTTTAAATATTGTAAGCATATATCTAAAAATACGCTGGCAGACAACATTTATTCTAAGTGTAGGCAACTCAGCCTTTCCAGATGCTTTGCTCGTGGATGTACTGACTAAAATTGATGGGAATTGGTCCAAAGCTTCTGAAGAAGATGAATTTCCTTACTTATAATGTACTATATAAGTTAAAGGATCCTGGCTTTAATTAAAAATGTATTTCTCATTTTAGGTGGCTTTGGGCAGACATCCTCAATCTTGGCAGCTTCCAGATATGTGGATTTTAACTTTCACTGTTACAATGGCCATGTAGGCTGGAAAGTTTGGGATTTGAAATCCACACATTTGCGTTGTATCCAGTTTGGGGAATCAGACCAACTTAAATCTTTATTATTGTCAAAGACCAACATAACAAATTTGTGGAATGCTGGCCTTGGAAAAAAACCCTTACTTTTCCAAGGCAGAACTGAGTCTTGTTTTGTACCCCCTCTTACAATTTATTTGGAAAAATTTGCTTTTCCTATATCTTGGTATCTTTTCAAAGCGTTGGAAATTAAATTGTGGCCATGTCTTCTTCTGATTCTTAGTGATTTCATGAACGTTTCAAGAAATTGGAAAGAACTTTGCTATTTCTTGCTCCTGGAATATTTTTCAATTTCCCTGTGTGCCAAAGGCTTTTCTTTATTTCGTGTGTGTGTGTGTGTCCTGGTGGTTTTCTGTCAGGTGCGAAAGACATAGTCCTCTTGTGGCAATGTAGAGATTCCAGGCTGATTCCTTTTTTGACTCCACCCTCAGCCTCTGCCACTTCTTCTACATTTGCTATACAAATACTAACTACATCAAACTTTAGTTCACTGGATTGTGTACTTTAGCTTATGTAGTTTAACTGGAAGATGCAGGTAGTGTGGGGAATGCAAGGAAGTATATGCCTTTTTTAAAAAAATTCTTACAAATCTGAGTCATTAAATCTTTGATACATTCTTATTGGGAATTATCCAAAAGATCAAATAATAGTTACACTGAAGCTATATATGAAATTATAATCACCAAAAGATAAGCTTGAATGTAAGGGAGAAAACAATATATTAAAAAGGTTTTTTAAAAATAGAAAGCCAACACTATGTGGCATAATGATTAAGAAGTTACTCTGACACCAGGAATATCTAGACTGAGGGATTATTGTTGTGGAGAAAAATTGTAGAACTAATACTTTGAGCTTCTGGAGAAAAGATAGTATAACCTTGTCCTTTTAGAAAATCATCAGAAAAAGTTATCTTTTTAAAATAATTTCACACCTCTATGGAATTTTAAGATATGTCATAGTTTTTAAGTAAATAAAACAGTGCATATCAACATTTTTATAGCATCTATAAATAAAGGAAGCCTTCTATAAAAAGGAGCAACTAATAAGAATACCCTGTTAGGATTCTGTTCATTTTTATATTCGCTGTGAAATAAGTCTCATTCAACTCAGTGGAACTTAAATTTCCTAATAAATGTATCTGAATGTACTTTTAAATATAATTTTACTGTTATTTGCAGGAGAAAGAAATGTTAAATGAAGAAATGCATATTAACTTTCTGATGAAGCACTTTTTTTTTCTTCCATTCAATTATGCCCGATTCTCTGGACAGGTCCTGGTAATTGGCGAAGTTTCTCAGAAGTGGTTTGCCATTGCTCCTTCCAAGGGCGTAGAGAGAGAAAGTGAATGGCCCAGGGTTACCCAGCTGGCTTCATGCCCAAGGCAGAGCTAAAACTCAGGGTCTTGCTAGCCTGATGCCCAAACTACTAGATCAAACTGGCTCTCAAAATGGTTGTGTAGATGAAAAGCTTCTCAGATGCTAATTAATACATGCATATGGAAATGTAGGAAAATTTCAATGCTGGTCACAATGAAATCTTCACATACTCGCGTAATGAAAATTAAAGAGGGGGTAAATTAAAAAAAAAACTGGGAACTTTTAATTATGGATTGAATGCTGCCAGGAGTTATTGTGTGAGTTGGGCAGATTTACAATTTTTTTAAATTAATAAATAAAGGGTTTTCTAACAAAACAGAAGCAAATGCAATCAGACCATTTAAAAATTGGGTCTGACCAAATCTCACTATTTTTACATTTTAACTCCTCCCAAGTAATAAATTTGATATCTGTTAACATAGGCATCTGGAACAAGTCACAGTAACAACCGTGACATCAGAACAACGTAATGCGATAATAATCTGCATCAGCTGAATGATTATGTCATGGTATATATGTCATCCCTTCTCCCTCTTCCTCCCCACACCATCCCATGTACTTGATTTGAATATGTCTGTGTCATCCAGGCCTGTTTATACAATATACCCTCACTCCATTTTTCTTTCTTGACTCCTGCCACGGGGACCAGCTTAACTAAACATCCTTCTATGCTTTGTTCAGTGTAATGCCCTAATTCTAATTAGGATTTCTGACTTGTTAGGAATCCCCATGGCCCTGTCGCCTTAGGAAGCCCTTCCTTCTTCTCCCCTCAAGGTCATCATCTCCAAATTTAGAGACATGTTGCCAGATTACAATAAATACTACAATAAACAAGTAAGCAGAATGTGTAGTGTGAAGCTTCCAGTAGATCTAATACAGCTATTTTAGTAAATCTAAAACACCCCCCATTTGTTTTAAAAAGAAGGCAAAACACTCAGATCTTGCTCCCTTTTGTGGTCAATACCATATACATCCTTTGCAGTATTTGCACAAAAAGTAGATTAACAAGAATCTGTAGGCTTTAGCCACAAAAGGTTTGCCTGCTCTTGCACTAAACTTAATCTAGAAGTTATTTTGGTACTGTGTAAATCAGGGGTGTCAAACTCGCAACCTCACGTGATGTGTTGTGATGTATCGTGACTTCTTTTCCCATTGCCAGCAATGGGGTGGGCACGGTTTCGACATGACGCATCCGGCCTGCGGGCCTGCAATTTGACACCCCTGGTGTAAGTCAACTGGCCAAAGCCATAATTTAACCCCTATGTCTGAAAATACTGACTTGGAAAAAAGTAATTTCAAACCTTTCTGAAAATTCTTCCTTGGGATCTTGTTGAGGATGTTTTGCTGCTTGAATAGATACTGAAACATTTAGTTTTCCCCTTAATGACAGCTTTGGCACTGGTTTTGAGCAATAAATTAAGCATATATGTTTCATCTTTTAGAACTTTTAGAATAGCTATATGAAACAAAAAAGCCACCACTTGAGAGCTTTTGTCAGAGTAGAACAAAAGCAGCTCGCTATCATATGTTACCTTCATTTAATATGTGAGGCAGATGCTTTGTGATTGGGCTGATATTATTGACCGGATTATTTTCTTTGCAGTTCAAGTTGCATCATTTAGATGATGGAAAAGGTGTTCTTTGTTACAAAACTGTCAAGCACTTTGCTCCTGCCTGGCCTTGCCTTGCTTGAATTTTTTTTTTCCTGCAATCCTTGGAAATTTCATAAGGTTTCATTTTGGCAATCAAATTAATTCTATACTGTCTTTATTGGTATAAATTTATACGTGCATTATTGGAAGGTGGGTGAGATAGAGAATAATGCTTCTTTCTGCAGAAACAAAGCCAGTCATTTTATTTTATCTAACAAGGAATATTGATATTCTTAAGAAGTCTGCATCAATATTCTCTACCCTATATTTCTCCCTTTTCCGTGGAAAAGGCAGAATGCTCATCTGAAAGAACATGGGTTGTGGTTGTGTGGTCCTCCACAAGGGACCGCGTTGGTTTCTGGGCTGTAGTTACAAACTAAGCCATTGTAAGAACAGTGCATTAAATATAAAATCCAAATATGTTAAAGTTTTCACCATTGTTTGTCAAGAGGATGTACAAGCCTCAGTAGGATTTTGTGAGGTCCAGAACAGTTTCCTCTTCCTCTGGCATTTCCCAAACTGTCTTGTATGTTTTACTGAGTGATAGCTGATTTGTCAGACCTGTACCTTATGATCTCCATGATATGACATAATAACAGCCGTTCTAATGAATGATGACGTACTTTGCTTGACTAATAAAGGGTTTTTGATGAGGAATTTTGGCAGAGCACCATACTCTGAATGAACAGTTGGTTTATTTAACAGCACATTGTTGACTCTTCTATACCAAAACCTGGTCCCTCCTGAATTGCAGATATACCATTCTAGCATTAATACTTTCTTTTTCTTTATTTATTTCTTTTTTAAGCCTCCTCCCCCCCCCCCAAAAAAAACAACCCTGAAAAATTGTGCTCTCTTTGTGTGTCTTTCTCTAAAAAGGATACCTGCAGTAGTGGCCCTGGGAAACAGATGCATGACTATTGTGCAGATAGATGGGATATTGATAAAGCTTATCCAGAGGCACAGTGTTGATGATAAGGGTCTAGTCCCTGCCTAAGTCCCAGAATTAAACAGGTGGCTTGCTTGTGATTTCTTGGCTATTTTCAAGTTAATATATGTGCACTGCACTTCTCCCAGGAAAGAGCAATCATAAAACAAAAGAGAACTTACTAAAAATGGGTAAAGAATCCATAATTACACCACCAGTGTAGATGTGCTTATATATTTTTTTGGTTTGTATGATAGGCAGATCTACCCATTGTAATATATAATCCGTAGTTTGTGGATTAGTATAATATGTAAATCCATACAATTAGAGCATATAATAATAGTTAATGTAAAGTGATAATTGACTTAATGCAAGGTGAGTTACAGCTGTAAATAT
The DNA here is from genome assembly GCF_964194415.1 of Vipera berus. Taxonomy (NCBI): domain Eukaryota; kingdom Metazoa; phylum Chordata; class Lepidosauria; order Squamata; family Viperidae; genus Vipera; species Vipera berus. The sequence goes on along the minus strand of NC_138202.1, from coordinate 129,997,787 downwards.
CACAAGAACACTTATGAATTTTTTTAATATATTTTTTATTTTAATTCCATTTATATCCCGCCCTTCTCCGAAGACTCAGGGTGGCTTACAAGTTTAGCAGTAGCCTTCATTCTATGTATATGCCTGCTTGTTAGGGCTTTCGCCCCCCCCCCAAGCGGCATTATTACAAAGTCAGCTTATTGCCCCCAACAATCTGGGTCCTCATTTTACCTACCTCAGAAGGATGGAAGGCTGAGTCAACCTTGAGCCTGGTGGGATGCGAACCTGCACTAATTGCAGGCAGCTGGTGTTACTTAAGGAGGCATCAGCCCACTGCTCCACCAAGGCTCTTCTTAAATTGAAAGTAAATAAACGTTAGTCAGATCAGTAGGGAAACATTTGAGAATCTACTACTTAGAAGTACTAGAATATGGACAAGAATGTCTGTAGGAGACAAGAAATTTCAGGAGTGGTGGATTATAAATTTGGAACCTATAATGAATGTATGTAGTTTTTTCAGGTTTTCCTCTGGATGCCTGAATGCTTTAAACAGAGATCCCCAACCTTTTGGGCACCAAGGACCAGTTCTGCGGAGAGAGGTTTTACCACGGACTGGAGGGTGTGTGGTTTTGTGTGCTGCCTGCATCTCACAGATGGGGCTTTGCTTATTTGTGCAGACCTGTTGCTGGCATGCTGCGCGGCCTGGTATTGGTCCACGGACCGGGGGTTGGGGACCCCTGACTTAAACTATACAGGTCAATGTGATTAGTATTGGTGAATCACCTGCTCATTTGTCCATCAGTCTCCCTGTTTTAGTTAATCTAGTGTCAGGTGCAAGAACTCAGGAAACAGGATAGAGTTCAAATGTACTACAAGTTTATTTCATGTTACCTATACACATGAATCTGATTTACTAATGGTCAACGCAAATTGGCACCAGTTAAGAGTCAACGGACTGCCAAGAAGGCTAAACTTAGGTCTCTTACAGGAGTGTAGATACTCCAAACTGATGATGCATTTGACCCCTCCCTTGGGCTCAGCCTGGTCATCTCCTACACAAAGATTACTTCAGACTTTGAAATGAGGATTTCCAGGATAGTGGATATTAGCATATAAATCGAGATTGTCAAATTCAAGAGACTTTAGGTCTTCGTGATCACCATGACAATTTTGAGGTATCTCCATGATACTGACATGTGTAGTAGTGGATCCTATTCAGTGGCAGTAATACCATACACATACACATTCTACCATGTGGTGTCTTGCTGTTGTCCTATGAAGCTGCTTAAGTTGTTTGAAGGCTCTGGGAAAGAGTTTATGATATCCTCATTAGTCGACTGTGATAAGTTTGAGAAACACTTTGAAGATAGAGTTCCTTTCCTCTGTACACACTTAAAAGTTCCTATTTTAAACCAATTATTCTAATGAAATGTTGTACCATCTGGTCTGTGATTTTCTTGAGTATATTCTATCTGCTGAGGCTTAAAAACGTGTGCAATGACAATCCTATATGCTTGATTTTTTTAATTTATGTCTAGGGTGATTTTGGATTAGGATTTTGGGTATGGTTGGGGAGAGATCCTGGGAAACCCAGGATTATAAATTAGATGAGGAAGTCAAAACAGAAACCAGAAACAGAACTCAAGAAAATGGCAGGGCCATTACAAAGTTATTATGAGTCAAGTTTTGCCTTGAATGAAATTATATTGGAAGCAAAGAGAAAAGGAGCTGCTGCAAAGAAATTATATTAAATTATACTATTTATTCATTGTTATTTGTACTTTGAAGAAAAGCCCTAAAGGGTAAAGCAGATTGGAGATTATAGAGATTATGATAACGTACCCTTCTTTTTATATGGGTTAGCAAATTGTGAGAAAATGTCGTAACAAATATGGAGAGTAAATATTACAGGTAGTCCTCAATTTATGACCACAATTGAGCCCAATATTTCCATTGCTAAGCAGGACAGTTAAGTGAGTTTGGCTCATTTTACAACCTTTCTTGCCACAGCTGTGAAGTGAATCACTGCAGTTGTTAAGTTAGTAACACAGTTGTTAAGTGAATCTGGCTTCTCCATTGATGTTGCTTGTCAGAAGGTAGTAAAAGGTCATCAATGACATCATAAATACATGCCAGTTATCAGGTGTCTGAATTTTGATCATGTGAATATGGGGATGCTGCAACAGTCATAAGTCACTTTTTTCAGTGCTTTGGTAACTTAGAATGGTCACTATACAAATGCATGTAAGTCGAGGACTACCTGTAACAGGGTAAGGATCCAGGAAAGAGGGGAATGGCAAAAACTTAGGGAGCTAACATACTGGGGTTTCAGGTATTTTGAAAGTATCTATTATCAATGTATGTCTACAATCACTGTGTATAAAATTAATATAGATCATAATTAATTAGAATCATCTGCTTCTAAGAAAAAGAAACTATATCAAGCCATGAATTATGCAAAAACATTTTTCAAAAAACATCGCAGTGGTGAAGTACTTAGACTGCACAGCTCTTGCATACAATATTTATTAAGCAGTATATTGATGCCAGTGGGAATCTGCAGGAGGGAATACAATGTATAACTAAAGGTTAACCGCTGGACCCCTAAAATGGATTAGAGAAAATAATCAGGACTTCTGAGAAGCAATGCAGTGGTTCTGGAACAAAGGCTCTTTATCTTAATCGTTGGCATTGGCAATATCCAGAAATTGCATAAATAATAGTCATAACTTGCTAGGTGATAGTGTAATGCCACAAAACCCACAAATGTTTGAATTAATCCAGAGCTATCTCTGTTTCCTGTAAGAACAGAACCTGGATTGGATAAAACCTTTGGTCTGATCTAATTGGGGGCTTAAATTTGTAACTTTATAATAAGTTTGTACTGTAGTCATGTCGGTGGCTAAAAAGCCACATTACAATAGTATAGTAGCAAACCTATATTTGTCTAATAGAGAATACAAGAAGTAATGTATATTCAATAGAAATTACACACACCCCTTTGGCACTGAAGTTCTTTATCCATCTCCAATGGCCTGACAAGCCCCTTGTTAGGACTCTTCACAATTCATTTGTGCCCTCGCTTATCTAGGGTTTTTTTTGTTTGTCAATTTCCATGTTAGGATTCATTGAGTGATGTTATTTGGGAAGGTAACAGCGTTCCGTGCCCCTTTGGCGTCTAGTCATGCCAGCCACATGACCACGGAGACGTCCTCAGACAAGCGCTGGCTCTTCGGCTTTGAAACAGAGATGAGCACCGGCCCCTAGAGTTGGAAACGACTAGCACGCATGTGCGGGGGAACCTTTACCTTTACCTTTTTAAATTTAATTTCTACAAGTAGAATCCATTGGAGAATCTGTATTCCTCCGTGGAAGTCAGGCCTATTCATCTCAAACTCTGGGTGAGCAAGAACTGGGACAAATTCAGTTTTGCACCTCTTTAGGACCTGAGATTTTATGTCAGTGTTGTCATGGCTTCCTTCTCATCTACTCCCCATGGATGGATTCAGTGCTGGATAGTAATGTATACTAAAAATCGGACTGACCCTTTGATAGAGGTTTAAATACAGTTGCATTATCCAGATGATTGTAATTGGAAACCACTGTATACCCAGGAAGGCCTTGGAGTCATGGGAATTAGCCTAGCAGCATTTCAAATGACAAAGTTAAAATGCCATGTTTATACAAAAGGAAGATGACACTGAATTTAAGATGATTCTGACCCTCAGGCCAAGAAGAGAGACAGAGACAAAAGATAGTAAATGTGCACTGCTCAGTTCCCTGACTTGTTGAGGAAGATTTCTAACTCCAACTGAAATTCATGGGGTTTTCCCACTTTAACAGATACGTGTTTGTGACATATTTGTGCACTATCTGATTGTCTGTCTATACAGGCCAGAGGCTACATTCCAAAAAAAAAAAAGATTGAGGCCGTACAAAATTTACTATAGACTAATTAAAATTAATTACCAATAAAATTACTATTTCTATACATTGCTCTCTCATTCTCTCTGTTGTGTGTATTACCAATAAGATAAGGCATCTCATTTTTAAAAAATTTAACTGATCCTACGTGTGTGTGCGCACGTGTGCACACACATGTGTGCATACATATGGTATTTACACACTTTTCTGTCTCACACAAATAGGATTGGGTTCCCATCTATGGTAAATCACGCAGACACATGCAACCATGCAGAAATCTGGAAAATCTAGGCAAAGCAAAGAATATATTCTGCAATAACCCCATTCAGTTCAATGGCTCTTACTCCCAATACGCATGGGCTGCTGCTGTGTGGAGATGGGTCTGTTTATCTATTTACATCCATGTGCCTCCTCCTCCTCCTCCTCCCTAACATGCTGCACATAAAACCGGGGAAGAGGTGTTTGGGGCATTGAGCCATCTTTTTGTCTGCAGAAAGAAAAGAGCTGGGTAGAGCCCTCTGTGTAAACTGCAGGCACAGGGATACTTACACTTGTTTACTGCATAATGAGTCCAATTGATTTTGTGGTGCTCTCTCCCCAGGTAAGTATGCTTAGGACCTGGTGGCCTGTTAGACAATGGACTCGCCTCCTGCAGCTCTCATTTCTCTTCACCTATAATGTTGGAGGGTCCAACCTGAACGGCCTTTCTTTCCAAGACATCCTGTGCGGAATATAATTTTTCCAGAGTCATTGGCATGGAGAGCTTTTGTTTGAGCACAGCCTGCCTTCCTCTTCCACCTCCTTCCCTTTTCTTTGTCTATTTTTGAGTTTTCCCTGAATATGTAGGACGTCACTCTCTCCCCGGTTCACAATAATTGAGGAAACGATTCAGTTTTCTCTTTGGTAAATGCGATCCCTCCTTCAACCTCTTCACCTCAGCTCAGCTCAGCTCTTCTGCAAGTCAGAGCCAACTGCACTTTTCACACCAGGGATCCAATGCACCGCTCACTGGGCTTGCTTTCTTTGCATGTTCGCAGTCTCTCATTAAATCCCCCCTACTTGCACCACCGTCCCTTGATGCTGCTGCTGCACCTTAAAAGCGTTCAGGGCTGACTGATTTGCTAGGTAGAGGCTACCCTGCTGGGAAGAAAGATCCACAGACTGTAGCCTGAAAAAGTGCTTCCTTTCGCTGAGTCGAAGGAAGTGTTGAATCCAGCTGAGATGTTCCATTTCATTGACCGAGCACATTTTATGGAGCAGAAGAAGCGGGCGTTTTGGTGATTAGCGCTACCAAAAATAGTTTTTAAAAGGCCCCTATCCCTTGTTTATATTTTTTAGTGCAAAAAAATGAGGTCAGCAAATGCTGGTCCTTCAATTGTGGAAACTAACCATTTTTGACAGGATGTAACCAATCGGGGCCTTTCAGATTCATAGAGAACCGCTGGTTCATGCAGGTCGACATCAGCGTTCCTTCATGCACAGAGCCCATTTGCAGCCTCAGCCGCCTTTCCCCAGACGTGCCAAAGTCTAGAACAGGGGTTGAAAACTGGCTCATTGAAGCAACCAAGTGATAGTCCAAGTAACAATGTGACTACTAATGTTCGGAAAAGTGAGAGTAATCAGCTGATTTTAAGTATGCTGACTGTGAGTCAAGCTCTGAGTCACTCTGGGTGATTCATACCCCTTACACAAAATGTATTTATTAGAGGGAAAAACTGATACAGTGTTTCAGACATAGGTGTGGTTATGTATCAATAGTTTTACTATTAGTTTTGTATGTATTTTGATACGGATAATTAAACAACATTGAAGTCTTTTTGAGCTACCCGGAGAAGAATTCAGTTTACAGATATTCTTAGAAATTCTTTTTTGGATTTCCCACCCCACCCCTATCATTCTAACCAGGCATGTCAAACTGCCGGCCTGTGGACCGGATGCATCATACTGAAACCGCACTCACCCCATTGCCGGCAATGGGGAAAAAGTCGTGATATGTCGCACAACATCATCTGACATCGTGAGTTTGACATGCCTGTTCTAACCCATTCAGGTATTCCTTGACTTGCAGCCATTCATTTAGCAATGGTTCAAGGTTATGGAAGTGAAAAAAATTATAGGAGTTACGCTGGCTCTCACACTTTTGGCCATCATAGCACCTTCCCTCCACAGTCATGCCATCAAAACTTAGGTACTTGGCAACTGGCATGTATTTACAACAGTTGCAGCATCCCAGGGGTCATGTGATCTCTTACTTCCAACTTCCCAGTCAGCTTCTGACAAGCAAAGTCAATAGAGGAAACGGTATTTGCTTAACAACTATATAATTCACTTAAGAGCTGCAGTGATTCACTTAACATGGCAAAAAAAAGTTGTAAAATTGGGTGTGACTCAATTAACCAGTGATTTGTTTCACTGTGAAAAAAAATGGTGCCAATTGTGATAACAAGCTAAGGACTACATATGCAAGAAGGAAGGAGTAAACCCCTTTCCTGTTTTAAACATAGTTTTCCTCCTGCTACTGGGCTACTATGGCACTTTGCATTCAGAGCTCAACGTAACAAGTTGAGTTGATCTTGCCTGAATCCTTTCTGGCCTCCTATAATTCTGTCCAGATTGGATTTGTCTTGTAGGTTTTAATTATCATCCAAGAGAACAGTCAGGAGAACCATGATGACTGCTTTTTCTTTTAAAATTGCAGAAATGCTCCTGTTGCAGATTAACAGTCCCTTCACCATATTTACTATCGATCTGCTTTGTTTTTCTCTCAAGGGGAACAGCGTTGAAGCTGATAAATGGGTGATGGTTTTCACTGCGGCTTTGTAGGATGGTACGGATTCTTCCGCTTATATTGGTGCAAATTACGTTGTCCTAATTTTTATAGTCTTGTCAGTAGAATTAAAAACATTATTTAGATGTATTACTGTAATATTGGTAATTGAACCTCTCTCTGATAACTTTTAATATAAACACCATTCTTCTACCCCAGGACTATGTACTCAACTCAGTAAATAATAATAATAATAATAATAATAATAATAATAATAATAATAATAATAACAACAACAACAACAACAACAACAACAACAATAACAACAATAACAATAATAATAATAATAATAATAATAATACGGTAATAATAATAATAATAATAATTTTATTTGTATACCGCCCTTCTCCCGAAGGACTCAGGGCGGTGAACAGGGCAAACATATAAAAATACGAGAATACAAAAATTAAAAGAGATTAAACAAGATGCCCAAAGCTATAACAATAAGTTAAAATACATTAAAACAATAATAAAACCCAAACCCATCACCCATCAGGCCAGGCAGAATATCTTACAAATCTGAAAGGTTTGCAGTATAATTCTATGTATGTTTACTTAAAAGTAGGTATAAAAGCATTTGGTGTCAGATATTTACAAGGTGGAGTACTAATGCGATCATGACTAGGGAGAGTATCTTCCATGATCAGAGTGCATTGAACAACTTTAGGTGGTCTCAGCTTCCTTGTTTTTTAAGTGAAAGAGATTATTTGAGTAAGGGATGGGTAACTAGATCTGCTCCAGGTAATGCTGTATTGAAACTTGCTTTGCGGTTTCTTGTTCTTATTCTGTGCAAGAAGGATGTGTTTCTTTTTCTTCTGTTATTCTCAGTGTGCTTTTTTCCCCACATTTCCCTTGTTGTTGGAAATGAGAGTGGGAAGAGAGTGCTTTTGTTTTCTCTTGCACATCTTTCTCTCCAGCCTTCCCGGCTCGATATATTTCCCACTCTGAAAACGTCAAGTCTTTGTGATACAGGCAGCCCTCGACTTAGGACCCCAATTGAGCCCAAAATTTATGTTGATAGGCGAGACGTTTGTTAAGTGAGTTTTGCCCCATTTTACAACCTTTCCTGCCACGGTTGTTAAATGAATCATTGCAGTTGTTAAGTTAGTAACTCGGTTGTTAAGTGAATCGGGCTTCCTCACTGACTTTGCTTGTCAGAAGGTCGCAAAAGGTGATCACATGATCCCGGGACACTGCAATCATCATAAATGTGAGTCAGTTGCCGAGCGTCTGAATTTTGATTGTATTTCAAGAGTTTACTTAATAATCTCCCCCAATCCCCAAACTGCTTTAAGTGATTCATAACAAAATTATGTATTTTGAATGTTTGAAATGTAATCAATAACTGAGGTAGCCACATTTTTCTGCCTTCTTTGTCACCGTTGATGCCCTCATGATCACATTCGTTCAGAAATCTGTTTGATCCCATTAGTAATTGACTTTTAAACAGGGAGGGGTTGAAATATTTTATAATCCATCAGAGGAATGCATCTGTAATTTATTTTCTGTACTAGATTTATTGCAGCTGGGGTATTTTAAGTTTTTAATTGTAAGGTACCTGGAGGTAGTGAAAGATTTTATTTTCCTCGGCTCCAAGATCACTGCAGATGGGGACTGTAGCCAAGAAATTAAAAGACGCTTGCTCCTTGGGAGGAAAGACATGGCAAATCTAGATAGCACACTAAAAAGCAGAGACATCACCCTGTCAACAAAAGTGCGTATAGTCGAGGCTATGGTCTTCCCAGTTGCAATGTATGGCAGTGAAAGTTGGACCATAAAAAAGGCTGAGCGCCAAAGAATTGAGGCCTTTGAACTATGGTGCTGGAGAGGACTCCTGCGAGTCCCTTGGACTGCAGGGCGATCAAACTGGTCAGTCCTAGAGGAGATCAACCCTGACTGCTCTTTAGAAGGCCAGATCTTGAAGCTAAAACTCAAATACTTTGGCCACCTAATGAGAAGGAAGGACTCACTGGAGAAGATCCTAATGCTGGGAAAGGTTGAGGGCAAGAGAACAAGGGGACGACAGAGAATGAGGTGGCTGGATGGAATCACTGAAGCAGTAGGTGTGAGCTTAAATGGACTCCAGAAGATGGTAGAGGACAGGAAGGCCTGGAGGAACATTGTCCATAGGGTCGTGATGGGTCGGACATGACTTCGCAGCTAACAACAACAACCTTGAGTCTCTGATTTGGCAGCCTTATCAATCTAATAAATTATTATTATTCCAAGATGCTTTAAAACAAGAGGCAGTAACAATGGGGAAAACATTAATAAATAGCTCAGAAAGGAATATGAAAATAAAAACACATAAAAGCCACCAACCCTAAATAATGTGATAATATAACCATTTTGAATTGGAACCATTGAATGAATGGGGTAACCTGGGATGCAGAATTATTTTTCAAATGTGAGTCCTGTTGCAGAATGCTAATTAGTTGTACAAAAATAATTCATCACAAGTGCAGCTTGAATTCACACTATTCAGAATACAGCTCCATATTGTAACAGTCAGACCCAAAAACTGTTTGAAGTTTTGAGCACAGCCACATTGTTTAGGTTTTCCAAACAGACGGAACAATTTCTTATCATTCCTTTTATGGCTGACCTTTAATAATCAAGCCCAGTTGTTCAGAGTGTACTTTGTGAAACTGTTCCATCTGCATTCAATTCAGTGAACGATATTGCCTTCTTAAGTCCCATTTAATCATCTAATTACTCAAAGTAATCTTTTCACAAGAAACTATTTCTCCATGTACGTTTAAAACAAGTGAATGCAACTTATCATACTCCAACACAACGCAGCACAATGTTGTCCTTGTGGGCATGGGTGCATAGAAATATTAGTGCAAGTCCTCCTTTGTTGACACTTTTACAGGGACAACCATCTCCAGCTGATCATCTCTCTTTTCTCCAATTTCTAGGGCAGGGATCCCCAAGCCCTGGTCCATGGCCTGTTACTGGATCGCCGCCCATTGGAACTGGGCTGCACAAGCAGTAGGCGTGTATGTGAGCCCACGTTTCGGATGGGGACTGCTGTTCTAGAGCACTGTGGATGTTTTATTTATACTATGTATAAATTATGTGAGGCAAATAGGCAGAACGCATGCTTGAACATCAACTGGCACTTTAGAAAATCTGTTGAAAACTCAGTCTCACAGCACACTGACATGTTAAATCACAGTTTCAGTTGGGTAATTATAGACGTCTCAGATCAAAGCAGATCCAAAAATGCCAGTGTTTTCTAGAGAATCCTTTTATAGATATAGTTAGATAAATTCTACCTGCAATGCATTCAAGAAAGGAAGCAATTAAAGGTCAAGGAAAGAGGAAAACACATCCTTCCTGATTAACCAGTACCCAGATAAGCAAGACCTAGGACTAGATAAACAGGAATAATGAAAAAAAGAAATAACACTCCACCTTAAAAGCATTAGGATATCTACTTATCAAGGTGGATAGGACAAAATATCACATATAAACAGTCAGCAAACTCCACTCCCTTGTTGACTGATGATACTAACTAGCCTGATAATGAAATGTCTCTAGGAAGAAAAGCAAGCTAAGAGGACATCAAGAATCCAGCAATTCAATCCTCGGCTACATATTTCTTCATTATAGTTACTTATGTATGATTGCTTACTGTATGTGCCCTCAAATTGGTGTTGAGTCTCAGAATTCACATAGATTTTATCCAGGATAATCTGACTCCAACCTGTTCCTTCAGGCCTTCCAATGATGCACACATTGTAGTTGAGTCTACTCACCTTGCTGCTAGTAGCCCTCTTTTGACTTACACCCAAGCACGGAGAAGACTAGAAGATGCCCCATAAATGAATGATGCTCACATCATTCAGAAGACTACTGTGTTTTCTGAGTTCCTCTTTATTGTCACTAACTATGCAACCTCAGTAATTATCCTCCTCTCCTGAGACATGAGTCTCTTTGGGATATATGTTTTATTAGGTTGTCAGGGTCAGTAGCGGTAGCTGCTCATTATTAATTCAACAGAGAACCAGCCTGAGAAGTCATTTCCTCTGTGAAATGTTTCTCTCCCTCTGTAGAAGTGTGTGCTGTCCTCTTCTCCAAATGTTCATCAGCGTGATAAAAAGAAAGAGAGGGTAAACAGACTCCTGGCTTCTAGCATTCTTCTTGTTGATTCCAGCATGAAAACAATTTCCCCATTTCCCATCTAATTCTAAATTTTAATCAGAAAATTAAGAAGTTCTAATAATATATCTGAGTGGTTTTCACTGTTATCACATGCAGTGAAAAGGTTTAGCTGTAAATTTATAGAAAATGCACGTTGTAAATAAAGTATGGGGGCTTGTTGACAATTGCCTCCATTTTTAACTCCCTTGTTGCTAATTATCTCCATTCCCTTCTGCCTTTGCAGTCACTTTATTCATTGAATAAATTATTTCCACTGCCTTTGTTCCTTGGATTTCATCTTTTATCAGGTACTCACCAATATGAGTTCATATTGCTAAGCACATTGGTTTGTGCTTAAATTGTAAGCCGCCCTGAGTCTTTGGAAAAGGGCGGGATATAAATGGGATTAAAAAAAAATATCCGAGGAATCATGCTTACATTGCTTTATGTTGCATTCTTGGATTTGTTTACTTAAAGCTACAAAAAGCAAAAAAGCGTGCTCCCCAAAACTTGCAAAAAAAAAAGAATGTGCCCTCTTTACAAACTTCTGTGGACCCAAATCCAAAATTGTTTGGTTCACGTGCAGCACCTTTGCTTGACAGATGCCACTCATCCCTTTGTTAATGAATTAATGAATGTTGTTTAGAGCATGTTAGTCATTGAGGCAATATTTCTATACAGTTTTTACTGGTAACTAATGGTAAGTGGGGATTTTGGCCTGGAGTAAAAAGGTAAAGGTAAAGGTTCCCCCGCACATGTGTGCTAGTCGTTTCCGACTCTAGGGGCCGGTGCTCATCTCCGTTTCATAGCCGAAGAGCCAGCGCTTGTCCGAGGACATCTCCGTGGTCATGTGGCCGGCATGACTAGACGCCAAAGGCGCACGGAACGCTGTTACCTTCCCACCGGAGTGGTCCCTATTTTTCTACTTGCATTTTTACATGCTTTCGAACTGCTAGGTGGGCAGAAGCTGGGACGAGTAACAGGCGCTCACTCTGCTACGCGGCACTCGGGATTCGACCCGCCAAACTGCCGACCTTCCGATCGACAAGCTCAGCGTCCTAACCCACTGAGCCACCGCGTCCCTTTTTTGGCCTGGAGAGAGTTCATTAAAAATACCTTCAACTGACTACATTGAGGCAAAGGAAGTGTCCCAACCACAAATCTGCCCATTTGAGCTGAACTACAGAATGGAAGAAAGAAAATGTATTGCCAGATCGATCGGTAAGTTCTAGTCCTGCCTTAGACATGAAAGTCTAAGGTACACCTGAGCAAATGTATTGCTAGTTACAGATGTGGATATATTTTGCGATGTAAATTTTATTCATTAGTAGTTTCCACATAGCTTGACAGGTTTTGTTGAGGAGACTTCTGTGCCTCATCAGCTTGTTTGTCCAGTTGACAACTTATTGATGAGCGACTTTAAGACCAATACCCTTTTTCCATATGCCTCTTTACCTTATAAATGCTGGTCTCTGCAAAGTAGACTATATGTCACAGTAAGAGCCAAAAGCACCTCAAGGACGCTTGTTCTTTTTATATAGCCAGATACTCAGATATGTAGAAACTAGGGAAATAAGAATTCTTGTATACCAAATGGGAAAGCATGCATGGGTGTGCTTGATACATAATAATCAAAACAATAAAAAGAAGTTATTAAAACACAAAATTAACAATTTTAATTTTAAAAACTATTTAAAGCACAATCAACAAGAGTGCAGTCCAACTTACTAACAATATAACCATTTAACAGGCTTTGTTCCACCAGTACCGGATACCCAGGCAAGATGGCAAAGTCAAATCTTCAGGCCTTCCTAAAGGTCAGAAGGCTTACATGCAGTGGTGGGATTCAGCCGGTTCGCACCACTTCAGCAGAACCAGTAGTTACCTTTTTGTTGCCTAAGCCCAGAATAGACTTCTGGAAGCGGCATCCACACAGAAAACCAGTTGTTCACATATCTGAATCCCACCACTGGCTACATGCCAATTTAAGTTCCAAGAAAATGATGTTCCATTTGTTATACGTGATTATCAAGTTATTAAAGGTAAAGGTTCCCCCGCACATGCGTGCTAGTCGTTTCTGACTCTAGGGGCCGGTGCTCATCTCCGTTTCAAAGCCGAAGAGCCAGCGCTTGTCCGAGGACGTCTCCGTGGTCATGTGGCCAGCATGACTAGACGCCAAAGGCGCATGGAACGCTGTTACCTTCCCACCATAGTGGTCCCTATTTTTCTACTTGCATTTTTACGTGCTTTTGAACTGCTAGGTTGGCAGAAGCTGGGACGAGTAACAGGCACTCACTCTGTTACGCGGCACTTGGGATTCAACCCGCCAAACTGCCGACCTTCTGATCGACAAGCTCAGCGTCCTAACCCACTGAGCCACCGCGTCCCATCAAGTTATTACTCGACCACATTATTTTATTCTTGAAAATGCAATATTTTCGTGCTAAGTCTTTGCTACTGGGAGAGTTGGGCATTTAAGTACAATAGTTTGTTGTTGTGTTGTGACATTATCAAGATGATCCGGTATCTATAAAATGTTAAGTCTTAGTTTGGCTTGGTTTGAGCCTGTTGCAATATGTGAACCAACTCATTATGGTTAGTATTGTGTTCAGACTACCGGTATGTTGTTACGTCTTATTCAACAACCTGTGTTCAAAAAATTCCTGGTGCTAGTGTTGTGCAGATACTAAAAAACCTATTCTCTGTTTTTTCCAAACCATTAATTCATTTTATAGCGTCCAGATGCTCATTATGGAGGAGTTGAGCCTTATTGCTCAGGAGACATGCTCTAAATTATTGATGATTTCCTGCTAGAGAAACAATTTGAATTGTATAAAACATTACATCTTGGTAGAATATGCCTGGTAGGAAGTTCATTGCCTTGTAAAATGGTATGTAAAACACTAAGGGCTTATGTTGCTGCAGATTCCTAAGATAAAAGAGAAATTGTTATTTGAGAAAATAAATAGAATGAATTCCATATCTGGTCATGATCTGCATTAATCAGGAAGACTCTTTTCTGAATTTATAAAATGTTAAGTTGATGGTGCAGTATAAATCTCTTTTTTGTGCTTTGTTCTGAGTTATGAATCCAATAGGGGAAGCACTTTAAATTATCTTTGTTGCTATACTGTAAATGCTAGTTTCATCTTTTGATTTCAACTTTAGAACTCACAATATTTTTCCTAATAGTTTTGTTATTTTGGAGAAGTGCCTTTTTTAACAAAATGCATATGATGTATTATTCTCTGTGTAGACCAGGGGTTAGGGGTGCTCGCACCCCTTGGGGGTGCGAGATGATATTCCAGGGGGTGCGAAAACTTGGGTTTTCAAAATTATAATGTATAAGCATAATTCGTTGCCATTTTTTCAAACTTTTGTAAGGGGTGCGAGAATACATCAGAAGTGTTCTAGGGGTGCGGGGCACAGTAAAGGTTGGGAACCACTGGTGTAGACCATCTGTGTAGACCACAGAACACCAACTAGGAAAGTATGTCTGAGGAATACTTCATAAGACATCACAGACTCCACTGTTTGCCCCCCTTCCCCATCCAATTTTTATAAAACACTGCCAACAACACTCCCTTCTTAGGAGCAAAAGGAGCCGATGGTTAAAATTTCATCTTAATCTTAATTGAAACTATGATATAAACCAGCCTTCCCCAACATGATACTCTCCAGTGTTGGATTGACTCTGCCATCTTGACCAACTAGCCGTAGCCATACAAAATGTCTCGGCATGGGATAAGGGGATCTTTGGGGGATACCAGGATAGATTTTCAAACAGGCATTTCAGCATATAAGTCTATATGTGTCGTAAAGTTCTGCTTATTAAGAATTTCATAACACAATCTTAGGCTGTTTCACCTTCGTCCATATTTGAAGAGATGGAAAATTTGAGTGTGTTTTCAGGAACGAAGGATGAATGGCCGCAAAGGAGGAAAAGGGGAATATGACAGGTGTTGTGGAATCTCCAACTAGACTAGAGGGAGGTGTTAAGGGAGGGTTGAGTTTAGATTGTTTGCATTGCAGAAAGTGGCACACTCTGGGCCTCCCCAAGAATCCTTGAAACCTTATCCTGCCATTCCCAATGGCATGCAAACAGTCTGGTGAGATTCTTGTAACATGGGTGAGAAGCAGTCAATCTTCTGTTTCAAACTATTCACGATTGGGTTTGGATGTTTTCACACATGTGAGATCTTCAACAATCGCTCTGTATATGGGGGTTTTTCCCCCTCCATTTAAAATAGCAAAATATTGGAATGTAATAACAATACTGAGAAAATAACATTAATGTTTTGCTCCATATTCTTTTTTTTTTAGTTATATGCCTCCCCTTTTGTGGCTTTTTTCTCTCAGAAAAGACAGTTAATAGCTTGAGGCAGGGAAAGGAGGATAGTATTGATTTCCATTGAGGAAGACTCAGATAAATATCCCTCTCCCCTAACTTGACTACCTAATTAATCTCTTCTACGTGAATAGTTTCAGGTTTTAAATATGGGTGGATCTGATTATTGAGCTTCTGGAGCTGACATTGATTAATATAAAATAACCATGGAAAATACATGGGCCTGTCCTTGAAACCAGTAGGTGATGAGCTCGACGTGATGTGCCCAATTTTGACTAATCTCTTCTAGTTAATTACAGTTCATGAAAAAGTTATATCATCAGATCATTAATAGAATTTTTCTTTATAACCTTCATATAATTGTGGAATCTTTAGCGCTAATAAGACTTTCCTCAAATGTATTAAGAATTTGAATGTCTATGTTTAATCTTCTTACTTCTCTAACTATAGCTACCCTTTTAAAAGCATTTAATCTCACTATTCATCAAAAATTGATCGTTAATGTTTTACACAGTTCTTATGTAGCATCTGCATTGCTTATAGTTTTTATGGTTTCACCAGCTCCAATTTTCTGTGCTCCATCTTATCTCCAAACCTTTTTGAAGAAGATTTAATAGAAGGCTGCAGTTCCTTGTGAAATGTTTACTTTTGTTATCCAGTTTGATGAAAATCACAGATATTTATAGTCCCTATGATTTACTCTGATATTAGCTTCCCTTCGATGGAGATCAAGGAGAGGTTGGACAGCCATTTGACATAGATCCTTTCATTTGAATTCCAACCCTGGGCAGGGGATTAAATTCATTGACCTAAATAGGCCTTTCCAGCTCATACTCGGTACAAAAACTAAGAGTAAAAACAGTGAGGAACACGTAGCTTCTGATTTCATGATGAAGCTTTCACACTGTTTTCCCTATAAGATCAGTGTTAATTTTTTCCAACTGCAATGTTCAGTAAACAATGGTGTGCATATTGTATGTACTCTGCTGGAGATTTCCCTACTCCAAAATTATTTCTCCATGTTGCTTGCAGGATTACTTGGGAGAAAAGAATAGCCTTTAAGAAACATTTTGCAAACTAGAACTAACATTTATTAGACCAGCATCCTTTTACAACTTAGTCTATTGTGACCACAGATGGAAAAACACATCCAGTATCATGAACATTTTTACTTTTTGTCCCCTCAGTTTTGGACATAGCATGTTGTGGTTTCTTGAAGTAATTTTTTGCTGAACTCTTGTTACTGCAATACCTAATAATAGCAGTGAATTATTTAAGAATGAGTTGACTTCCTCGCTACAATTAATAAGCACAGGGTTTTTACAATGCCCTTTAAGACCAGCCAGGTCTGTTGACTCAGGCATGGAATAGTTATTTTCCCCAATTCTGCTTTGTGCAATTTCTTTTGGGGAAAAATAATAGAAGCTTGTATTTTAGATTAGCAAGACACAGACAGACTAAGGCTGTATTAGCCAGGTTGCTTAGTACAAACTTGAAAATATTATGGATAGTGCTTTGAGGTTAATCACAACCTTCCAAGCCTAAAGTATCACTTGGGTTATTTGAACTAGCATTGCTGAAATTTGTAATTTGATACTGTTCCAAGCTAATTTGTGGGCAATTTGGGGAGGATTGATTGTCAGTTGTTTATATGTCTTTAAGCCAAAGCCCTATCAACTGACAGTGATACAAATGCTCATTTCCTTCCCTTCAGGATCTACAAAGTATCCACTAAGAGGTAAGGAATAATATTTGGATATGCATGAATATGGAAGTGGTCAAAGTATCAGCCAATTTGATTTTCTGCCATTTTAAATTGGGTATTCCCAATTTATTGGGTCTAAGAAGAGGCGCAGAATTTTTTCTGCCAACAAATTACAATCTTTCCTACTGAAGATAAATCATCTAGCCAGTGGTAGTATCCAAGCATTCCCTCTATGGCAAAAAGCACTGCTCATGTGCACAGGGAAAATAATGTTCAGCTGAATGCCATCAGCATCCTGGATTCCTCCTCTTGCTTATTACAGAACCACTTGTGGAATGTGTTCCATGTATACAATGTGGACCACAGGTTGCAACTTTGCGAGATGCTACATTTAAGCCCCATAGGGACAATTAAGAACCATCCATCATTGTTGATTGATTTAGATCTTGTACATATGATATTAGCAGCTGTGGTTCCCCTCCTTCTCTCCACCTTCCTCAATCCAACATCCCTTAGCTCTCAAGGAGCAGCCCATTTTCAATGTTGCTGAAGAGTTTGTGAGGTCCAGCATAAGTAATGTTGCCATCTGTCCTTAATTTAAAACCATCATCCAATCATTTCTTATTCTGACAAGTGTCATCTCCACCCTATAGGTGGGTTGGAATCCAAACTGAAACATTCGTAGGAATCTACCTCTACTTCAACCGCAATCCTGAAGGCAGCATTTAAAACAAACAAACAGGTACCTCACCACACAGCAACAAAAATCACAACCCCCCACAAGAAACCAGACTATGTCTCAACAACAATAGCCAGCCAGCCAAACAACCCAAAACCAGACCATGACTCAAAGGCAAACAAACAAACGAACACCTTTTGCATCACTCAGATGATACTTAAGCACCAAAGACTATGGCCCAGCAACAACAACCAGCCCATCAAACAGCCCAAAACCACACCATGACTCAGAAACATCCAGACAAATAACACCCACACCAATTTACGTCACACAAAAAAGTATTTAAAGGCCAGTGCTCTGACAGACAAGCTCAATTCAAAGCACACTGAAGATGTCCCCCATGAATGGAGACGAAACGTTTGCAGCCAAATCGCCAAGCTCAGAGATCAAACCAACAGCCCAATCTACCACTTACTCTTTTATGTTGCTGAATGTAACATTTTCTGAACAACAGACCCCTTGCAACTAGTTGTGTCCCAAATATATGTCTGAATAAAACTATGTTGCATTACCTAATGGCAGTACTTCCTTTGCTTATACAGGTAGTCTTTGACTTACAACAGTTCATTTAGTGACCATTCGAAGTTACAGTGGCACTGAAAAAAAGTCACTTGTGACCGTTTCTCACACAACTATTGCAGCATCTCCATGGTCATGTGATCAAAATTCAGATGCTTGGCAAATGACTCGTATTTATGATTGGAGGTCATGTGATCCCCTTTTGTGACCTTCTGACAAGCAAAGTCAATGGGCAAGTCATATTCATTTAACTACTGTGTTACTAACTTTACAACTACAGTGATTCACTTAACAACTGTGGCAAGAAAGGTCATAAAATGGGACAACATTCACTTAACTGTCTTGTTTAGCAATGGAAATTTTGGACTCGGTTGTGGTCGTAAGTCAAGGACCTGTTTTGAGGGTCCTTATTGTTCCGTACTGCTTGGAGTTCATAGGAAAGAATAAAGATGGGCTAAAGTAAAGCATGAAATATAATTTTGATTTAGATATATAATGTGGGTTCAAAACATTTTGCCAAGATACATGGACTGAGAGAGTGTGACTGGTTCAAGGTAACCCAAGGTGCTTCCATAAGTCAAGGTGAGTCTTTCCAATCCTAGTCTAAAATGGTGACTATTGCAGTAGGCCAGAGGTCTCCAACCTTTGTCAGTGGGCGGACTCCAGAGAGAAAGGGAGGGGGAAGTATTTTACGTGTGCTCATGCACACAAACGGGGCAGCGAGAATGTGCAATGCAAATGGAGCGGTGGTAGTGCCCGTGTGACACTTGCTAGCATTGCCCCGTTTTTGCCACACAACGTCCCGTTTGCCTAGTGGCAGCGGCAAGTGCGGGTGAGTGCGGGTGAGTGCATGCATACACGTGCGCACACTGGCCAGCCTGTTCCACGGCCCGGTGACCAGTAGTGGGACGTGGGCCACAGGTTGGGGACCCCTACATTAGGCTGGTTCTTTCATATAACATATACTTTATATTCTTGAGCTCAACTTTTTCTGTAATCTGACCATTCCCTTTAGAGTGACAGCTTTTGCCTGCTGCTGGAGTGTTCCCTGTGTTCCATTTTATGCCTCACATAGTGTTGCCTCACTTTGGGAAATATGGTTCTCTTGCTGTGGGACTAAAAGATAAAGTTGTTACCCCTCAGTATGTGTGAATGCCAGAGGTTTGGTACAAATGCTATTTCTGAAATTCATGCATTTAGGTTTTTGCCAATTGCTGAACCCACTTTGTGAGACATTACAGTTATGTCTTATGGTCAGGAAGGGACATTTCCTGTGCCATGTACAAGGGACAGAATGTAGTTGACAGTCTGTTGCCCTTTGGATGTTTTAGGACTTGCAGTATCTACAATGTCCAAGGACAAAATTGTGAAAAATATGTTCCAGAGCATTGAAGGGGCAGATTGCCACTTTGAACCTTGTCTCAACTGTTGTTTGTTGATATTTTTTTTGTTTGTTGGCTAAATAAACACTTCTTCAAAATTGTGTATACTATTGCAAGTGCTCAGCTGAACGAAGATCTATGACTGCTTGAATTCACAACACAATTTTCTTTTTGAGCAACATTTGTTAAGATTTCTCACTGGACAACACTCTGTGACAAAAACAACAATCTTTGTACCATAGTTAACAATGCTTGGCAAAATTGGGCAACAACATTATTGTTTATATAGAAATGGAAAGATTTGGCCCTACCCAGAGTGGAGAAATGGTTTTTGAAGATTATAGAACTGAGATGGCTAAATTGACTTCTTTGATCAGAGAAAAGACAATATCCATAATTGTTGCTGACTAGAAACTCCTTATGGACTTTTTGTGTAAAAGAGAAAAAAATGAACTTATGATTTATGGTTTTGATGAGTAGGCTGGATAGATTACAGAAAAAAGAGAGTTGTGATGTAAACATACAGTAAAAAGTAAATTTATAATTGTACTTTTAACTTTAAAGAATATTACAAACTACTTCTTTGTATCATATATTTCATATCCTATATTTTATCTCTTCTCAATTTTTTTTACTTTTCTCCTTTTCTTACACTTTTAGTTTTCTGTTTGATCTCTTTCTTTTTCTTTTCTTTTTCTTACTTTATATTAGTTTGCATTAGTTTTTAAGTATTTAAATAAAAATTGCAGGAAAGGTAAAACTGGGTACTATTGTGATAGCAGCTTTACGATACTCTACAAAATTAATTATTAGCATCAAAGATCTGATTAGAAACAAGGAATAAATCTCTAAATTAGTGCTTATTGAGCAGAAAAGCAAAGCAGGTTTTGAATTAAGGAGGAAGGAAGAAGGAAAAAGAATATATGTAGTTGAAATTAAAGGGAGCTCTTTGGTCTAAAATAGAAAGATTTGTTGTTTTGTGGGGGATGTTAATTACATCATTTGAGATGGGGAGAAGGTATAATTGGGTCAAACAGAAAGAGTGGCCCAAAAGCTTCAATCCTGATATTCCCATCTGGAAATTAGCCTGCAGTATGTTATATACAGTAAATATATGGAAGAATGTCCCACTGCACACATTGCTATGGATGGGAATATGCTTTCTTTGAACTCAGTGGGGCATTTTTCTGATTAAATTGACATATGTGTGTGAAGCAAAACATTATACCTAAAGGCATGCTTACTGGAAAATAAATCACATTTTAAGTAAATAGGAAAGATTTCTAAAAGAAGAATACACAGGAGCTACTTATTATTGCTAGATGTTTGAAAGCCTGTGGGCTAAAAAATATGAAAAGCTTGCAAAATGTCAGAATGCCTGCAGGATCAAGTGATAGTTAATGATTTGTATGTGGCAAGAGAAAAAAAATGAAAAAAGTGTTGGGAATATTAGCTTAATATATATGTTATATATGTTATATATTATATTAGATAGGCAACTTAATAGGAAATAGGAACTTTGAAAGGCAGATAGAAAAGTAGATATTCGTGACAGATATTGGAGGATACTGTAAACTGGGACAGAAATATGTTGCTTAAACTGTTTAGTAACAGAGACACATTTTGCCATGTGCCTTTAGTTCTAACCTGCTGCTTGCCTCATGAATCTTTAATCCTTCTCCAATGTGCTGTTCCCTGCTTTGTCAATGAATATGCCATCAAGGACAGTCAAAGCTGAGCAGGTCACCTGCAGGCTTGACCCTGTGGATCTGTTTGATTGATGTATCAAAGAGAGATCTTGCTAAAGAGACGTAGCCATTAGGGGAATTTTAATGAACTGGCCCATGGGAATAGCATATGAAAGAGGAGTACCATACAGCATGAAACACAGTCCTATCTGCAACAGTCAATGAAATGGGTAGATCTTTGTAAGAGAAGATTGTAGGTCCAATTGTGAAGGTGAAAAAAAACAACACCCAACACTGAAATAAGATTAATCCAAAAGAAAACTTATGGAAGTGATTTTTTGCAGGTTTGGCCATATTAGAAATTGGTCAAAGTGGCCTATGGTACTTAGTCTGATGTTGCTTTCCATCTAAAGTTCAGAATGACCTATACTAATCCCTCAGCTACTCATCGTTTGAGAGGATTTGGCAGAGATCATGTAGCAAACTCCCATGCTGATTGTGAACATCACCAGTAACCTGTTTCCCTAGTGGTGTCTTTCAATAGCCTTAGGCAAAGGTCCCCAGTCCGTGGATCAGTACTGGACCACGGCATACCAGCAGCCGGTCCACACAAACAAGCAAAGCCCCATCCACGAGATTCAGGTAGCACACAAAATCATGCACCCTCTGATTTGTGGAAAAACCTCTCTCCACGGAACCAGTCCCTTGTGCCCAAAAGGTTGGGGACCTCTGGCCTAAGGATCAATACAAGTGTTTTTGAGTCATGGTGTGGTTTCAGGCTGTTTGATGGCCTGTTTGTTGTTGCTGGGCCATAGTCTTTGGTGTTTAAGTATTGCCTGTGTGATGCAAATAGTGTTTGTTCGTTTGATTGCCTCTGAGTTATGGTCTGGTTTCGGGTTGTTTGGCTGGCTAGCTGTTGTTGTTGACTCAGAAACATCCAGAGAAATAACACCCACACCAACGTACATCACACAAAAAGGTATTTAAAGGCCAGTGCTCTGACAGACAATCACAATTCAAAGCACACTGAAGATGTCCCCCCCCAAATGGAGACAAAACGTTTGCAGCCAAATCGCTAAACCTGGAGATCAAACCAGCAGCCCAGCTACCCACCTAAGCTACTAATATTCAATCACATCTCAGAAAGTATATGTTTCATATAAGTCATAGTCTGCTTCTG
Source organism: Vipera berus (assembly GCF_964194415.1). Classification (NCBI taxonomy): domain Eukaryota; kingdom Metazoa; phylum Chordata; class Lepidosauria; order Squamata; family Viperidae; genus Vipera; species Vipera berus. Next base: position 129,975,347 of record NC_138202.1, on the reverse strand, counting down.
TTTGACAAGATTCTGTCTATACGGTAGGTGTGGAAAAATAAATATGCTCAGATGAACTACTGTGTCTCTCCCTTGGCTTTTGGAGCCTAAGATTGGATTTTTCCCCCCTAGTTTAAGAAAAGAAAGAAAGAAAATTATTCCCCATACATGTTCACCTTTGGCCATTGCATCGTGCTCAAAAGGTCAACTTCCTTGAAACATTTGGAAGATAAAACGAAATGAGTTCTGTATTGGATCTCAATCTGCTACAACACAAATCTGTTGGGAAATTGACTGTTTATCCTTTGGATGGTGCTGTTCACCATTTACATGTTTCCTTGTAACATTAAGATGATATAATGAAGCAACTTGCAGTTCCACATCAATGGAGGAGCTGTTGAAAACCACATGCTATTTTTGCCTCAGCGAGGAAATAGATGAGTTTGAATGTCAGAGAGCACTGTGGAGAGAAAAGCAGGAAGATGTATTGCACTGGCTTTCCCCCATCCATCTGTTCAACTGGCAGGCCTAATGTTCAGTTACGGACTGTCCCAGTTGTTGCAAATGATGCTGACCTACAGGATATGGGATGACAAAGGTCATGCACCTTATTTTCCTCTTGCGTTTCTATAAGTGATCATTACATTCTCTGAGATATTATAATTCTACACTACAGAGTGATAACTGCCAGGACAGCCATTTTAAATGGAAGAAAACCTTTTTTCTGATGTTCAGAGGTTGTTCCCTATGTGCAGAGACAGACCTTCATTCATATAGTTGCTTTTGCTTGTGGAACTTCACCCACACACTCTGTTGTAAAAGAAGTATCCTAGCAAGTTATACAGATTAACCACCCTCTGCAAGGGTGCTCATGGGACTTAAGAAGCTGCAAGTGTCTATGAATGCTACTAAAGTCACATCCTCAAGTTACCTAGGTATGAGGATTCTGCCCTTAATGGCGCATCTAGATAGTCGGTTTAATGTGCTCTGCAAACATTGGAATGAAAGATTGCTCTGTTGAGGCATTTCAATGGTCCGTAAAGTGACTTGGGCATCTAAGATTTGTTTCTATGTGTGTCTGACAAGCAGAATATTTTATTGAGCTCCCGGACTACAGCTGTCTCTAGCGATCTGGTGTCACGTCATTCCAGCACCACAAACCAAAATGGTCTACAGGGAAGTCAGCAACAACCAGAGAGAAGGAAGTGGGCTTGCAAAGGATGGAAAACATTCTTTTCACATTGGATCAGAATAACTTGGAGTGAATTGGCCTTAGCTATGAGATGGGAGTGACAGAGAGTCTGCCGTGGGAATGTATCCTTCCAGAACTATTAATGAGGTGTCTATGAGTCAAAATTAGGGAGATGAGTTGTTGTGCTCTAAGCAAAGAAGAATACAGATGGTTCTCAACTTACGACTGGTTGCTTAGTGACTGTTCAAAGTTACAACTGTAATCCCTGGGGTACTTACAACCTATATATATATATATATAAAACAGTGCAGCACTTATATTAGAAATGATTATGGAATCTTCCTACTTGGTAAAGAAATCATTCCTTAAGTCATAAATAAGTTTTTACTATTGATCTGAAAAGAAATTAACTCTGTTGCTTAACATCCAACAGAGAATGTTACTTAATAATGTGACTTGGTTTTGGCTTAAGATAATGTGCAAACTCCTACATTATGACATTATGGATGACAAATGCAATATAGCTTACTTAATAGAAGTGGTTTAAAATCTTGAGTTAACTTTAATTGAGAGTGCAGCCAGCTTATATGATACTAAGAATAATTGCCCCAAGCTATAGGTAGTCCTTGACTTACAACAGGGTGTTTAACAAGTCAGTGGGGAAGCCGACAGGAAAGGTTACAAGCTGCTGTGACTACTGAGAAGACTGCCTCTCCTCTTTGTGGGCTGGCTGAAAGAGCTGCCCACCAAAAGGCCCTAACTCTTCAAAGGTCTGAGCGCCATTCTTGCAGTCCCCTGGAGCAATTCTCATCCATGGACAGAGGGGAACTGAACTTGGCAGGTAGCTCTTTCACTTCAGCTGCTTAACAACCATTAGATTGCTTAATGACCACAACTCTGAGAGCTAGGATTGTGGTGGTTGAGTGAAGCAGTCGCATGAAATATCTGCAATAAGATTTCTGTTTTCAGAATCCTTAGCTATTAAACTGTGGTAGCTAGGAATGTTGGAGATAATATCCAATCTCTGTAAAGCTCTATGCCTTCCTCTGTTTTGTTTTTGCTTTGTTTATTCATATAACATTACAATATTGCCTCTGTCAGGGCATTGTTTCCTATTCGAATCCCAAATTGCTATGGTTTTAGTTATAGATTGATTTTAAAAATAACATACTGCTTGGTATAAATGATGCTCATTACCTCGGGAGTATGTATTTTCAGAAATGAGTGTATTGTTGAAGTTTTACAAAGTGGTACTATAAGCTCACTTATTTTTGGCAATTAAAAGACGTAGTTGTCACCAAAATACTCAGCTGCTGATAAGGTCTCCTGGAACTCCATGAACTGCAAAACCCTGAAGGATTGTTGCTTAAATGCAGCACCTTATCATTCTATAATTGGGCATTATAAGGGGAAGATATGTATATAACTGTTGTGATTCAGGGTCAGCCTGTGGGTTCGGCAGTTGGGTCGGACGACTCAGAGGAGGAGGAGGAGGGGGGTGTTGAAGAGCTTGCTGAGGGGATTGGACAGCTTGATAAGAGCCCTCAGCCAGGCCCCTCTCATCTGGTCACAACGCAGACCCAGCCTGACAGCGTGGATGAAGATGACCCACAGCTGGCCTTGTTCAAGGACGCCCGACGCAGGAGGCAGTCAATCAGGAGTAAACAGAGGAAGGCAATGGGGCTCCTCGGAAGGAGGCAGAGAGAAGCCATGCCCTGAACTGTATTTAAGGGGGAATGCGTGGGAGGGCTGGTTTGCTGAAGGCAACCGCTTGAAAAGCTTCTGTTTCTTGGTTTGTGTCTTGTTCTATTTGTTTTTGTAGCAATAAATTTGGCAGGCGTAATTCCAGCCTCTTGCCTTCTTGTAAAAGGGGTTGTCCCTGCCTTTTCTGCAGGGCCGGTAGCAGGCTGGTACAGAACAATAACTGAAAAAAGCTTGTTTCCTAAGAAACTGCAGTCTCTGATGACGAGGTTCTTCCATAACCTTGTGATTGGGAGATTATTCTTCACCAATTAACGACAGAGTGTGAAGGCTATGAGAGGTGTCTAATAGGAAAAAAAACTGAAAAAGCACCCCAAGTGCGTCATGTGTCACAACAGTAATAAAGAGTGATTCTTCAGGTGAGACTCTCTGAAGAGATGTCTTCAAATTGGGGGAAATAAAGGCAATTTATTAGTGAAGAAATATTGCCATTTTTTCTGTCTTCACTCCGTAGTTACTTCTTTCTCCTGTATTGATGCCAGCTTCTAGTTGGTTCCCATCTGTTCTTTTCCACTCTCCTGCTGGGCATGAGAAGAGGACGGTTCTACACCTCTGGCTCTTGAGGCGAGCAGCTGAATGTAGAAATAACCCAGGCTCTGCATTATGTATTTGAAAAAGGCTGTTTTAGGTTAGATAGCTACAGAAAGCCGAACCAGCTGAAGAAAAAGTAGTTCATGTTGGCTGGTCTTTCACAGCATAGAACTGAGTTTCCTTTCCGTGTCTTATTAAATGCAGAATTTCTCCATCTCCCCCCCCCCCCGCACCCCCAAAAAAAAGCTCTTTCTGATTTTGCATTCAGAGAGAGTTCTTCTGCAACGAGTGCAGCATGACAGCAGCATGAAAGATATATCTAATATAAATGGCCTTCATTTCTGTTCCTCCTCTTTTTATTAATTTCCATGCTAGCTCATTTTATAGGATGGTTTTTTTTAAAAAAAAGTTCTTCTTTCCCTGCTCTCTGAAGATGTTCTAGCTATGAAATCTCAGTTTGGATTTTTAAGAGGAGCATTCTGCAGCCACAGTGCCAAAGGTTCACAAATTCAACAGTTCTCCTATTAATTGTGCAGCACATTGCAGCCATAATCCTAGCCCTATGCATGCCCGCCTAGGCCAGCCTGACCGTCCACTAAAAGGAGCCCTGCTCCCTTTGGACAGGAGTCCAACCTCCTTTTGGCCTGATGAACATGTAGGGCATTCACGTTGATCTGTGAACCATCTGAGGACCATAAACTAACACCACAAACAAATTATTTTTCATTGCCTCAAGTGCTTGCTTTTGAGTGGTGTTGGCTCACAAGTCCAATAGCCCTTGATCTGGGACTAATTGTTTGGTAATCCAGTAGAGTTGACGATGGACAAACATGTACGATCCAGTTCATTGCTTGGGACTGTATGGTTGAGCAACATGTTTTTGTAATTGCGGTTGAGTGAGGGAGCACGAAGTAAGGTCTTGAGTTTTCCCCATAGCATAGGATGATATTGCATGCTGGGGAGAAGGCCGCAGTTAAATACCTAAGCATTAGATATCTCCCTTCTAGAATCTCAGTGCTCCAGTGTAGAGGATCCATCTTGGGTGATCCATGTTTTTAACCTCATTTGTCAGCTTCCATCCCAAATGCTGACATATTTCAAGTGAAATGGGTATAAGTATTCCACTGCTTCAAGAGCAGTGATTCAGATTTAAAAAAGAAGCCTCCAGAAAGAAACATTCCTATTGAGTAACAAGTAGGACCAGTACATTTGCCAGAATCGGTTGCTTTCTTTTCCTGTTTTTGGTCAAGTGAATGGAATTTCATAGAACTAAGTTTCAAATAATCATGTCTTTATGTATGACCATTTCTGAATTCCATAATGTTATCTTAGCAAAAGGAACTTCTAAGGTGGCACAATAAGAACAACATCGACATCAAAACTGCATGGATAAACTTTAATAATTTGTCAACTAATGCTGTTATAGCTTGAGTCTTTTGTAATGACAAATTGCTAAACTATGTATGTAAGCATAGTACAATGGAATAAAATATGCTATTACACAGCCATTATTTATGGCTGCTATAAGTTCACCTATTAAATAAATGTCTGAATATTGACTGTAGGTCTCTCTTAAAAATGACAATAGTGAGCGAAAAGTTATGAACGGTCATAAAAGACCTCAGTGGTCAGCTTTCATCCCAGAGGTGATCAAATTTCATGAAAATCTAAAGAGTTTTGTGCAATGGTGGGATTCAAATATGTGAACAACTGGTTCTCTGTGTGGATGCCAATTCCGGAAGTCCATTCTGGGCTTGGGCTACAAAAAATTAGCTACTGGTTCTCCTGAAGTGGTGCAAACTGGCTGAATCCCACCACTGGTTTTGTGTCCTGATCTATATGATCGCTTCCTTTTAACTCCCTGCTGTCTTGACACTGTCAGTCACAATGGCCTAGCAACAAGGAAAGACTGCATGGAACATTGACTGTGTCCCCTCTCCCCATTTGAAATCCTGAACACCTTCTGCCCTGTGTTCTTTCTGGCGTACAGTCACTTCCCTGCTATAAAAATTGTTCTATAATCTTATCATGAGGCTATGCTAGTGATATGTCTCAACTAAGATATAAACCATTTTACAGTTAAAATACGTAAAGAGATGTCATAGGATGGGAAAAGCAAGAGGAACTTTTCTGATAAGCACATACTGTTCTTTGCAAACTTCAGTGGTGTTTGTATTACTATTTACTATTATTTTCATCATTAATTTGTGCTGATGTTTTATGATATGCAATGGCTGTTGTTAACACACTATACCCTGTATATGTACATTTCTATACAGAAAAACTCTGTGTGCATAATTTTTACTAAGAATTTTTATTATAATAGTAAAATCCATTGCAAACTAAAGTTAAAGAAAGAGAATAGAAAGACGTTAAAAGCGCAAAGGGAAAAAAAAGGAAAAGAGAAATAGAAAAGTAAAAATATAATAAAGAAAAATATATAAAGAAGTGACTTTCAACTTCATCACAATATAAATAAATTTAATAACTCTTTACCTTTTAAAGTTGCTATAAACATTTATCTTTTTATCCCATATCTCTTCTCTTATCTATAAATAATTCATAAAACATCATCTTTTCAGTCCTGGTATAAGCAGAAAGTCCATAAAGGATAATCAGAAGTAAGAACATATCTTGTTTTTATCTTAATCAAATAAATCAATTTTATATTCCTTTTACTTTTAACAGTCTTAATCTTTAATGAAATATTATTGTAGCATTTGATTTTTCTTCACTTCTTTTCCCATGCACACACAGTTCTTCAATTCTTTAACAGACTCTTTTGTAAATCCAGTAGGAAAAAAAATATTCAGGTCACTCTCTTGGTTTGTCATTTTAAATTTAAAGAGCCTTGGTGGAGCAGTGGGCTAATGCCTCCTTAAGTAACACCAGCTGCCTGCAATTAGTGCAGGTTCGAGTCCCACCAGGCTCAAGGTTGACTCAGCCTTCCATCCTTCCGAGGTAGGTAAAATGAGGACCCAGATTGTTGGGGGCAATAAGCTGACTTTGTAAAAATGCTGCTGGGGGGGGCGAAAGCCCTAATAAGCAGGCATATACATAGAATGAAGGCTATTGCTAAGCACATTGATTTGTGCTTCTTAGATTGTAAGCCGCCCTGAGTCTTCGGAGAAGGGTGGGATATAAATGGGATTTTTTTTTAAAAAAAATAAAACCTCAGCCAATTTCTTTTGTAGATTCAGTGAAACATCTTTTTCTAAAGCATTATCTTGGTCTGTCAGTTGTAAATTCACTTTCAATACCATCAATACCATCTTGTTAGTCAAACTTTGTTCTACATCTGACATTTCTTCAATGACATATTTTGGACATTGCCTATCCATAGAAGCAGACATCATTGCTGACATTGTTGATATTGTGGCTACTTGTTTCTGATTCCATATGTCAGAAGTCTCTCTCATAATATTTTGCACCATCTTACAAGACTACATATCTTTCTTCTACTTAAAATCTTTAGTCACCTCTAGCATCCAGTTTTTGAAATCATAAAATTATTTTACATCTTGTAAAATAAGATACCTATTTCCCATGATAAGCTATTTCTACTTTATAATTAATTCAAAAATCATATTGTGAAAGTTTCTATATTCCAATTATAACTGAACTCTTAGTGCATTTATAACTGTGCTAGCCCATCAACAAAGCCAGTTTATGGTACAAACTGTCTGGATTGGATCACCAGTACTTTTTTTTTTTACCAGCCGTGAAGAAAATAATCCTGCGTTGTGTAATTTCCATAGAATTGTACTTTGTAATAAGTTACACAACAGAGATCTGCAAAGACCGCTGAATGATTTATATTATACAGTTTTATGTGTATCCTACCGTACTATGGTAAAAATTGAACTGATCTTATATGTTTAGCAATACAGTTTGTTCTGCATACCATGTAAGTCTCTCGCTCACTCGCTCGCTCGCTCAACTATATTAAAATGTGCTGGATACATTTCTAGGGAGAGAATCAGAAAACACCAGACCCCCTGCTGGATGTTCTAAACGTGATGCCAACCCACTGCCAATTTACTGCTGAGATTTGAAGTGCCTCAATTGTGGGTATTAGGGAGATGGGAAACTCTGCTCAATTTATCTGTCTACTATCATTCTGTGCTGAAGCGAACCCATTCCCTGTGGCCTCTGCTTCATAGACTCTGCTCCCTAGAGTCATAATTGGCATTATGTCATAAGTCACAAGGTGCTTTGTTCTCCGCTAATTGGGAGCTATTATTCCAGGAAGTAGATGGGGAAGGAGACAATGCACTGTAGTATACAGCCTTTCCCCCTTGACTCCCTTGGGTCTGCACCACTTTAGCAAAGGCTAAGTGACAAATAGCAGAAAGGGGGGGACGGCCAGACGAAGGTGTGAAATGAAATGGAAAAGTACTAGCTAGGCATTCCTGAGAGTTTTCTGTTAAGCTTGGTGGGCTGATTTCCCTCCAAGAGTCTTATGAATTAGATTTCTCCAGGATCAAATATCACATTTGCTAATTTCTACCTGCCCTGCAAAGTTAGAATGAACAGCTTACCTTGCGCTTAAAAAGCAGCAACTTGGCCTTTGCGATGCCTCTAATGACTTAAGTCCATGACAGATGAGATCTGTATAAAAATTGGCTGCTCCCTTGCTTGGTATGGTCCTTCCCAAAGTGTACTGAAATAGTCAGATCTTTCTTTCTGATTTCATCTTACTGATGGTTCTGATTTTTGTTGGGCGGTTTATAATCCCTCGAAACACACCTCTCAGTAAGTAGAGTTGTGTGGGCTAAAATTACAGGTTTGTGTAATTCATCGAAAAAAGCCTTCTCGTTCCATTAATTGATTCTTTTGGAACAGCTTAATTTTAAATGTTCCTTATATCACTTGCCCTGAAAAACAGTTTTAACAGTTTTTTTAAGGATATAAAATACAACAAAATATATATTTTTTAAATTTAATACTCTGCTGCGTGAGATGCGTTGGGCGCTGGTTTTCTTCTGGGTTCAGTTCAAGGTTATTACCTGTAAAACCCTACTTGGCATGGGGCCAGGTTACCTATGGAATTGTCTTTGCCCCATTACATCAGCCCGTCCCGCCCACTTAGGCAGGGAAGGCATATTGTGGACCCCATCAGTTTAAGAATTCCGACTAGGAGAGTCCAGGAAGAGAGCTTTTTCTGCCATTGCCCATGCCCTGTGGAACATTCTTCGCCCAGAGGTGAGATGGGCCTCCACTTTCCTGGCCTTTTGAAAATATCTAAAGACCTGGCTCTACCATCTGGCTTGAGGCTCAAGAAGAACATGCAGCCTTGAAGGACTTCCCTTCCACTTTGTAATTAGCTTTTAATGTTGAATTTTAACTGTCCTTGCCTCCATTTTAATTTTTTTTATATTTCTTTTTATGTTTTTTAAATTTTATTTGTTTACCATCCAGAGGCCCTCTAGGAGATGAGCAGGTTTTAAATTTGATAAATAATTTTTTTTTAAAAAAAATGTAGCCTGTTCAAGGTACACCTGTTAATCTTTAGCACTTGATGGATCACAGCTAAATGTATGGATTGATTCGGGTGAACGGCAGTGTGAAGTGCTCTTTGATCATGCAATAGCTCTATTGGTAGCAGAAAATGCACTTTCAAACAAGGAGATATTTGCTTTTGTTGACAATGAAAATTGGCTACATCTGGATTTGAATACAAACCAATGCAACTAATTTTCCATTAGTGACCTGAAGTCTTTATTATCCCAGCAGCATTTGTGACTTACAGTTGATTTAATTGGATGTATGGAATGCAATTTTCAGAGAGAACTATTTGGAATAGGAAAAGTTGTGGGGTGGAAAAATGATAAAAAAATGTTAGAGACACAAAGACTTATTGATAACAAATACATATCAATGTGTATTGACAACAAATACATGCTGTATCAAAAAGTTTTTCTTCCGAGGCAGTAGCTATGTCAGATTATCCCAACAAAAACAACCCAGATTTCCATGACATCTTCAAAAAAACACTAAAAGAACAAGTTCTAGTTTAGTATTCTGCAAAAGGGATCATTTATATCATTTATCATTTATATAATGAGCCTTGGTGGAGCAGTGGGCTAATGCCTCCTTAAGTAACACCAGCTGCCTGCAATTAGTGCAGGTTCGCATCCCACCAGGCTCAAGGTTGACTCAGCCTTCTATCCTTCCGAGGTAGGTAAAATGAGGACCCAGATTGTTGGGGGCAATTAAGCTGACTTTGTAATAATGCCGCTTGGGGTGTGTGTGAAAGCCCTAATAAGCAGGCATATACATAGAATGAAGGCTACTGCTAAGCTTGTAAGCCGCCCTGAGTCTTCGGAGAAGGGCGGGATATAAATGGAATTAAAATAAATAAATAAATAAATAAATAAATAAATAAATAAATAAATTTATGTTATTGTGGGAGGCAGAAATTGTGAAGGGAAAGATGAGAGGGTAGGTAGCAGTTGAGTGTAACAGACATTCGAGCTCTGAATAGAGTGAGCATATTCAGTTTGATACTGTAAGTCTTGATCTGTGTTTAATCCATGGGAAACTGTGCCATCTTTTCTAATGAATTTGAGTTTAGCTGTTTAGGAATGTAATCACTTTTTTGTAATTCCTTCTCCCAAGACAGATGTCCTGGGGAGTTTGAATAGGGTACTTGCTGGTGCCAGATTTGTGTCCATTTGTTCTGCCACATAGAGATTTGCCATTTTTTTAATACAAGGTATGTGAGGAATTGTTGACAGATCATGGCTTGTACTGAACTGAAGAATCTGCTTGATTTAGTCTCCTCAAGTAGCATTGCCAAATAAGATGTACAGATACATTAGTATCTAGCTTCATTCTTCAATCTGAATCATTGTGGTCCATTGTGTTGGAAAGGTCAGTCTTAACAAACTGGAAAGCGTAATTTGGCTTGCAAGTTAGAAGTTAGGCAAAATATGAACTAGATACTGTATATACCTGCTCTATCTATATCCGAATATATTCAGTTTGCTTCATTGGATATGAAATTATATAGATACAAGTATTGACAGTACCAATGAGGGAGGGGATTCCTAACTAATGACAAAGCTCTTAACCTCCTTCTGAATTCCATTAGTGTTTAAGAGGGAGGCAAAGTGGGTTTTTAAAAAGTAAATGTAAAAGTAAACCATAAATCCTGCCTTAATAAATGAGAGAGAGAGGGGGGGGATAGATAGATAGATAGATAGATAGATAGATAGATAGATAGATAGATAGATAGATAGATAGATAGATAGATAGATAGATAATGTCAGAGGTGATCACTAAACAAGGATTACCTATAATTCACTCTTTGATCATTCATATTATTACTGTTGATTATTCCAGGATTCCAGGATTATTGTTGCATGTAAACTCAATTATTGTTTTAAAATTAGCCAAAACATGTTTTATTTGTTATCATGAACATGATGTGAACCTGGAGTATAGGTGAATGCAAATGCATGTCCTTCAAATTGTACTTAGGGAGTGGAAAATTACTGTTCAGATTGTTGGAAAAGAATCCATGCACTTGCTCTATGGGCTATAATCCAGCAGATGCTTTTTTAGACTAAGCCTTGTTGAACATGATCTTCCATGTGAACATGCCTAAAATTATGCTGAAAATGTTTTCCGAGAATACTTGCTTTCCCTTTCCCTTTTTTTGCATCATTTCTGGGATGTTGCTGTTGTGAGCTGAATCATCACGATTCCTTGCTAAATCTGCTCTCATGCTGTTCTTTATTCACTCGTTCACGGTAGAACATGTTGTAACCTTTGATTGCACAAGAAAATCCTTCGCCACTACCTGTGATCTTCTCCAAACAGAACAGGAGAAATAATTAAACTATGAATAAAACCAGGTGTCGGAAAATAAGCCATTCCAGATGGGATGATGATTAGATGAGGTGGTAGACTGATTACATAAACATCTTGAAAAAGCATCAGCACATTATTTACACACATTAGATATGGTCAGCAGTGCTTTTTCGGTTAGCTCTGAAGAATGACTCCAATCAGTCTCAAATGGCAATGATTCTTAGTTTACCCAAGAATGCTTTTACTGTATGCAGAGGAATTGCTACCTTTGTACATTAATCAGACCTAGTGTGATGTAGTGATTCTACTAGTTATAGCATTGTGCTTGAATGTAATAATGCTACATTACACTGTGGTTTGGTATCTGTATTTTCAATTAAGTCGTACAGTAGGACACTTAAGAAATGTGCCAAGATTTTGGCACCATGGTCTAGGGCAGGGATCTTCAAACTTGGCCCTTTTATGACTTGTGGATTTCAACTCCCAGAATTCTGGGAGTTGAAGTCCACAAGTCATAAAAGGGTCAAGTTTGAAGACCCCTGGTCTAGGGTAGTAGTAAATGTTCTTAAGATGTTCTTTCACTACAGTTGGCCATGCTACATTTTATGGATTTGTTGATAGGTAAGTGATGGGAAATGGGGTGAAAAGATAAATGTTTGCAATCTTAGAAGGAAAGAAAAATCGCTAAATTTGTTTGTACCTGTGATGAAGTCGTTTATGTATTTCTTTTCTTTTTGTTACATTCTAGCTTTGCATGAAGGGGAAGCATCAGAAGTCTACTATCTTCTTCCCATGCCATTCCAGATTTCCTTCCAAAAGATCATAACTCTCTTCTCAGATTCTTCTGCTATGATTATGCTACCCAGTATTAGTATGAGAAGGCAAATTTGATTCAAACCATCACACACACCGTCAAAGAGTCGTAGTTTGATACTTTTTATTATAGGACTAAATAGCAACCATTCCCTTATGTGATGGGAAAATAAATAAATAATACCAAGGCAAACATTCCCAAACTAAGGAGCTTCTCATGGTGTTATCTTTACTAAAGAACTCCCTCTTTTGAAGATGTATAAAACTTGGGTTTCCCAATACATTTGCTCTTGATTGCTACACAGGTAGTCCTTGACTTACAACCATTCATTTAGTGACTGTTCAAAGTTACAACGGCACTGAAAAAAAAAGTGATTTATGACCATTTCTCACACTTAGGACTGTTGTAGCATACCCATGGTCATGGGATCGAAATTTGGACACTTGACAACTGGCTCATATTTATGACAATTGTGGTGTCCTGAGGTCAGGTGATCACATTTTGCAACTTTCTGACAAGAGGTCAGTGGGGAAGCCAGATTCACTTAATAACCAGCCTTTTCTCTCTCTCTCTGTCTCTCTCTTGTTTGATCAGGTTTCTCTTCTGCTTGACGATTTGCAGTCATGACTCTGGAGAAATCCCTGCTCTTTAATGTGAGCGCCCGGATAGCAGCCTTCTGCTGCCCGTGGCCAGGACCTCTGAACATCGACTGAAGGGTCTGACAGCCCATTCATCCTTTTGCCCTCTCTCTTCTAAAATCATCCGTCCGTCCAGTCACCCATGTCGATTTGCTATGACATACATCAGCGTTGATGAGAGGCAGGAACACTCTCGGGTGATTTTGAGCTACCAAAATAATCAGCTGTACGTGCAACATGGCTTCAAGGAGTTCTCAGTTAGCAACATGCATCCCTTAAAGAACATGGACACTCGTATTTTCACTGGAGACTTTAATCCTGTAAATAAAGGAGGCAATAATGCAGGAACACATCTTTATCAGAGCATGGAGAATCTACACTGGGCCACAGTAGCTGATCCACACTGCCTTCCTCACTGTGGAAATGTAGACAATAAACTTGTCTTTCATTGCAAAGGCACAGCCTCCTGTTTGAGGTATTCCATGGAAGATTCCCTTACTCCCAGTTCACCTGAACGTTACCGACACTGCTCCCTTCCATCAGATCAAGGGATCCCTTCAACACAAGATATAGCCATTTCCTCTTGTGCCAAAGTGCCTCCATGGTTTCTTACCTCCCTAAGTGGGGATGCCAAAAAAATCCTAAAAGAAAAACTTAGAATTCACAGTAGTAAAGCTCCTGAGATTTGCAAGCCACTCAGAGCTCTGCCTTCGTTGAGCGATTCGGCTGCAAGGGAATGTTCTCAATGCCGGGCCTGCCAGCAATATAAGAATGGCTGCTCCCCTAACTGTTGCACGATATTTGTGCAGCATGCCGCTCTTGCTCATGCCCCATGGGTGGCCTTAGGGAAGCAACGGCCTTGTTTCTACAGCAGGCTAGCCAGCCCAGAAGACATCAAGCAAGAAGCCCAGAGAAGGCTGCAGATCAGGAGGCAGAACAGTACCCCCAACTTGACCCTGCATTGTGCCCGTGATAGTCAGAAAGTGATCAAATCCCAAACTATGGGATCATTAAATGGAGATGGAGACAGAGGAGACTGCAAAAGGACTCTGGAAGAGAGCAGAAAAGCTGATTGCAAAGAGAGACTCTACATTCCAACTTTTGAAGAGTTCAAGAGGATGAGAAGCAAGGCAGCCCTTTTTCTCAATGGCAATAGTGAAATTGCGAAGGATAAAACAGAAGGAACCCAAAAGTTGGGGGGTAAAAGAAGTCAAAATCAGGATCATGAAGTGGTTTCAGTCATTGATGATGATGATGATGATGAGGTGTTTAATGAAAACAGCCAGCATGCTTCCAGGTTTATTGGCTGTGAAGAAAATTCATCCACGTGGGACAGAAGTTTCTGCCTAATAAATATCCCTGTGGCCAGGGATAAGATTTCCGAAGTCCCAGCATCAGAAACTCTGCCAGTTCCCATTTGTTCTAGCCCAGTTCCAAGATCACCTCTGCAACCTGCTGCAGCGTTTAAGAAGGAGGACAAGAACGATTTTGCGGAAGGAGAGAAGCAAGGATTGGATGCAAAAAACATCAGCGAAAACCTCCACTATGCTGGACAATCTCTGGTGCCTGAAACTCCATCGTCTTGCTGCCCGCTGCTGTTAGAAGCAACCGATATCTCCAGTTATGGAGCTAAGCTTCAGAAAATGAAGGATGAATTTATAGGCACGGCTCTGGACCTCATTAAAAAGAGGTAATCGTTTCTGTTAAGAGACCCTGAAGAAAGTTAGGTCCGTGGGAACTTAGTAATTTCTAATACTTTTTATATCTGTATGCTATAGAGGTGAAGTACTGTAGATCGGTTTCGACTAGGGTGAAAATTGATGTCCTGGGTAGCATCCTTCTAGGCTTTTGGGAAGTTTCTTCTGGGATAACCATATAACTTCAACCCAAGAAGCAGGGTTGGCGTTATGTGAATTTATACCATAGAACAGGGGTGTCAAACTCAATTTCATTAAGGGCCGCATCAGCATTGTGGTTGCTCACAGGGGGTGGGTGGGTGTGGCCTGGGTGGGCGTGGCCTACTGGGTGGGTGTGGTTAGAGTGCGTATGGCCTACTGGGTGGGCATGGCCAGCTCTGCATCGTTCGCATCAAGGGTGCCTATGGGGGCCTGGGCAGGAGTGGGACAGATCTGAGGGTCTCTGGCAGGAGGAGGGTCTCTGGGCCAGGGCCAAGGCAGTGGGGGCCGTTCCCTCACTGTTTCCAGGATGGCTTCGCGGGCCGCATGAAACCACTTCACGGGCCGGATCTGGCCCCCGGGCCTTGTGTTTGACATGTCTGCCATAGAACAAAACAGTGTTTTCGTTTCAAAGAAACAGTTTCAAGTTGTGCTTCAGCGAGAATTTTGTACCACATGATTGCTGCTTATTTCACACTTCATGCCAAACCAGGTATAGCGTGATGTGTAAACCTCAGCTTTTTGGCTCAGCATTCGTGGTGAATATACATTAAGCTTAGCACAATTTGTGAACCCAGTTTTTATCTGATGCAGGAAGGATTTCCCTCATAACTGAGGGGAAAGGCAGGATTAGATCTGTTCCTCTGTGAATTTGTTTATTTTATCTGAGCAAGTTGAAATAACTGGATTTTATTGTGTGACTCTCTCCTATTAACGCTCATGACCTATGTTGGCATATAATGAAGGGGTCTCCATGGAGTAGGGGCGGGGGGGAGGGAGATAAAAAAATGCCAAGGGGAACATGACCTGGCAGTCGAAGCCCTGCTACTTGTATGTGTATTATGTGCAGTACACATAACAAAGAGGATGGACTTCATTCTGACTTTTGCTTTTTCATTCTGCTGATGTGGTGCCACACTATGACTGAACACTGTAAAAGAGCCTAACTTCCCCCTGTCCTCTTCCTGTCCGTCAACATGACAGTTAACATATCAGTTGCCATTTAAACCCTGGAGTGTAGTAGATCTTAGCTATGGCTAGCCAAAACAAGTCACTTTATAAATATGGCTTTATTACAGTCTTAGCCAGCGTTACAATCAACTGCATTTTTGTGGGTTATAGAATTGGAGGTAATACTTAAGCAGCTAGATTGTTGCTCGATTTGGGAGTTAAAACATTCTCAGGCTTCACTCTTGGTCTTTTGATAAGGACAGAAGCAATTGCAATGCTGGAAATCTTAGAAAAATAGAAAGGAAAGAAAAAAGATATAAAGTTGTAGCTTCTGATCTTCTTTACGGTAACCATAAATACAAGTGTAGATTTGCCTCTTTCTCTAAAGTTACATTGTGATTCTCTTCTTTTTATAATCTATGCTATCTAATTCTTAAAACCACAGATCATAGTTTCTTCTGTTTTACACAAAAAGTCCATAAAGGGTTTCCAGTCATCATTAAATGCAGATATCGCCTTTTCTCTAATCAAATAGGTCAATTTGGCCATCTCAGCAAGTTCTATCACTTTCACCAACCATTCCTCTGTCGTAGATATAGCCATATGTTTCCATCTTTGGGCTTCAATAACATTTTTCTTTCCTTTTTTCTTTATGCGTGTTCATTTTCTCTTTTATTTCCATTCATTCATTCATTCATTCATTCATTCATTCTGTCTGTTGCCCATCTCACTGTTCAAAGTGACCCTAGGCGAGGCTCTCCTTTTGCCCTCTTTCTTGTTCCTTACATTATTCTAGTTTGTACTAAATTTTGCTCTTGTTTTTAAAACTTTCAATAATATTATATTTTTAAAAAAGAGAAAGTGTTGAGTTCACTTTAGTAACATACATGAGGCATAGAAATTGTTTCAAATTTGCCTGCAGTACCAGGTACTTGTGTGCAATGTCTTACTGGCTATTTTACTCACATTGCATTTTGAACTGGTTTGTTAAGCAGCCCATTATGGTCTATTCCATGCATAATCCTAAACCATTGTCATGATCTATAAGCCGAAGTGGCTGAATTTATATATTGTGTTTTCCCAAAATAAAACAACTTATATTTTGGTTTAGTGATTGTGTGAAGACAACCGTAATATAAATCCATATTGTTATATGACTGGATTGACTACATTTCAGTTAGCATTCATGTATGTAAATAGAACCAAATGGGAAGATTTCATGACCTATTTTGGCATTTTTAAGCATCTTAAGATTCAAAATTACAATTAGTATTATATATGATATGCAATATTCTTATCTTTTTGAAAACAATATTTTATGGGAAGAAGAGAATTATGCATGTAATCTTATGGGGGAATGTTAAATTTGCCTGCACTTTTTGCAAGATCAGGAGTCACTTCTTCAAACATTGTTCTGTTTGTTTTTTTCTCCTTTTTCTTTCCTTTTTGTTTTGTGCTTTGTATTTTTTTTATTTTTTCTTTCCCTTTTCAGTTCAGTTCAGATTCTCTTTTAGCACTGTTAGACTTAGAATAATAGAGTTGGAAGGGAGCTTGTAGGTCATCTAGTCCAACCCCCTGTTCAGGCAGAAGACTCTATATCATTTCTGACAAGTGGCTGTCCAGTCTCTTCTTGAAAGCCTCCAGTGATGAAGCATCCACAACTTCTGAAATCAAGCTGTTCCATTGGTTGATTGTTCTGTCAGAAAATTTATCCTTATTTCTAGGTTAAATCTCTCCTTGATCAGTTTCCATCCATTGTTCCTTGTCTGGCCTTCAGGTGCTTTGGAAATAGGCTGTCCCCCTCTTCTCTGCGACAGCCCTTCGAATATTGGAACACTGCTATCTTTCAGTGTATCTATATGGACTATCACATATACAAAGGAATGAGGAAAGATATACTAGGGTAATCAGGAAGATGGTTGAAAAAAGAAGAGTTCAGGCAAAAAGTTTATTGGACTCAAGCAACTTGACTTTGTTACACAAAAAAGGTAAAAATAGCCACTTATTTTATGATTACAAAGAAAGTGGGTATAGAAAATGGCTGACATTCTCATTTATAGAAATGCCCAGTCTGAACAGCTTTGGATCAGAGTTCTGATGAATTCTTGCTACTGATCTTATTGGCCAGGGCTGATAATGCATGAAATCAAGAGCATTTACAAGCATTTAAGACCCATACATTAGTTCATTGATAATCACCCCAGCTTTTTTCCAATTAGCACCCTCCTAAACTGATCCCATGCCAGATAGTGTGTCTAAATTTATTGATTTTTTTCCTCATCCAGAAGTCATCAATTTCCTTGTTCAGTTACAACATTTGGTGATCTAATAGAAGATGAGAAAATAGATGAAAAAAATAGTTGGCCGGAAGATAGCTGATGTAATGCAGTAAGAAATAATATGCAGAGATGGAATTGTGCATATACATGCATGTGTGTGTATGCATGGGGGTGTGTGTGTGTGTGTGTAGACACACACACACATAGAAACACACAGAAGCAGACACATTTATTCAAATGCAAAAAAAAAATCCTATATAATTCATTAATTAACTAAAATCACTTCCTGTCTTGGGCATTCTTTATTTGTCTGCAGATGCTATGGTGGTCTACCAGATGCCTTGTAAGTGCTCTGGATTTCAAGAATCATCTTCAATAATAAAAGTTTTTGGAGCTTTAGTGCAAAGTGTTGCCTACTTTTGTGCTACAGCATTGGATAACCTTCTAGAATCTAGGCACAAGTCCTCTGTTGGCTAAGTACAGGGGTCTTCAAACTTGGCCCTTTTATGATTTGTGGACTTCAACTCCCAGAATTCCTCAGCCAGGCATGCTGGCTGAGGAATTTAGGGAGTTGAAGTCCACAAGTAATAAAAAGGCCAAGTTTGAAGACCCCTGGCTAAGTATGTTGGATGACTTCATTGGAAGCCATCTTATTTCTAGGCGTAAGGGGAGATTATGTTTGCAGTTTGAAAGGGCAGATGTTTTTATTATCTCAAGGAACACTGCCTCATGTGTGTGCTTTCTCAGCAATTAAGATCTATAAAAGAGATCTTATTGAAAGGCTAAGCAGGTTTCCATGAGCGACACAGCAGTTTATACTGTATGCCAGATTCAGCTAATCTGGGGGTATATATAAGCTACATGTTTTGCCTTCCTTGCTTTGTGAAGATCTTTATCTTTCAAGATTGACATGTCTTTTGGCTCTACTCTTCTGCTTGCATGTGGGAGATAATACCCTGATATTATAAGTTCCATGCAAAATGCTTTCAAAAATAACAATGATATGGGCTCAAGTCTGTAGTGGATCCTTTGAAATGAAAGAGATCTGAGATAGTCACAATTAATTATTTAAGTGTATTCATTTTAAATATAGTTAAATCTGCTCCCAGCAGTCCCCAAATGAGTTGCAGATATATCTACACATAAATTATTTTAAATTAATCAGTGGAACAGCTTGCCTCCTTGAGTTGTGGGCGCTCCATCACTGGAGATTTTCAAGAAAAGATTGGACAGCCATTTGTCCAGGATTGAATAAGGACTCTTACTTTGGGCAGGGGGTTGGACTAGAAGACCTCCAAGATCCCTTCCAGGCCTATAATTCTATGATTCCATATAAAGATTTTAAAATATTTAATTTACTAAATTATGAAATTAGAATATGGTATTTTTTCTACTTTTTGCACATTGCTTTATCATTTTGCTTTGTACTGTACAATTCTAGTACAATGGTAGTATCTACAACAAGACTCTTTTATGGGTCTTCTGTAAATAAAATAAGCATTCTTTGCAGTGGATCCTTGACGTCTATTAAGTGCTTTTTCCTATACTACAGGTAGTCCTTGACTTACAACAATTCATTTAGTGACCATTCAAAGTTACAACAACACTGACAAAAGTGGCATGACCAATTTTCATACTTAACAACACTTGCAGTATCACCAAGGTCACATGATCAAAATTTGGGTGCTTCGCATGTATTTATGACAGATGCGCTGTCCTGGGGTCATGGGATCTCCATTTGTAACCTTCCCAGCTGGCTTCTGACAAGCAAAGTCAATGGGGGGAAGCCAGATTCACTTAACGACTGCATGATTCACTTAACAACTGTGGCAAAAAAAGGTCATGAAAATCGCTTACCAATTCTCTTAAAAACTGTCTTACTTAGTAATAGGAATTTTGGACTCCATCGTGATCTTACGTTGAGGACTACATATAAATGATTCAGTGTTGGCAATATTTTAGGGTACACTGAACACTCAGCGTGTGAAGATCTGCATGATAATTATTAAAATACCCTATAGAGATGGAGGTATCACTCCACAACAGTGTCTAGTTATTTGACATCAAATTAAAAAAAATTCTCTTATTCCAAACATGTTTGCAGAAAGGAATGATGTCTTTGAATCCTGTTAATAAATCAGTATGAAGGATACACTTCTAACATCTGGAAAAATCTTCAATATTCATTGAATAATGATACGAATATGAATTGAGCCAGTGTGGTGCAGAGATTAAGACCTCATGCTAGAAGCCAGGGGACCGTGAGTTCTAGTCCCGCCTTAGGCAAGAAAGCCAGCTGGCGGACCTTGTGCCAGTCACTCTCGCTCAGCCCAACTCACCTCACAGGGTGATTGTGGTGGGGAAATAGGAGGACGAACAAATATTAGGTAAGTTTGCTGCCTTGAGCTATTTAGAAAAATAATAATAAAGATTTTAAAAATCTAAATCTTAATATAAAAACTGAATATTTACTAAGCATTCATATTATTTCTGCGGTTCTAAGCTGAGTGGTTCCTCACTCTTAGTCTTCCGTGCCTTGGGTCTTGCTACACTATTTGCTCATAATTTGTGGATAAGAAATTATATGTGACATCGCGTGATTTAGGGAGCACTTTGTGATGATGGAACAGAAGGTTTTCTTCTTTCTCAGGGTAAATAAAATCCTGTTATCCCAGAATAACAAAAAAAAGCAGAATATGAGTTTATTACCATTCTGTCTTAAGGAGTTTACTTTTTTCAAATTACCATAATTTCAATTAGCAATATCACTGGAGGTACCTTGTTTGAATAACCTATGCAGGAATGAGATGAAGCATTCTCTCTTTCATTAGTCAGTTCAAATAGATTTGCATTTTGAATGTAACTATTTGTTCCTGGGACAGTTAATTAGTTGAATGTAAATCAGTTGTATCTTTCAAACTATTTTAGACCCTATTTTGGGAATAGTATTAATTGGATTTTGTCCCTTTTCTCATAGCTGCACTGGTGAAATTACCCTTGATCTCCCTTCCCCCACATCCTGTGAAATCCAGAAAGCAGGTGACACTTTTGTGGAAGACTGTCATCAATCCACAGTAAGTTAAGTGGCTCGGGCAAAGGGTCTCAAATTAAAAAAGGATGCATCGTGATTTGAATGAGGCAACTTAGGCACTTGCATTAGATTCTGTGACGCAAGTACTAACTGGCGTCCTTTGAGCAATGATATCATGATGCAGGTGTCATCGCTTTGATAGGATTGTGGCTTCTTGTGTACACTGCTGCCACAGGGTCACTGAGGAGCAAATGAAGAAATATCCACTGCAGTACTGTCATGCAAACTCTTCTGCCATTGTGACCCCCATTACAACATTGAACAGATTCACACAAGGGGCAGACGCGTGTTTGGTGAATTTGACAAATACTAACCTGCTGTGAGCATCCCTGTTCACGTATATTTGGCTATCCTGTGTAAAACGTTCTTCTGAATCCCCCCCCCCTTTTTTTTACCTTCCAGAGCTCCAGCTCAAATTGCCGCAGATCAAGTTCTGACATCTCCTACGAAACCCCGGTCTGCGCCAAAGTTCAGCGGGAGTGCCGGCTGCGGCCTCATTTCAGTGATCCCATGCCAACAGATGCCGTAAAGAGGAAACAACTGGAGTTGAAGATAGCTGCAGTAGCCCGACACCATGCCCAGAAGCGCCGGCAAGAGAGAGAAACTAGTAAATCCCCTGTCTTTGTCTCCTTCTTTATAACGGGTTGTCCTGCCTAGATGGCAGCATTGGTTGATCTTGAAAACCTAATAGTTTTCAAAGGTCAAAAACTATTAATCAGCACCTGATTACTATTTGGGCTGGAGACTACTGAAATCCAAAATTATAGCTGAACCTGGGAACTTGAAGAAACACCTGAAAAAGATAATAGCAAATCATTTTATCCTGTTGTCCATCTGTCACCAGCTGCTGAGCTCATCTCTCATGAGGTCACGGGGAGAACACTGAAGTGTCATGATCTCATGAAATGTTGCACTTTTAAAGGAAATAGTTTTACATTTAATTTTATGGGTTCGCACATACTGTTTAGAGCAGGGGTAGGCAACCTCGGCTCTTTTATGACTCATGGACTTCAACTCCCAGAATTCCTGAGTCAGCTGAAATTCTGGGAGTTGAAGTCCATGAGTCATAAAAGAGCCGAAGTTGCCTACCCCTGATTTAGAGCACTGCATTGCTGACATTTGCTGTAGGGTCTACAAGAGGAAAGAAGAGCATGGGTGCAATGGGTTTGTCATTATTACTTCCTGCCCTTTATGACAGACCCTCTAGAATAGATCAGGGGGGTCTCTAAACTTGGCAGTTTAAAGATTGGTGGACTTCAACTCTCAAAATTCCCCAGCCAGCCAAGTTGCCAAGTTTGGAGACCGCTGCTCTAATGGGAAGATATCTTAGACTAGGCATGTTCTGAAGTTGCTCTTAGTACAGTAATCAGAAGGGGAAGATAATGCCATCACAGTATCAGGCATTAATCTAGCATTTAATCTTATACAGAACAAGAGACAAACCTGAAACAACTGGTCCTGCAGGGACCTTTGGAGCAAATTGAGAAGTCCACTTACTAGGATAAGGAAGCGGAAAATTCTTTCAAACATAACCGAGCCATGCAGTGAATGAGGCTTCTTAGAGGTCAAATTAAGAACAGAGGCGTTGTTTAGCATTGGAATGTATTTTTTGAATGTAAAAGTAATTGACTTGTGATCCACAAACACTGTATGATCGCCCAGCCATGGATGCTTATCTGCTAGGAGTTTCATGAAGGTTTTTGTTGTGTTAAGTTTCTTAACTGCAAATATTGACAATCCTTTAGCAAGCCACATAACTACTAGAGTGTATTTAGTTTAATAATGGCTGATTCTCCTACCCAACTTTCATAGTTCATTTAATTTTCTAAGGAAATGGTGTTGGTGGCTTACATTAGCGATAGATAAAATGATAAAAATGTATTTTTCTTCTTCTACTACTTCATAGAAACAGTAGAGATACTCTCAGGTTGAACTTGACTCCTGGTGAATACATGGACAGATCTTTGCAGTTTTCTTGATAGCCGCCTATCGTTTCCTTATTTTGAGAATTGTTTTCAACTTCCCAATTTATCTTATAGTCTTAGAATTTCCTGGTAGTGTTCCCTCCAAATTAGTAAGCTGGTCCAAATTTTGCTTACAAGATTCTAGTGAAAATAATGCTGTATGATTACAGGAGAACCTTTTTATTGCTAGAGAGTGATGTCCATTCTTTTTATTTCTCTGCTCAGGTCCACCACTGACTAAAGCCACTGTCAATTATGTTGATGAGAATCACCATGCCCTGAGTAGCTCTTTTCGTTCCAAATACCGCTGGAGCAACGTTAGCAGTCTCAGTGCAGATAGTGGAATTGCAGGCGGGAATGAGGAGAGAGACAATGCTGACACCACCGTTGGAGGGATGCCAAGGATTAGGTCATCCAAAATGGAGCGGGCAGATAGCGGTATCAGCCAGGTGTTGAGTAGGAAGTGGAAGAACCGGGCATCGGAAACGTTAACCTCTCTACAGGCATGGGAAGCCCATCAACCTTGTACTGACTGTGGTGGCAGAGATTTTCCATTGGAAACAGATGTCCAGAATCAAAACAGAAAACAGGCCATTCTCTGTGAGAAGTGCCTGAAGTGCAGGACAGAACGGAAAGAATCAGTGTTGGAATTTGTCAACACTGAAGCTAGTTATGGGGAAGACCTACGCATCATCAAGGAGGAGTTCTATCTCCCCATGCAAGCAGCTGGCCTCCTAACACAAGAACAACTGTTGGTGGTTTTTAGCAATATCCAGGAGCTAATTGACCTCAATGAAAACTTTCTGGAGTATCTTCAAGAAGAGATTGATCAGGCTTTTGAGCAGGTAGTGTGTGACTTCAAACCACATTTCCCTTTCCATTTGCAACAGTTGAATGGTTTCTTATTTGTTTGTGAAGCATGCTAGTTTGTAACACTTATTTAAGAATTACTATGTCCGAGCTGCTGCTTCATTGTCTTGTTGACATCCGATGAATTGAGAACTTCAGAATTCTGAGAAGGTGCCCTCCAGATATTTGGTTGCACCAATGTATCCCAGAATCCTTTCTGCTCATCTATCTTGGATCCCTAGAAGAGGCACATGAAGAAGCTCCCAATTTAGTTAGCTGAATGTCTGTTCTTCCCTATGAAGTCCACCTTCATTGCCCAAAACGTCAATAAACCTGTTGCACTGTGACATCTGCCATCAGTTACAAATACAAGCATTTCTTTTGGCTGAAGGAAAATGGTGTTAAGAAGCTGCGATACCTTCTAATTGGATGTAAAGCTAATTTGATGTACAGGCTGCCTGTTTATATTTTGTAGTTCATTATTGCCTCTGAAAGGTACCAGTTCTCAACTTACAACCATTTGTTTAGTGACCAGTTTGTCAGCACTGATAAAGTTGACTCACAACTGTTCCTCACTCTTAGAAGCGGCATCCCCACAGTCAGTCAACTGATCAAAATTTGGGTGCTTGGCAAATGGCATGTATGTATGTGTGATAGTTGCACCATCCTAGAGTCATTTGATCACCCTCTGTGACCTTCCCAGCCAGATTCTGACAAAGACAATGGGGGAAGTCAGATTCAGCTAATAACTGCATGATTCACTTAACAATTACAATGATTCAGCTAATAATTGCAGCAGAAAAATTATTATTATTATTATTATTATAAGATTGGACATGACTCACTTAACAATCACCACTAACAACAGAAATTCTGGTCCCAACTATAGTCATGAGTCAAGGACCACCTGTAATTTCCTACAGAAATTCATTTTTGCAGCAGCATCCCAATGTGG
This sequence comes from Vipera berus, assembly GCF_964194415.1. Taxonomy (NCBI): domain Eukaryota; kingdom Metazoa; phylum Chordata; class Lepidosauria; order Squamata; family Viperidae; genus Vipera; species Vipera berus. Next base: position 129,950,630 of record NC_138202.1, on the reverse strand, counting down.
TAGTTTTTGCCTCTGCGTGAATAATTAAAAGAATCTTAGCTTTGCCAACAGTTAATGAATGAATAAACATTATGGTAGTTAATTTCTTAAGTATTATTCAAACCACACTGCAGACTGTCCAACTTTCCTGAAGGCATTCAAGGTTATTTATAATGGATTGGAAAAGGCATTTCTTAAAACATTATGTCAGTCTGAAAGCCTTACTGGTTAACCTCAAAAGCCAACAGAGACAGAGATTATTATTTTAAGACTGGCAATCACTTTGGGGAAGAGCTTTCATTTGATACTAGTACACAGTTACTGCACTTTTCCCCCCCTCATACAGATACTGCTAGCTTGGGTCCCAGGCATACAAAGCTCTGCTTTAATTTTTAAGTGACAGATGGCCTCTCTATAAAATTGGGAGAATTGCTGGCCAAACTTGAGTTGGGTAGGACAAGGAACTTGCAGCCTTCAAACACTGTTTTTTTTTAATTCCATTTATATCCCGCCCTTCTCCGAAGACTCAGGGCGGCTTACAAGCTTAGCAGTAGCCTTCATTCTATGTATATGCCTGCTTGTTAGGGCTTTCACACACACACACAAGCAGCATTATTACAAAGTCATCTTAATTGCCCCCAACAATCTGGGTCCTCATTTTACCTACCTCGGAAGGATGGAAGGCTGAGTCAACCTTGAGCCTGGTGGGATGCGAACCTGCAATAATTGCAGGCAGCTGGTGTTACTTAAGGAGGCATTAGCCCACTGCTCCACCAAGGCTCTTAAACTGTTAAACTATAAGCCTTGGCAAAAGAATTAATATGGCTAATCATGAGGGATCGTGGGAGCTGTAGCTTATCAACAACTGAAGGAGCACAGGTTCTTTGTCTTCTGGAATAAATGGTACTGATCCAGACAGACAGATGGTCAGAGAAAGGCCATAGTTCAGGCTATAGCCAAATTTTATACTTGCTTGATTCCTGGCCATTCCAGGTAAAGCTGATTTTTTTTTTTATAACTGAGAAATTTCTTATAACTGAACAACCCTGAATATGATGGCCCAAAGGTCTGGGGATATATTAGGAACTCTTGTATGTTTAAAGTAATGAGACAAAGGTTGTCTTAGAATTGGTCATATTCCCAATAAACAGCAGAGGAGGAGGAGGAGGAGGAGGATAGTTTTCACTAGGGCTATGACAGCCCTATGTAAGGTGTGAGTGCAGCACATGTCTTCAAAGGGTTACAGCAGCTACATCCTTCAGAAGGCTTGACTGCTTCAAAGGCTTCCCTCCCTTGTCTCTGCATGCATATGCAGGTACAGTCATTTTGCTTTGCTTGTGATTCCCCAGTAGAAGCATTGCACACGTGTGTCCATGTATGCAGAAACTGGAGAAAACACTTGAAATAGCCATGGCCACCTTTCCAGAAGATGCAGCTGCTTTAATACTTGAAGGAGGGGTGATCCACCCATGCTTGTGCATTTTGCAAGGTGTCCTTGTGAATGCTTTGCACAATCCTAATGTCCGCTTAATTTGAATAGACTCAGTGGTCACAGGTCACCATAGATCAAAGGTGAAGCTTATTTAAATTGGCTTTTGCATGATTTGTACTGCAGTCTTGTGCATTTTTATTTGCAAATAAACCCCAATATATTTAATCAGTAGTTAAGTGTTTCTTAGTGAACCTATCCAGAATTCTGTAAGTATCCTCAATTTTTGCAGGAAAAAATTTGTAACTACAGATATTTACTTTTGGTGCCTATGAATTCTTATATCCCAGTGATAGGGTGTCTATCCATTCGATCATAACCTTTATCACAATAAAAGGAGAATCCCAATGTAGAAAAAGATGCACATTTGTTTCAGCTGGTGAATGGTAAGACAGTGAATGGTTTTGAATGTTCTAAGAAGTTGAAATCTTATGAATAAGCCATATGCCCTCATAAATTCCCATTTTCTCAGTCCATGTTTAGAAGTTTGCAGCTTACCATATACACACTGAAGTACTATGGTCACCTGCTTTAAAAAAGCCAGCATCTTAAACCACATTCAGAGCTTACTATTGAAAACTGCTTAAAAAAGAAGAAAGATTGAGGTTAACAGTTGAATTATATGTAAAAATGATGAATGTGTAATTGCCAAAATGTATGAACACGTGCTGAAATTTGAAATGGAATCATTCTGATAAATGTCTTGCCAAGAATTTCTCCTTTATAAGGCAAGATAGGAGTATGTGAGTTGAGCCAATGTTATAATATGACATGTTGACTTATGTACTCCGACGATGCTGGAAGTTAAAACAGGGAAATCAAGGACATTCAAAGAGCTGAAAATCCAGTCCTTTACACAGTATTCTAAATAACAAAATTATTTCAGTCCCTCCCCATTATAACAGCTGAAATTTCATTTTTGTCTGAAGGCTTTAAATCCAACAGGTGGTCATTACATTTTGAGATATCCAACAGAATCGGTCTTTTCTAAATTGTCTCCACTTCCTTTAATTCTCAAATATTTCTTCTGTTACAATCTTTATATGTCAGCCAATTCAAGTCTAATGTCTATAATATCTTTTTCCAGCAACAAACATCAGGTTTATTTTTAATAGTAACGTCATAAGCTTTGCTAGCACTCTGGGCAACCTCTGCAATTTGAGAAGACTTTCTTTTAGTTGTTAGTTATTTAATTACCTTGTTCAAACCAAGTCACCTCTCCTTAGCTGACTTATCCCTATTCCCACTTCTAGTTCCTGTTTGAGTTATAGTATTTCCCATTTTATTAGTTTCAGAACATCCTGAACAGTGCTTGATTTTTAGTGCTGTATCCAAAGATGCTGCCATTTTGTCTTTATTACTAGTATGGCATGCTGGTTCAGCTGCTTTTGGTTTCTCCATGTAAACCTTAGTTTCTCTGCCTTTTGTGGAATCACTTTCCTTAAGCATCTTTTTCTTACAAATATTGCCAATTAATGGAAAGTGAAAATTATCAGAGGACTTCCAGTTTTGCGCCATAGCACACAGTCGAGGGATTGCGGAGCTCCGCACCCCACAACTAGTTTCGACAGGGCACCCTAAATGGGTCTAAAGTCACTCCAGAGAGGAAACAAAGAAAGAGGGGTGCCCCAATGATCGTGGAATGATGGTGGTCATCCCACTCGATCCAGGGGAAGCCCTCTAACTCAACAGGAGAAAGGCTGGCCACACTTTGGTGACCAGCCCAAGCTACTTGCAGCTGAAGTCCAAAGGCACTAACCAGAACAACGGTGAACAGCGTGTTTGAAACTGGGTGAGGAATTCGATCTTCTCTCTCCTATTTTGTATCTGATTTCCTGGAAAAGATCCCCAAGAAGCAAAAATCCTCCCAAAGTGAGAAGGGAGGGAACTACAACCCCATCCTCCCATAGACGGAAGCAGCAGATTAAACTCTTATGGGGAACAAAAAATTATTGAAATGAGGTTAAAAATACTACTGTTTGGACAAATTTGAAAACTAAGAAAACTGTTAAAATTCCATACCTGAAAAAGTATTCATGAAATTTAATAATAATAATAATAATAACAACCACAACAACAAACAACTCTTTGCTTTAAAAATTGGAAAATGAACAGCTACTGACACCTAGTGGAGAACTACAGAAAACTACAGTTGCATTGACTCAGAATTTGGCAAGATGCCCAGAAATAGCAAAAAAAACCAGCTGGGAACAAAGCATTGGGCTATCTAACACAGAGTGAAACTATATATATTTAGAAACTGTTGACCTTCTGGGATTATAAACATATTGAGCTACATTTTTAAGTTAAGAACTGTTTGCAGAAAAGAAAAACCTTGGCCTTTGGCTAATCTTCTAAAGGGGAAGTTACTGAAAGCTTTCAGGTGGTTAAATACTCTGAACTGAAATCTTGGCTGGCTGATAATCATAAGATCCCTGAAAAAAAAAGAACTGTTACAAAACATTGTTTTCAGTAGTGCTTTGATAATTGGAACGTATTTGATTACAAAAACCATATATAAAGATAAGGACTACACAAGATTTGGTTATTTGGATTTTAAGATGGGATGGTTTGATAAAGCTAATTAAAGAGACTACGGCACCAGTGAAACACTACCCAGAGGAGGGAGACAAAATGAATGTAGTATATTTATCTAAAAGTGACAGAAATCCACACCTAACACCTCCTCCTGAGGATCCCAGCATGGAACATCAGAGATCTGCAGGAATAATGACTCAAGACAAAGCAAACACATTCCAGGAGAAAATATATGTAATGCTGCAACAGATTCAAATGACAATTGTCTTAAATCATGATGAGATTAAAAACAACTGTGATAACATAAATGAACACATCTCTAACCTAAACTCAATGCTTAAAAAATGACGATAAAGAATGAATAAATAAGACAATAGAACACAAATCAGAGGAAAATGACTTAAACATGAAAGCTACAAATGAAGAGAACTACAACTTAATACAAACAAAAGAAAATCCGCAAAATTTTCCTACAAGAAAGGAAATAAAAAAGATGTCTTATCTTCCAGGACTTCAAAACAAACTTGAGGACAAAAAGAGGATTTAATAAAATGGATTAAAGATCTGTCGGGAGAATCATTAAAGTGTGGGAGACAAAAAATGAATATTCTACTCAATTTGTCTTTTTTATCCCCAACAACATCTACAAAAATACAACCTGGCAAGCTAAACCTACTGATCTGGAAAGTGACCTGGTAAAAGAAGATTAGAGTTAGAGTTAAGAGATGTGATTCAACTTACCAGGTGGAATAGTATATGACTAAACACTTGTTTGAATACGGTTAAAAAGAGCCTTGGTGGAGCAGTGGGCTAATGCCTCCTTAAGTAACACCAGCTGCCTGCAATTATTGCAGGTTCGCATCCCACCAGGCTCAAGGTTGACTCAGCCTTCCATCCTTCCGAGGTAGGTAAAATGAGGACCCAAATTGTTGGGGGCAATAAGCTGACTTTGTAATAATGCCGCTGGATGTGTGTGAAAGCCCTAATAAGCAGGCATATAGATAGAATGAAGGCTATTGCTAAGCACATTTGATTTGTGCTTAGATTGTAAGCTGCCCTGAGTCTTCGGAGAAGGGCGGGATATAAATGGGATTAAAATAAAATAAATAAATAAATAAAAATAAATAAATAAATAAAATAAAATAAAAAATATAAAGTTTGGATATAAAGAGGCCCTATAGTAAGATTCCCCTTCATGGATTACTGCCTTGTCGTGGCGAAGGGGCTTGCGTAATTCAATGAAGCTATGAGCTATGCCGTGCAGGGTCACCCAAGACGGAAAGGTCATAGCAGAGAGTTCTGACAAAACGTGATCCACTGGAGAAGGAAATGGCAACCCACTCCAGTATCTTTGCCATGAAAACCCTATGGACAGTACCAAAAGGCAAAACGATATGATGCTGGAAGATGAGCCCCTCAGGTCGGAAGGCATCCAATATGCTACTGGGGAAGAGCAGAGGGCTAGTACTAGTAGCGCCAGAAAGAATGAAGCGACTGGGCCAAAGCCAAAAGGACGCTCAGCTGTGGATGTGTCTGTTGGTGAAAGGAAAGTCCGATGCTGTAAATATTTTTTCTCCATAGGAACCTGGAATGTAAGATCCATGAATCAAGGCAAGCTGGACGTGGTCAAACAAGAGATGACAAGACTGAACATTGACATCTTAGGTATCAGCGAACTAAAATGGACAGGAATAGGTGAATTTAATTCAGATGACCATCAGGTATACTACTGTGGGCAAGAATCCCTCAGAAGAAATGGAGTAGCCTTCATAGTCAATAAAAGAGTAGGAAAAACAATACTGGGATACAATCCTCAAAATGACAGAATGATCTCAGTTTGAATCCAAGGCAAACCATTCAATATCACAGTAGTCCAGGTCTATGCCCCAACCACCAGTGCTGAAGAGGATGAAATTGACCGGTTCTATGAAGCCCTACAGCACCTTATAGAACTAACACCAAAAAATGATGTCCTTATCATCATGGGGTATTTCAATGCTAAATTAGGAAGCCAAAAGATAACCGGAATAACAGGCAAGTCTGGCCTTGGAATACAAAATGAAGCAGGGCACAGGCTGATAGAATTTTGTCAAGACAATACGATGGTGATAGCAAACACTCTTTTCCAACAACCCAAGAGACGGCTCTACACATGGACATCACCAGACAGTCAACACAGAAATCAGATTGACTATATGCTCTGCAGCCAAAGATGGAGAAGCTCTATACAGTCAGTAAAAACAAGACCAGGAGCTGACTGTGGCTCAGACCATGAGCTTCTCATTGCAAAGTTTAGGCTTAAACTGAAGAAAGTAGGGAAAAGCACTAGGCCAGTCAGGTATGAATTAAATCATATCCCTGTTGAATATACAGTAGAGGTGACAAATAGATTTAAGGAATTAGATCTGATAGACAGAGTGCCTGAAGAACTATGGACAGAGGTTCGCAACATTGTACAACACGTAGCAACCAAAACCATCCTAAAGACAAAGAAATGCAAGAAAGCAAAATGGCTGTCGGAGGAAGCTTTGCAAATAGCTGAGGGAAGGAGGGAAGCGAAAGGCAAGGGAGGAAAAGAAAGATACGCTCAATTGAATGCAGAATTCCAGAGAATAGCTAGAAGAGATAAGAATGCCTTCTTAAATGAACAGTGCAAAGAAATAAAAGAAAACAATAGAATAGGGAAGAGCAGATATCTTTTCAAGAAAATTGGAGAGATGAAGGGAACGTTTAATGCAAAAATGGGTATGATAAAGGACCAAAATGGCAGGGAACTAACACAGGCAGAAGAGATTAAGAAGAGATGGCAAAATTACACAGAAGAACTATACAAGAATGAGCTTAACGTCCCTGATAATCACAATGAGGTGGTCACTAACCTCGAGCCAGACATCCTAGAATGTGAAGTGAAGTGGGCCTTAGAAAAACTGAGCAACAACAAAGCTGGTGGAGGTGACAGTATTCCAGCTGAGCTATTCAAAATCTTAAAAGACGGTGCAGTTAAAGTGCTACACTCAATTTGCCAGCAAATTTGGAAAACTCAACAGTGGCCACAGGATTGGAAAAGATCAGTTTACATTCCAATTCCAAAGAAAGGCAGTGCCAAAGAATGTTCAAACTATCACACCATTGCACTCATTTCACATGCTAGTAAAGTTATGCTTAAAATCCTACAAGCTAGACTTCAGCAGTATGTGGATCGAGAACTACCAGAAGTACAGGCAGGATTTCAAAGAGGCAGAGGAACTAGAGATCAAATTGCTAACATACGCTGGATCATGGAGAAAGCTAGAGAGTTCCAGAAAAATATCTACTTTTGCCTCATTGACTATGCCAAAGCCTTTGATTGTGTGGATCATAATAAACTGTGGCAAGTCCTTAAAGAGATGGGCATACCAGACCATCTTATTTGTCTCTTGAGAAACCTATATGTGGGCCAAGAAGCAACAGTGAGAACTGGACACGGAACCACTGATTGTTTCAAAATTGGGAAAGGAGTCCGGCAAGGCTGTATACTGTCGCCCTGCCTATTTAACTTATATGCAGAGCACATCATGAGAAAGGCAGGGCTAGATGAATCAAAAGTTGGAATTAAGATTGCCGGAAGAAATATCAACAAGCTAATATATGCAGATGATACCACTCTAATGGCAGAAAGTGAAGAAGAACTAAGGAGCCTCGGGTTGCAGGTGAAGAAGGTGAGTGCAAATAAATGGGATTAAAATAAAAAAATAAAAAATAAAAGTTGGGTTGAAACTTAACATTAAGAAAACCAAGATCATGGCATCCGGCCCTCTCAATTCCTGGCATATAGATGGGGAAGAAATGGAGGTAGTGATAGATTTTATTTTCCTGGGCTCCAAGATCACTGCAGATGGGCACTGTAGCCAAGAAATTAAAAGACGCTTGCTCCTCGGGAGGAAAGCCATGGCAAATCTAGATAGCACACTAAAAAGCAGAGACATCACCCTGTCAACAAAAGTGTGTATAGTCAAGGCTATGGTTTTCCCAGTTGCAATGTATGGCAGTGAAAGTTGGACCATAAGGAAGGCCGAGCGCCAAAGAATTGAGGCCTTTGAACTGTGGTGCTGGAGAAGACTCCTGCGAGTCCCTTGGACTGCAAGGCGATCAAACCGGTCAGTCCTAGAGGAGATCAACCCTGACTGCTCTTTAGAAGGCCAGATCCTGAAGGTAAAACTCAAATACTTTGGCCACCTAATGAGAAGGAAGGACTCACTGGAGAAGAGCCTAATGCTGGGAAAGATTGAGGGCAATAGAAGAAGGGGACGACAGAGAATGAGGTGGCTGGATGGAGACACTGAAGCAGTAGGCGTGAGCTTAAATGGACTCCAGAAGATGGTAGAGGACAGGAAGGCCTGGAGGAACGTTGTCCATAGGGTCACGGTGAGTCGGACACGACTTCACAGCTAACAACAACAAATAGTAAGATTGCTAGATGGTGTATTATATGATTAAATTCTTGTTTGAACACGGTCAAAAGAATAGATAACGCTTGGACGTAAAGGGGCTCAATAGTAAGAGGGATAAGATATATAATTAGTATAATATTTTTATAATAAATGAAATGTAAAAATATTGAGATGGTGTATTTGAATGAAAAATTTGGATAGTCAAAGGTAATGAATTTTGAGAAAATTATGACTGATAAGAGTGGTTTCAATACTGAGGAGAAATAAAGCTTAAATAAGAATCTTGAAAACAGGATATACTGTATAATAACTTAATAAGATGATTTCTATAAATACAATTGAAACATAAGCTGATTAGAAAAGATGTTATATGTTGATGTTATTGTTCTATCTATAAATACTAGTAAAATGTTTATACCCAACTCTATATGTATTGAAAGTATTAACAATTATATTTCTTTAATGTAGACAAAAAGAATATTGCTGGAAGAAGAGAGGATCAAGGAAATATATTGTCAACTAACATATTGATCAGCTATAGAAATTAATTATTATTGATTGTTTTTAAATATATGAACCCAGACAACACATTGTTCACTAAGTACTAAAGATTGTTATAGTAAAAAATTAATAAAATATATTTTTTTAAAAAGGAAAGTGAAAATTATCAGAAAATCGAGTTGGGAGGAGAATAAGCAACTCAACACACTACTACTACAAAACAACAACAACAAAATAACAACAACAACAACAACAACAACAACAACAACAACAACAATAATAATAATAATAATAATAATAATAATAATAATAATAATTTTGGAAGGGAACTTGGAGGTCATCTAGTCCAACCCGCTGCTCAGTCTCTTCTTAAAAACTTCCAGTGTTGGAGCAAACTTGTTCTGTCAGGAAATTTCTCCCTAGTTCTAGGTTGCTTCTCTCTTTGGTTAGTTTCCATCCATTGCTTCTTGTCCTGCCTTCAGGTGCTTTGGAGAATAGCTTGACTCCCTCTTCTTTGTGGCAGCCCCTGAGATATTAGAACACTGCTATCATGTCACCCCTTGTACTTCTGTTCATTAAACTACACATACCCAATTCCAGCAACCATTCCTTATATGTTTTAGCCTCCAGTCCCCTAATCATCTTTCTTGCTCTTCACTGTACTCTTTCTAGAGTCTCAATATCTTTTTTACATTGTGGTGACCAAACCTGGATGCAGTATTCCAAGTGTGGCCTTACCAAGGCATTGTAAAGTGGTATTAACACTTCACGTGATCTTGATTCTGTCCCTCTGTTAATGCAGCCTAGCACTGTGTTGGCTTTTTTGGCAGCTGCAGCACACTGCTGGGTCATATTTAAGTGATTGTCCACTAGGACTCTGAGATCCCTCTCACAGTTACTACTATTGAGCAAGGTACCATCTCTATACTATACCTGTACATTTGGTTTTTCTTACCTAAATGTAGAACTTACTTTTTCAGCACTGAATTTCATTTTGTTAGATAGCGCCCAGTGTTCAAGTCTGTCCATATCCTCCTGTATCTTAAGCCTGTCTTCTGGAGTGTTGGCTATTCCTGCCAGCTTGGTGTCATCTGCTGATTTGATGAGTTCCCCATCTATCCCCTCATCCAAATCATTGATGAAGATGTTGAAGAGCACTGGGCCCAGAACAGAGCCCTGGGCAGTGGCGTAGCGTGGGTTGTCAGCACCCGGGGCAATTTGCGCCCCCTAACCCGGTGTTGTGACTCAGGGCCAGCCGGTGGGTCCGACAGCCGGGTCCGATGTATCGGAGGACTCAGATGTGGGGGAGGAGGGAAACGAACCGGCTGATGATGATTTGGAGGCTTTGCAGAGTCCTCAGCCGGGGACCTCTTCTCAGCTGTGTGAGCCCGAGAGTGCGGAGGATGATGACCCACAGCTGGCCCTGTTCAAGGACGCCCGACGTAGGAGGCAGACGAGCAGGGACAAACAAAGAAAGACTATGGGACTCCTCGGGAGGAGGCACAGGGAGACCACGCCCTGAGCTCTCTATAAAAGAAGTGTTTGGGGAGGGGCTAGTTGCTGAAAGCAACTTTTTCGTTTGAGAAGACAAGCTCTTGTGTTTTGTTATCTGCGTCATTAAACCTTGGCAGAAGCCTTTTAGCCTTGGACGCTTTCCAGACTCGTCTCTTAATTAGGGGTTGGGAGAAGAGGGCTGGTCCAGAACAGTTTGCTTTCAGCCACTCACCCCTTAATACTACGATGGAGCAGCTTCTTGCCGACAATGCCCAGCTCAACCAGCAACTCACCTTGCTGGCCACTCAGGTGGCACAACTGCAGGCTCAGGTACATGCTGCCCCCCCACCCAGGAGGAAATGTCAGTTAGCTATGCCGGATAAGTTTGCTGGTAAACCAGAACTGTTTCCTGCCTTCCTGGGACAATGCCAGCTTTATATCAGCGTGAGAGCAGCTGATTTCCCCACTGACCGTGATAAGGTGGGATTCGTGTTGAGCCTTCTGTCGGGAGATGCAGCTCGTTGGGGCACGCCTCTGTTGGCACAGCCTAGCCCTTTGTTGGATAACTTTGGGGGGTTTTGTGACCATATGCGCCTCATGTACGAGGACCCGATTAAGGCGCAGACCGCCACCCGACGTCTGAAAGCTTTGAGGCAGGGTCAGCGCCCCCTACAGGCCTATATCAGCGATTTCCGGCTGCTTAGCCAGGATTCCGCCTGGAATGAGGCTGCGCTCGTGGATGCCTTTCAGGATGGCTTGTCAGAGGAGATGTTGGATGAGCTGGCCCGCGTGGACATTCCCTCAGATCTGAATGGGCTGATCCATCTTTGTCTGCGGATCGATGCCCGGCTGCAGCAGCGTAAGAGTCGCCGTGCCACCCCACAGACCCCTGCCGCCCCTGTTGTGCGTGAGCCCCCAGTCCAGAGGGAGGAGCCAATGGAGCTGGGTGCCGCCAGGTCCCGTCTATCGGTGACGGAAATGGACAGACGACGATCGGAGGGGTTGTGTTTTTACTGTGGGGACCCTGGACATTTGGCTGCTTCTTGCCCAAAGAAGCGTCAGCGGGCGTCAGTGACCAAGCCAGCTCCGAGAAAGTCCCCTGCTTTGCTATCGGGAAACGGTCTGAGCCCGATCTAGACGGTGTGATAGATCGGGCGACCCACAACGATCACGCCGAGCGACGCCGTTCCGACGGTGCCTGTGAACCTCCACGGCATTTGATTTTGGAGGCACGACTGATCCTTCCTGGCAAGCCAGAGGGGATTCCGGTCCATGCCTTAATTGACTCTGGGGCTACCACTAACTTTATGGATTCGGCCTTTGTGGCCAAATGGGCTGTTCCCCAGTGTCCGGTGGATCCGCCCATGCTTGTGGAGACCATCGATGGTCGAGTGCTCCTGTCCGGGCCTATCACGGCCGCCACGCAACCCGTGTGTATGGCCATCAGTACCCATGTGGAGGCCATTCAGTTTTACGTCACTTCGGATCTGCACTTCCCCGTGGTCTTGGGACTGGCGTGGCTCCGGGCGCATGATCCACAGATCTATTGGTCTCAGAACTTGGTCACCTTCCCAAGTTTGCAGTGCGTGGACCACACCCGCCATATCTGTGCCGGCCAGGTGGAGGGTTCCTCAGGGGTTTCCTTGCCTCCCGTACTGTCCGACTTTGCTGACGTGTTCAGCGAGTCAGAGGCGGACCAATTACCCCCGCACAGGCCCTACGACTGCTCCATTGACCTAGTCCCTGATGCGCCTCTCCCAATGGGGCGTTTGTACTCCATGTCGGAGCCCGAGTTGGCCGCATTGCGGGACTTCTTGACAAAGAACTTGGCTCGTGGATTCATCCGGCCCTCGTCCTCGCCAGTGTCGGCGCCCGTGCTCTTCGTCAAAAAGAAGTCGGGCGAGTTACGGCTTTGCTGTGACTACCGGAAACTCAACGCTATCACGGTGCGTAACCGCTACCCGCTGCCCCTCATCCCCGAGCTCTTGGACCGACTCCGGGAGGCTAAGATCTTCACGAAACTGGACCTGCGTGGAGCTTACAACCTCGTCAGGGTTCGGCCGGGTGATGAGTGGAAGACAGCGTTTGGTACTCGCTATGGACATTTCGAGTACACGGTGATGCCGTTTGGTCTGACCAACGCCCCCGCTGTGTTTCAGCATTTTATGAACGACATCTTTCGGGATCTGTTGGACCAGTTTGTTGTGATTTACCTAGACGACATCCTGATTTACTCCCCGTCGCGTGAAGCGCATCATCAGCATCTCCGTCAGGTCCTGCAGCGCCTCCGGAAACATCGGCTGTTTGCCAAGTTGGAGAAGTGCCAGTTCTATCAGGTGACCATTGATTTCTTGGGCCACCGCATTTCTCCCGAGGGCATCGCCATGGATCCAAGTAAAGTTGAGTCGTTGCAGAGTTGGCAACCCCCGCGTCGCGTGAAGGATGTTCAGCGACTTCTTGGATTTGCCAACTACTATCGGACATTCATCCCTGGCTTTGCTGCCTTGACAGCCCCCCTCACCCGGCTCCTGCAGAAGAAGACTCGGTTCCAGTGGAACGCCCCCGAACAACAGGCGTTCCAAGCTTTGAAGGACGCCTTCATGAAGGAGCCCATCTTGAAGCATCCCGACCCGCAACGGCCGTTTGTCGTGGAGGCGGACGCCTCCGACATTGCCATTGGGGCCGTGTTACTCCAGGCAGCGACGCCCAACGGTACCCTTTTCCCTTGCGCGTATCACTCTCGGAAATTGAATCCCTCGGAGCGCAACTATACCATCTGGGAGAAGGAGCTGCTGGCCATCAAGGCGGCGTTCGAGGCTTGGAGGCATCATCTGGAGGGGGCGCGGCATCAAATCGAGGTCCGGACGGACCACAAGAATCTGGAAAGTCTGCAGACCGCTCGGAATTTGAACCAACGCCAGATCCGGTGGTCCCTCTTCTTTGCGAGGTTTGACTTTCGGGTGCGGTACATACCAAGCGGGCACAACCAGAGAGCGGATGCTCTGTCCAGGAAGCCCGAGTACACCCGAGTGGAAGACAAGCTTCCGCCCAGGACAGTGATCCCCGTCGAGTCTTTTGCTGCGGTACGGGAGCCGGTGGATATACGGGCTCGGATCCGGGAGGCGCAGCAGCAGGAGGCGTGGGTGGCTCAGCGGAAGGAAGAGGTGGGGCCAGATTCGCCTTGGTCGGTCACGGATGGACTCCTGTATTATCGTGACCGGCTCTATGTTCCAGGAGGGCCACTCAGGGGACTCGTCCTCAGCCAATGTCATGATAACCCGGCTGCGGGGCATTTTGGCCTGTTCAAGACTCTGAACCTGGTCTCCCGTACTTTCTGGTGGCCCCGAGTCCGACACGATGTCCAGTCTTATGTCACCTCCTGCGTCCCATGCAGGCAGGCCAAGTCAGCGACAGGGGCCCCGCCTGGTTTACTGCAGCCTTTGCCAACGCCCAAGAGACCCTGGGGGGCTGTGTCCATGGACTTTCTGACGGATCTACCCCCATCCTCCGGCTTCACGACAGTGTTTGTGGTGGTGGACATGTTGACCAAGATGGCGCACTTCATCCCCTGTCGCGGCTTACCGTCAGCTCGCGCCACTAGTCGCATGTTCATCCAACAGGTGTTCCGGCTGCACGGCCTTCCCGACAGGGTCGTCTCCGATAGGGGGGCCCAGTTTACAGCCCGCTTCTGGCAGGAGTTGATGCGGGCGTTGGACATTAAGGTTTGCCTCTCGTCCGCGCATCATCCTCAGACCGACGGGGGTACCGAGAAGGTCATCGGCATCTTAGAGCAGTATCTGCGCTGCTATGTGAACCTGCAGCAGGACAACTGGGTGGACTATTTGGCCATAGCCGAGTTTGCCTTTAATAACTCGCAACACACCTCCACGCAGATGACACCATTCTTGGCCAACGTGGGTTATCACCCCAGGTTCTTCCCTCTTTCTCCCGTGGACTCACCGGAGCCGGCAGCGAACGAATTCATGGCGGAGTTACAGGCGATCCATCGGTTGGTGCGACGGCAGCTGGAGAAGGCCAAGGCCGACTACAAGAGGTTCGCCGATCGGTCGAGAAGGGATACGCCTCCACTATCGGTGGGGGATCGGGTCTGGCTGTCCACCAGGAACCTACCATCCACTCGGCCGGCGAGGAAGCTGGACCACCGTTACCTTGGACCGTTCCCAGTCGAGGCCGTCATCAACCCGGTCACCTATCGTTTAACTCTGCCACGTTCCCTGCGCGTGCACCCCGTCTTCCATCGGTCCTTGTTGGTCCCCGAACAACCGGCCTGTCCACTTCGCCAAGCGGAACCTCCCCCATCAGGAACTCGTGATGGAGGCAGCACCCCCGAGTACGAGGTCGCCAGCATCAGGGATTCCCGCTGGCTGAAAGGTCGCTTCCAGTACCTGATCGAGTGGAAAGGGTACGGGCCGGAGGACTTCACATGGGAAGACGCGACCGCCGTTCATGCCCCTGCGTTGGTGACTGCTTTTCACGAACAGTTCCCATCCCGACCGCATCCGGATCGGCAGACCCGAGGGAAGGGCCCTGCGGTGCGGGATAGTGTTGTGACTCAGGGCCAGCCGGTGGGTCCGACAGCCGGGTCCGATGTATCGGAGGACTCAGATGTGGGGGAGGAGGGAAACGAACCGGCTGATGATGATTTGGAGGCTTTGCAGAGTCCTCAGCCGGGGACCTCTTCTCAGCTGTGTGAGCCCGAGAGTGCGGAGGATGATGACCCACAGCTGGCCCTGTTCAAGGACGCCCGACGTAGGAGGCAGACGAGCAGGGACAAACAAAGAAAGACTATGGGACTCCTCGGGAGGAGGCACAGGGAGACCACGCCCTGAGCTCTCTATAAAAGAAGTGTTTGGGGAGGGGCTAGTTGCTGAAAGCAACTTTTTCGTTTGAGAAGACAAGCTCTTGTGTTTTGTTATCTGCGTCATTAAACCTTGGCAGAAGCCTTTTAGCCTTGGACGCTTTCCAGACTCGTCTCTTAATTAGGGGTTGGGAGAAGAGGGCTGGTCCAGAACACCCGGTGACGTCATGGCACCGCCAAAAAGACGCGCCCCGCAGCGGCGTAGACTTTCCAAGAAGAGTTGCGCGCATGCGGGATGCTTCCGGGTCCCTCTCGAGGGCGGCTGGGCGGGGCTCCGACCTGCAAGAGCCGCTGCATTCAAGCTCGCACGTGAGGCCCGGTAAATAAAGCCACGCATGCGCACGAAGCTAGGCCAGCCGGCCGGCGGGTCCGTCTTCGCTCGGCCAAGCCTGCCGGGGCGCCTGCGGGGCGCTTGCAGTTGGCCTGAGCCTGGGCGGAGAGTTGGGCGCTTCTATTTATTTTATTCAGTTTATGTGGCCGCCCATCTCACCTGACGGACTCGTTTCGCTTTGCAAGAAAGAGCAGCTCGAGAGCGGAGCCAAGCCGACTCTGTGCAGCCCTTGGGGCTCCCTGAGCAGCTCAGTGCGAGCGCGCCCCCCCCAGATGTTGCGCCCGGTGCGGCCCGCCCCCCCTGCACCCCCCACGCTACGCCACTGGCCCTGGGGCACCCTACTACACATTTCCCTCCATGTAGATGCAGTTCCATTGAGGTTCACATGCTGAGTACGGCTGGTCAGCCAGCTACGAATCCATCTGGTGGTGATGCTATCTAACCCACATTTTTCTATCTTATCAAGTAGTAGGTTGTGGTCTACTTTATCAAATGCCTAACTGAAGTCCAAGTAAATTATATCTACAGCATTCCTCTGGTCCTCTAATTTTGTCACCTGGTCAAAGAATGCCATCTCCTTCCCATTAATTATTTTTCCTTCATTATTTGAAGGACACTTAGGCAGCTTTTATAGTTTTGTCCTCTCAAAGTAACCTATCATCAAATAGAAAAGTAAAAAAAGAAAGGTAAAAATTGGCTGTTAACAAAATTTGTGTCTCTCACAAAACTCTTACTAAGAAGCTAAATAAAATTTCTGATTACAGACAACATTAAGCTTTCTTCAGTTTCCTTGAATTTCTGTACAGAAAAGATGAGGCACATGTTTTTGCAGTTATGAACCCACCAGCAATAAGCCTTGTCCCTTAGCTCTCTGTCCTATTGTCCTATTGTAATAGATCGTATTTAAAAAGGACTCCAGGAACAATGTTAATATACAGGTAAAATATGGCAAAGAATTTGCCCTTGAGGCGTTTATCACATTGAATATATGTATTTTACAGCCAACCGGCAATACAATACAATATGCTGATGACTTGGAAGACCTCAAATATTTCTGTTTCTCTTCATCTTCTATGTTGATAGGGTGATGATGACCTCATGACTGTGTGCATTGGTGAAATATTCCTGGAGTTTGTGAACATGCTGCCTGCATTCCAGACATATTGTCTCCAGCAGCCATCCTCCGTGAACATGCTCAATGCGCTGGAAAAAGAAAAAGAGTTACTCAGGTGAGGAGGGTTCCGAATTTTAACTAGGTAACATATAGGCAGGAGGCTCAAGAACAGAAAACATGGAAACAATTATGCTTTGGGGAATGAATAACTGATGAGGTTTTCCAGAGAAACTATTGTTGACTAGAGCTGAGGAACAGATGTTTCTGAGCTTGCACCAACAGAGACATGTTGGCAACTGGAATAATGAACTGGCTTTACTCCCCTATTGGTTTCCCCGAGTCACAGGTAGTCTTCAACTTATGACCACAAATGAGCCCAAAATTTCTGTTGCTAAGCAACAGTTGCTAAATGAATTTTATCTCATTTTATGACCCTTTTGCCACAGTTATTAAGTGAATTACTTCAGTTGTTAAGTTAGTAATGAGGTTGTTAAATGAAGCTGGCTTCCCCATTGACTTTCCTTGTCGGAAGGTCACAGAAGGTGATCACATGACCCCAGGACATTGCAACCGCCATAAATACATGTCAGTTACCAAGTGTCTGAATTCTGACCACATGACCATGGGAATGCTGCAATGGTCGTAAGTGTGAAAAATAGTCATAAGTCTCTTGTGTCAGTGCTATTGAATTTTGAACGGTCACTAAATGGACTGTTGTAAGTCGAGGACTACCTGTAATGGTTCAGGTTAGAAACTGGGAAGCCATGAGTTCTAGTCCCACCTTAGGCACTGAGCCAGCTGGGTGGTCTTGAACCAGTCCCTCTCTCTCAGCCCACGAAGAAGGCAAGGACTAACCAATTCAGACAATCATGCTAAGCAAATGGCAGGGACTAGTCAACACTGAGTCAACCCTGACTGAGAGGTCCAGTGAAAGCCACTAAGATAGATTCTATTACTTTGCTAAACTTGAAGAGAGTAACTGAAACTATTGAGCCAACCTAAGGTTTTATTTTAATTCATTACTCCTGAAGTAGAAATTTGTAAGTGCAGCAAAGTGAATTCTTGAAGAAAACTCCCATCTTCCGTGAAGCCGCCCCCCCCACAAAAAAATTTTTTGATAGTTAGAAAGGAGATGTGAGACTATGATTAGGAATTTAGTATGTTCTCTTGGAAATACAAATTCTTGCCCAAAGCATGACTTGATAATAAAACCTACATTTGCATTCCCTTGGAATTAATTAGCAGCTACAACTCAGTGGGTTAGGACGCTGAGCTTGTCGATCAGAAGGTCGGCAGTTTGGTGGGTCGAATCCCGAGTGCCGCGTAGCAGAGTGAACGTCTGTTACTCGTCCCAGCTTCTGCCAACCTAGCAGTTCGAAACCACGTAAAAAATGCAAGTAGAAAAATAGGGACCACTCCGGTGGGAAGGTAACAGCGTTCCGTGTGCCTTTGGCGTCTAGTCATGCCAGCCACATGACCACGGAGACGTCCTTGGACAAGCACTGGCTCTTCGGCTTTGGAACGGAGATGAGCACCGGCCCCTAGAGTTGGAAACGACTAGCACGTATGTGCGGGGGAACCTTTACCTTTACCTTACAAAACTGTAAGTGTTAGAAAACTAGTCCTTGGCTACCAGTTGGATAAATCAGATTTAGTAAATTCAGAATGCTAATTTTTGAATAGTTTTATTTAATAGTTACAATTATTTACAGATAGAACAAGAAGCAAAAAAAATACATTTGAAAGAAAGTGGAATACAGTTTGTTTATAAAATTCTGGAAATAAAATTGTAATGACCGTTTCGATATTTAATCTGCTGCGGTTTTCAGTATTGTTGGTTACCGGTTGCCCTCTGGGTGAGATTCAAGGTGCTGGTTCTTACCTATAAAGCCCTACATGGCTTAGGCCCGGGTTACTTGCAGGACCGTCTGCTGCCAGGAATGACTTCCCATCGCCCGGTGCGCTCACACAGAGAGGGCCTCCTCAGGGTGCCGTCGGCCAGACAATGTCGGCTGGCGACCCCCAGGGGGAGGGCCTTCTCTGTGGGGGCCCCTGCCTTGTGGAATCAGCTCCCCCGGGACCTCCGGATGGCCCCAGATCTCCGATCCTTTCGTTGTGACCTCAAGACATACCTTTTCCAACAGGCCGACCTGGACTGATGATAAGGGTTTTTAATTATGTTTTTAATGTTTTTATTGGTTTTAGTGGGGCTTTGTGATAGTTTAATTTTTTAATATTTGTATTTATTTGTATTTTATTGTTGTTAGCCGCCCTGAGTCCTTCAGGAGATAGGGCGGCATATAAGTCCCATAATAAATAAATAAATAAATAAATAAATAAATAAATAAATAAAATTTTTATTCTACTGGGCCTTTGGAAGCAGACCGTAGGGATGGGCTCTCTGGCATGAGTTCAGTCGGCTCCAGCAAACCTTATCTAACCCATAACATGATCCTAAACTTTGAGGACTCAACCCAACTAGTGCATTTTAGCTTCTTTTGTCAGAAAACATGGATGATCTCTTCTCCATTCGTTAGGTGTGAAAAGAAATAGATGCTCTTGGCCCTTACACATTTCTCCATTTTCATGTCTATATGTGAGATATTTTAGAAAAACGAGAATAGGGAACTGATGTGCAAAAGGGCAGGGGTTGCCAGAGTCCCTCATGGAAAGCTGATACAGTAATTTAGTAAGCTAGTAAAATCACGGGGTGCCCTCTGTCATGTACAAAGGCCATTCAAATTGTGATTAAGTAAATCTTTATCATTGGTAAGTGCTGCCCATTATAACTATGAATGGAAGTTTAATGCTGGGGAATTAAACTTCCATTCATAGTTATAATGGGCAGCACTTACCAATGATAAAGATGATAACGTATGCAGCATTCAGCTGTCTTGTCCAAAACATCTGCCTAAGTCTGGGTAATAATTGGGCCAGACTGCTATGCTGCCATTATGCAGAAATGAAGAAATTTGCCTCAGTAGGGCTTCTTTGCATCTCTGGTAGGAGTGAATCAGTAGGGTTGACATTTCAATCCTTGTTTCATCTAAAAGATGACTCATAGTAAGATTCATTTTTTGAGTAGAACTCTTTTTTTAAAAAAAAATTCCATACTGCATAGTTAATATAACAAATTAAACTCTGAAATAGGCTGATTGATTATCCAGAAGGATGAGGGGAAAAATAATTCAGTTCCACCAAGCACCAGCATAATGCATCGTTAAGATCACTAGAGATAATTATGTTTTTGTTCAGCACGAAAGAAAGGTCCACACCTGAGGGTCCAATTAAACTGACCGATTATCCGGAAGGATGAGTGGAAAAATGCTAAAAGCACCTGCTAGGAGTTAGATAAAGATCAACGAAATTCAAGGAGGGTTTGGACGTAGTCCACTTGTGACTACATAGGAATTCTAGGCTGATCCCTCTTTTAACTCCACCTTCAGGTTTTCCTACAGTTTTGGTATGTATGTATAAAAAAAAGTTATGATTTATTGTTTCTATGGTCTGCAGGATATTCCTCAATGTTTCACAGAATGACAACACTGCCCTTCGTCGCATGAATCTGAGGTCCTTCCTCATAGCTCCACTACAGAGAGTCACAAAGTATCCCCTTCTTCTGAGCCGTATCATCAAAGCCACTATGGAGTACCACCCAGATTACAGCAGTCTGCTGGAGGCCAAAAGCCGCATCGAGTCCCATCTGGAACACATCAACATGAAAACCAAGCAGGAAGGGAATTCGTGGACTCTGCGCTCCTTCCGCCAGGACAGTAAGAAGAACAGAGAGGTGATCAACATTGAAATGAGGGAAACCGCTCTCAAAACGATGGGCTGGCTGCGGGAAGAAACACGGTTTGTGATGGAAGGACCCTTGCAGCTGGCCCAGCCACCTGATGGGCAGTGGGTGAAAAAGGGCAGCAAGACGTTAAAGTTCCAGAAGATGCAAGTTCTCCTGATGGTCAATATCAGGCGTGCATCTGAGTCCAGTTTTGAACCAGGGGAGCCAGGCTCTGTGAAAGATGCAGTATTGGTACTTATCCGAGATAAGAACAATGGGAAGTTCAGTTTGCTCAGGGAACCCTTGAGACTCAGCAACTGTGTGGTCTCTGTGGATCCCGATTGTGATGACACATTTGAACTGCTTGAGATAAGGCGGGAATCCTTCATATTTCGAGATGGGGACAAGGCACGGACTCACCACTGGTTCAGGCAGATAAGGAGATACTCTCGGGAGCTGGGCTCCTGGAAGAAGCGGCGTAACGCTTTGCCCAATATCATGATAAGTGCATCTCACAATAGGTCATGAGAAGGGCTGCCCAAGGAATGGCTTGGCCGAGCTCTGAAACTCCACTAGGCCTGCTTGAATATCTCTTGTCAGCCTAATTGCACAAAGGATGAACTTCAGCTATCCAAATAGCATTTGGTGCTACCTATGACCACTATCTACTAAGAAGGACTTTCTAACAAGTGCTTTGTAGTGCTATTTTCACACCGCAGGCTTAACTAAGGCCAAGGCGTAGTGCACGTATGTATTCACGCAACATGGGTCTTAACTTTGGTCAGGCTTGGCAAAACGTGCAGCCAGTCCCAGACCATTGGCTAGTTTATGGTTCCATGTGTTGTGAGAACCCAGGAAGTGGAATAAATGCAGGAGGTAGGTTAAGCCTGCGGTGTGAACCACAACCAGTGTTTTTGAATCCTAGAAGAAAAAAAAGGAGCCCATATTTAAACTTGTCAGATCTTATCACCTAGACCCTAACCTAGAAACCTCAGTGTGGAAGCTTAACCTGGATACGCACATAGGCAGAGTATCCTCTTACAGCATTCTTAGTTTGCAGAATCCTCACCCTGGAATTTGAGATTAAATAACAGAGAAGAGTTAGGGATTTCACTGATCCAATCCTCTCTTTCAGCTTCAGCAGTTCTGTTCACATAGAAGCACACTTTTGGGAAATCTTGACTTTCTCTCTCTTTAGGACTGCCATCAACTCAGTTTAAGAATTCTAGCCTTCCTTTCCTGGGCCTGCACTCTTTTTGAAAAACACTGGAGGAATAAAAAAAAGTAAAGGCTCTGTGGAAGTGAAACTGCTGTACCTATTGTCATATTGAGAACCAACCCCTCATTTATAGAGCTGGTAGCAAGCAAGCAAGAAAACTACTTGCTTGGTAATTTCCTATACAGGTACTCCTCGACTTATGACCAGTTGTTTAATGACCCGTTTGGAGTTAACAATGGCCTTGGAAGGGAGGATTTTAGGCCCCATAAAGCACTTTCGGCTGTTGTAAAATGTTGCTTTCCCCTGTGGTTACATGACCACATTTCAGATGCTGGGCGATTGGCTCACATTTACGACTGATTGCAGCATCCTGCAATCACACGATCACAATTTGCAATGGTTTTTGCCAGTTTCTGGCAAAAAAACCTCCTCCCATATGGGAGAATGGTTCCAGACTTATGGACCACATGATTCATTTAATGACTGCTATAAAAATGGCTGTAAAATTGGGTCTGGTTATGTGAGTGCCTCGACTTATGACCGTCATGACTTATGATCAAAATTCTGGTCCCTGTTGCAGTCAGAAGTAGAGGACTACCTGCAATCACTGAGTAAAGATGTGTTGTTGGGGAGCACATCTGAGTAAAATGAAGAGAGGGCATTCTGCTTTTGACCCTGGCCTAAAAAGTATAGGTAGTCCTCGATTTACAACAATTAGTTTAGTGACCATTCAAAGTTACAACGGCACTGAAAAATGTGACTTGTGACCATTTTTAACACTTACAACCTTTGCAGCATTCTCATGATCTCATGTTCAAAATTCAGTTGCTTGGGAACTGACTCGTATTTATGACCGTTGCTGTGTCCCAAGGTCACGTGATCCCCTCTTGCGACCTTCTGACGAGCCAACTCTATGGGGAAGCCAGATTCACTTAACAACCGTGGTTACTAACTTAAGAAGTGCAGGGATACACTTAACAACTGTGGCAGGAAAGGTTGCAAAATGGGGCAACACTCACTGAACAAATGTCTCACTTAACAACAGCCATTTTGGGCTCAATTGTGGTCGTAAGTCTAGGACTCCCTGAAACCAGGTGAGGTTTTCAGGTCAAGATCCAGATTCTGAAGTACAGGAATGTTTTTGCACTTCTGGCAAATAGGTTCAGCAGCAGTGAAAACAAAATCAATGTTGTTTGACTGAGGAGATGTGTGTGTGTACATGTGTGTGTGGAGTGGAAGAGGACAGGCCTTTCAGGTTTGTGACCTCCTGGGGATAACAATCTTCCCCTATGGTAAATGGGTATCATTGGCCCCAGATCTAAGGAGCAGGTCTCTAAGAAATATTGAACTAATATTGTTAATATTGTGCAGATAAGATGAAGAATGTTTGCTGTGTGACCCTGCATGACTTTGCTGCAGAAAGGCATCTTGGGACCATGTAATAGAGATTTCATTGTATGTATAATAGCGTTATAGGTTAACATGCAGGTCAAATGTAGAGCAGTATTAATCCAATAAGAGAGAATGTTTAGACAGTGTCCTTGTTTTCACCTTTTAGCTTGCTGTCCCAGGAAATACTACCTTTAGGAGGTTTTTTGTTTTGTTTTTTTGCTTCTGAGAGGGTTTTGTTTTATAATGAAAGTCTATGAGTTGTCCTCTTTTGCTCTCAAGACCAAGTAGGTGCCAGTTTGTTGAATTTTACATTGCACAGAATGCATGTAATATGTAAAATGGAAGGAAAGCCAAATAACATATTTGACATTCACCCACAAATGTTCCTGAACATCTGTAGAATCCTGTGGATAAGCAATAGCCTCTTTTTAAGCATTAGTGGACTTATTTGTAAATGAATTAAAGAACGACTGTAGCAA
This sequence comes from Vipera berus, assembly GCF_964194415.1. Taxonomy (NCBI): domain Eukaryota; kingdom Metazoa; phylum Chordata; class Lepidosauria; order Squamata; family Viperidae; genus Vipera; species Vipera berus. The sequence goes on along the minus strand of NC_138202.1, from coordinate 129,927,004 downwards.
TCCAATACCGTACGTATCAATTAGTTCCGATCTGTCTTCTGCTAATAAGGTCCGGTTACCTCTCCTAGGGTCGTTGGTGACTTAGCTACATAAAAATATGTATTTCCCAATGTTCATCCAACAGGAATCTTACAATACTCAATAATACATTTAATACATTTTAATAATCCCTTTTTCTTAATTATTCTTAATTATTTTGCAGAGTTTCCATATGCTTCTCTGGCACGCTTGCTGTTCAATATCTGTCATTCTACACTCCCTAGTGCAGGGGTTAGGCAACCTCGGCTCTTTTAGGACTCATGGACTTCAACTCCCAGAATTCCTGAGTCAGCATAGCTGACTCAGGAATTCTGGGAATTGAAGTCCATGAGTCCTAAAAGAGCCGAGGTTGCCTACCCCTGCGCCTAGTGATACTTATCTTTCTTCCCAGCTATTTCAAGCATGATCACCAGGAAAGAGGAAGAAACAGAGCTCATTTATTTATTTCTATTTTGTAAACTGTCCGGTAGCTGAAACTCTCTGGGTAGTTTGCAATAAAGCACACTGAAAATAAAATTTCAATAAAAATATACAGATAAAATCCAATAAGATATAAAATAAAAACAGTATGCAAACTTGGCAGCAACATGATGATGTTTGATAAAATTAAAAGCACGGTTTGAACAGTACAGCCCACTTAGCTGCTGCTTTCTTCAGCAAACTTGGCAGACGTCACTTTGGTGCGTTCAGCAGTAGAAAACTCCACTAGCTTGCCTCCCATAGACATAATACATAAACAGTGAATGTCCAGAATTATTCCTGGCTCCCTCTGAATTTCTCCCTCAAGCTCCCATGGGAATGCAGGAAGATTGGCTGAGCCACAAATTGTACTGCTGCAAATTGAGGCAAATTCTGCCCCAGCTGTTGTGTTAATTGTATCGTGGCATTCTGCAAGTTGATCATCTGTGCTGCTGCTGCTGCTGCTGGATGCTTGGCAGATTGCAGAACTCCCTGGGGGAAAGACCATTCCTAAAATTCCTCTTTTGGGGAAAAGGAGACTTGCAAGATTTGCCAGCTTTGTGAGGTGCACCAGATGGGGAACACAACCAAAGAAGCTAATTCTACTTTATTGTAAAGCTACATTAAAGAATCTTGCAAGTCTGAAAGTACTTCTTTCTCCCTCCTTCCATTCCCCCTTACAGCCCCCAAACTAGGGAGGGACTGTTTTTGCCCCACCCACATTCCTGCTTTGGGCTCAGCTGCCTTTTATCTGACCATTCCCTTGGCGAAGTCTCTTTGCCCTGTCTCCCAAGATCATTCCTACATACTACCGTGTTTCCCTGAAAGTAAGACCCAGTCTTACTTTCTTTTGGGCTCTGAAGTAAGCACTAGGATTTACTTTCGGGGAGGACTTACTTTTTGCCAGTACCAGTAGGCTGCGAGCGCGTGGGGAGTGGGTCTGAGCCGGAAAATTGAACTCACAGTGGTGGCACTGGCAGCAGGTAAGGTGGGGGGAGATACGTGATACGGCCTGCCAAAAAACTACGGTGGGACAGTGGGCAGGTTTAAGTAGGGCTTACTTCTTGGGGTAGGGCTTATATTAGCCCGAACCCACCCAAAATAAGCTAAGTCTTATTTTATGGCTTTGGGGAAACACAGTATTTTGCTCCTGTCAGTTCAGGAAGGGAGACTAATGAGCAGCATGGCAGACTCCCAACAGAATCCCCCATCTGTCCTGATTGCTTCTGCAAATTCAGTATTGATACTCAACTGGACAGGGAACATGGAGAGGGAGATGGAACCCCAATGGACCACAGCAACTCCCCTTCTCCTGACTTCACGTTTGTGCTGGTGATGAACGAGGTACTCAAGTGAGCACAACTGGGATAGGCCAGCCATGTCTCTGTTATACATATCAATTCAACCTCTTCATCTTCAACCAGATCCTAAATCAGGTAAGCTTTATTTGGGATTTTTAAGTTATTTGGAGTTCCTTAACATCAGCTAAGATTTTAAAACAAGGTTATATCTTAAAATATCCCAAGTGGCAATAATGGTTGATCATACATAATGCCAAGCCAGGAATTTTAATTGTGGATTGTGGAATCTTTGGTGCTCTCTGAGCTTGGTTGCTTGCAGCAGTGGACAATCCTGAATAGGATTCACACCTCACATGGCGTCTGCCAGGACACTCTGTATAAGTGGGGCCTACTATCCTCCCCTCAGTGTGACTGTGGGGTCCCACGTCAAACTGTAGATCACAATGTGACCGGCTGTAATCTGAGAGGATACAACGATTCAGTATCTGATTTTTTTTAATATAAATGATTCTGTGCTCGTGATTAGATGGTGTAGACACTAGTATTTGAACACAGATCTTTTTAACATATTTTATTGTTTTATTAATCTAGATGAAATGTTAATATATATTGCTAGTCCATACCGTACACTAAATAAATAGTGGTTAAGACATCAGGCTAAAACCCAGCCTTAGGCACAAAACCAATTTGGTGACCTTGGGCCAGTCCCTTTGTCTCAGCCCTAGGAAGGAAGAAATGCCAAATCACTTCTGAAAAACCTTGCCAAGGAAAGTGCAGAGATTGGTCCAGGGCAGGCAGTCTCCAAGAATTGGACTGATTGAATGAGAAAAAAACTCCCCATTTTGTAATCACAGCAACTTGGTTCTTAAGCAAAGTGGTTGCTAACTGCGTGACTGTGCTTATGATCTTATTTCAGCTTTCCTTTGCTTTACAGTCCTGAAAAGGCCATAAATATGATTGGCTGCAAAGTTACATTTTCATCAGTGTTGTAACTGCAAATGGTTGCTAAATGAGGACTACTTATAAATCGTTTTTATTTAAACCAAAGATTTTTAACTTCTGTAGTTCCATGTCATAAGATGGTTAATAAATTTGTGTTTTAAGTCATGGCAATAATACTTTCAAAGATTTCTTTCAAATCTTTCTGACCTATCTGGAAACCCATTGTACTGTTGTTAGTAATAGTAGTCTTCATAAAACCCAACTATGCTTAGGATAAGAACATACTCTGAGGAATTTGAAGAATTCAGATGTATCAAACAAATCTATTTAGCTGTTGTTATAATGTCTCAAACCTCTTTTTCTCATTCTTTCAATTACTTCTTTGCAGACAATGTTCTGTTGGCGCTAGACTAAAACTACAGAATTAAAACAAATCTGCAGTTCAGGTTTGTAGGCAACATACAGATAGCTTGGTTTTGTCTCTAGTAACAAATTCTTGTTGAAGGAAAAGAATTTGAGTGCACAAACATTGGGAGTGGATACAGAAGTTCAAGAAGAATTTAGTTGCATTGGATTTTCACATGGATTAATCAGTGGCTTCTTGAATACAAAGTATTAAACTCAAATCATACACATTGCAATTCAGTGTTGTATGTGAATTAATCTCTCTTGTCTCCATCTGTCTGTCTCTCTGCATATTAATAAATAATTATCTTTGGCACTTTGTGATACCAATCATATAAGCTTTTTTTACTCAAAAGCTCTTAAATGGATCCTAGTATGAAAGAGAACAAATCATGTTTTAATTTTTCAAAATTAATTCAGAGTTTGGTAGTACCTTTCCTGACTAACAAATTCTATTGAAAACCATACACATTCATGGGCTGACTTTGTAATAATGCCGCTTGGGGTGTGTGTGTGAAAGCCCTAATAAGCAGGCATATACATAGAGTGAAGGCTACTGCTAAGCTTGTAAGCTGCCCTGAGTCTTTGGAGAAGGGCGGGATATAAATGGAATTAAAATAAAATAAATAAAATAAAAACTTTGTTTCATCTGCCACAGAGGCCATACAGCCCTCCTACAATGTACGTTGAGAATCTGTAACTCTTTTGCCCAGCATTTTATAAATTTGAAGGATTCTCTTTAGTGCCCGACATTTCAATTTGTCATTCTGATCATGGAATTTAACATTCTGGTGATTCCTGTACAAATAGATCTGTTTAGTTTACCCATCAAAACCATAAATAATTAACAAATGTTAAAATTGTTAATTTAAAAAATTAGTCAATTTTTCATGGTATTTGTAGAAAGGGCTGGGGAAGAAAGGAAGATTTCTTTTAAATAAATCACTGAATAGACATCTGAGAAATATGTTAAAATACATAACATCGTGCTGTGATATCCCCTTAGATTAAGCTGTCTCTCTCTCTATATATATATTATTTGGCAACCCTCTTGATAAGTCTAGCTCAGGGGTAGGGAACCTTAGCTCTTTTACGACTTGTGAACTTCAATACCCGGAATTCCTGAACCAGCCACATTCAGGTATTCTGGGAGTTAAAAGTCCACAAGTCATAAAAGAGCCAAGGTTCCCTACCCCTGGTCTAGCTATAGCTGGGGAGAGCTGTTATTACATAGTAAAAATCAAAGAGCACCTTTTCTAACAAATTTAATTAACCTAGCATAACTGAAGGGTGATTAATGACACACAGAATCCTGAATTTGGGATTATTAGCAAATTCCTAATTCCATTCTAATTACACAAATTATCAAACTCTTGAGTGTTTATGGGCATTATCATGGATGAAGCATAAATCACAGACATACAAGCATATGCCATGTTTAAAAAAAATGTCTATTTTTATTTACCAATTTTAACAAAGGAAGTTTTTGCTTCCCATTGAACATTTCAAAAACAGCAACCAGAACAAGGAAAAACATTATAAACAAGGATGCTAATATCAGTACATTTTTTTAATTCTTTGGGAGATAATCTTTCTCAAAAAAAAAAGACAATGGAGAAAGAATGACATAAAACGTGTATGTAAAATGATCAACAGAAACATGTTGCTGTACATTTCAGAAACAGTATGTAGTTTATGCCTGAATGACAGCAAAGATGACGATCAAATATTAACATAGGAGAGAAAGCAGAGTGACAGTATAAACTCAGCTTGCTTAACATCTGCATCTTACTATTTTAAGGCTGTGATCTTATTTGCTGGAAACGAATTGAATAAAAACAACCTGCATTCAGATAAGCATAATTTGAAGATTTAGATGACAATTTTCTCTTACCTGTTTGCTAAAGATCTACTTAGAACCTTGTTTTAAACTGAATGGACCACTTAAAATGAAATGGACTGCTAACGGCCTGACTCAAAGTGCAGATTCCAAGCACATTAATTGTTTATATCCCTTTGCCCTCTACTAAACCACACACACATTTTCACGTTCTCAAAAATGTAAAAAAACTGGATATAGACTAAGAATACGCATATAAATGTATTAGGAATGGTTCAGTTCTTTCTAATGTTTAAGAATCAGATTATTTCAGAATACAGTGTATTATATAATGATCATTTAGAAATAAATTCCTAACATGTTTACTTATTAAACTGATTACATTAAATCTGAAATCTCACAATCTAACTAGAAAATGAAGCATTCTCTTTTCATTTTCATGATAGACATATTTACACATGTTGAAACCAAGTGCTCATTTTAAAATGAGCATTTATTGTACTAAATGTGAATTATGGACAGGTCCAGAAAGATTCAGTTCAACCTGATACTAAAATACAGTAGCAACTGATTTCCATGTTTGGAATTTCAGGACTATGAGACAATAAAGGACATAATTCACAAATGTGGCTTATATCATGGTAACTTATCCTGCAAACACACTCCACTAGATGGGCATTTACAGAATAGTTTCAGACATATACTAAGTGTTCAGTTGGGGGAAAACATAATTTGTAGCTTATGGTTCTTCTACATTACTACTAGAGAGCTCAGTTAAAGCTTCTCTTTCATTGGCCACATTACTGAGGTAATCTTGAATGCAGTTCAGTGAGGCCTTTTCTATTTCTCCTCACCAGCACCTCCGGTTGCTGTTTTGCTGAGTCCTCTGATTGACAAGTCATAAACCACCTCTTCTATTTTCTTGACATCATACTTGAGGCCATCATAGCGCTTCCTCAGGGAATCATTTTTCAAATTGAGCAGGCGGAATCCTGAATCCAACTCATTGATGAAAACAGAGATTCGGAGTGGCCGACAGTAGTCCCCAGCTGTCACACTGTTCACTGCTAACCTAGCCTATTAAATAAAACAGAATGAAGCCTGTTATGCCTCGCTGGAATTCCACTGTAATACCTGTATGTTAATAGGACACAAATATGCAGCCCCAATTATTTTCAGAAAGCGTGAACTTGAAATCCAGGTATTTGGAAAGTACCTCAAAAGCCTTTTAACTAAAAACTTTACTAATTAAAATCTTGCCCATCAGACAATAGGAAAGGCTAACAACATCAATCAACCAACCAACAAGGAAACAAATAGTGCCACTTAGGTGTACCTTCTTGCTATCCTCCAAATAAACTGAGATTTTACACTTCCCAGAATTTTTTAGCTAACATTTGAGATTGCCTCTTCCAACTAGAGAATACCTGGCCAGAAGAGACCAAACTAACTTTATCCGTGCATTAACTTGCTGTTTTCTTCTATTAGGCAAGCAATGTAGCTGTACAATATTCCACGTACCAGCTCACTTGCAAGAGTCAATACTCCAGAAAGATAATCCTCAATGTCCAGATGAAAGCCTTTTTCTCTTTCAGCTTCAACTGAAAAGAAAAAAAGATATATGAATTCAAAAATAATTAGGCAAACTATTTTGGCAATTAACAAACTTGAGATTCCTAATGCCATGTTAAGCCTTCCTCTAAGTCGGGGGTTCCCAACCAGGGGTGCTCACACCCCCTGGGGGTGCAAGATGATATTCCAGGGGATGCGAAAACTTGGGTTTAGACATTTCAAAATTATAGTGTATATGCATAATTTGTTACTGTTATTTTGAACCTTTGTAAGGGGTGTGAGAATATATCAGAAGTGTTCTAGGGGTACGAGGTATAGAAAAGGTTGGGAACCACTGATCTAAGTCTTATTAACTTACTTCCAAGAATTTCAGTAACAGCTTCCCGTGTCACCAAGGTTTCTGTTTCCAGATAGACAACAAATGTTGCTAAGAACACCAGTCGTTGGAGCACAAACCTCCAGTGTTCATGAAATCTGTACAGAAAAATACCTGATTGAAATATAGGCACTTTATGAGCATTTTTAACGATACCAGGGTAATGCTTACCAAGTTTCAATGGTTGTATAACCAAACATCAATAGGAAAATATACGTGCACCTTGCTCTTCTATTGAATGCAATAAGTTACATTCTGATTAGCCCCAGAATGCTAAATTATTCTTATTAACCTATAACCCACCCACAATTATTTCTCAAATAATTTTTCTTGCACAGCAAGACATTTATTATTTAACATACAAACATTAAAGATTAATACAGCAAATAATTGTTCAGAATTAGCTCCCTCTAATAATAATTTTACCTTTTAGCAGATCTTTTTTTCCCCCTTTTGACATCTATCCTGTGTCAAATGTGTACTGAGGGAAGGGAAGGGAAGGGAGGAAATCACTAACCTGTAATATTGATCTGCAGGAAACTTTGTTTTCAGAGAAGCCAGATGTATTTTAACAGTATTAAAGTGTTCTCGAGCTTTCTGACATTTCTTTGGTACTGAAATTAAAAGAAAATAGCAAGTTTTAAAAAAGCTATTGAAATTGTATGCTTCAAGCGTAAACTCATGAGCTGTGAAAAAACAAAACAAATTCAGAATTAAAAGAAATAGGTCCAGATTAGCCATTCTCAAATAAATGAAACAAATTAGTGATGACTAATTTTGGTCTAGCCCTTTTATGTCTTAAGCTGAGAAGTTAAACCTTCTGCAACAGGCAGCTTTTTTCCTTTTTCTGTCTCTTTTTAGTGGCTAAGGACCCCAGCAGGCAGATGCTGACTCACCAAAGTGGCTGAGTAGGATTTCTGAGGAAGCAGCTTTTGAGATGCATGTGCTTCTGTTTCTATGCACATTGGTATATTCATTCTAAAAGAACTTTTATATACCTTGAAAAAAATTTCTACCAAAAATGATCAGGAAAAATCATACTTCTGTTTCTTAGCGACTACCAGGCACTGAAATTCATCTACACAATCGGGACACTAGAAGAGGGCATTGGGAACCAATTGCAGCCTCTCCTAAATTTTCAAGGCTTAAGAAACATTTTGCTATCACACCATTCAAATGATGTATCAGGTATTTAACTCTCTGTTTAAAAAAAGTAATTATTAACTGGCTAAATATCTAAACTGGATTACTTTACTGTTAGATACATCCCCATATTTCTGACAAACAAATGCAAGGCCATTTTGAGTCAGAAAATACATTCCCCACCTTACTTGGCGGTGACTACTTTTGTGGCATTAATACATTTTCCATTCTTTCCCAACAGCATGATATACTGAATGCAACAAACAAAGGCGGACTTACTGTCCTGAAATCCGGAACCCTGGTGGACTCCTTGAAGCACAGTCAAAATTTCCCGGGCAGTTTGCTCCAGAGCTTGAACAACTTTCCTAATCTCCTGTATTTGATAATAAATTCTCTGAGCATGATTGTTAAAAACAACAACCTTTTCAAACAAGATTAATGTAATTTTGTCTTTTTTTCTAATGTTATGGCCAAACCTGGTTTACCATAAGCAATCCAATCACTTTGAAGATACAACACAAAACCTTGGATGTGGGATAATAAGATACATTTTGGCTTATACGTATAATCATGTTATAAAAGACCCTCAGCTGGGAGTAAAATGGAAGTATCCACGTGCATATTCTTATGGGAATTTAGACAACTAAGTCTCCCCCCAACCCACTTCTGGATGCCTTCAAAAGCTATTAAATGATTTGATTTTCTTATTCCAACAGGAAAAGAATTTACATATTTTTAGAGGCCCAATATATTTTGAGGATCCAATTCCCTTCATAACTAGCACATAGTCCTCGCTTAGTGACCACAATTGCGAATAGCAACTGCATCCTAAGCGCCAGGACCATTAAGCAGAAAATTACATGGTTGCAAATGGGCTTACCACCTCATTTTCCATCTGGCTGTTTCAATGGTCCTAAATGCATGCTGGTTGCAAAATACCTGAACAGCAATTACATGACTGCAGGATGCTGTGACAGTCATAAATGTTAGGATTAGTTGCAAAGCTATTTTTACAGATGTAACTTCAAACAGTTGCTAAATGAAGCAGTTGGTAAGTGAGGAGACTGCTTGTAATATGATACAATCTATTTGACTTTGTATCTATTGCATCAACCAACCTTAAAATACTGCTTTCTATCTTTATTGTTGATGTTCTTTATTTTTGCTATTTCCTAAGTTTAAGATGCCTATGTACATTGTCCGTCAGAAAACATAAGGTTGGGGATTTATGCGCTTTTGTGATTTTTGACCTAGACAAAACACATTTAGTGAAAAACCTCTGTGGAAAAAAAATCTTCAAAAAGGTGTTTTAACTTCCTTGCTTCTCCTCTACTGCTTTTTGTAAAATTTTGCCTGATGAATACTATTGGAGGACAGAAATGTGGCACACTCACTTGTGATATTTTTGCTGGTCTTAATAAAGATATTATCTAGCTTTTACATTTTTTCTCTATTGTGGAGAAATTGTTTTTCAGCGGTCAGTAAATCTGCCAAAGATGTTTGATAATAGTTCCTCCTTCATTAGTACGCTGATGATACCCAACTTTTTCTTTCCACCCCGAACCAACCCAGCGATGCCCTCGCCGTGATGTCCCAGTGCCTGGAGGCGGTCCAGGTCTGGATGGGGAGAAACAGGCTTCGTCTCAATCCCGCCAAGACTGAGTGGCTGTGCATATCGGCATCTCGGGTCAACCAGACTATTCCATCTCTAACAATGGGGGGTGAGGTGTTACCCCCCGTTGATAGGGCTCGCAACTTGGGCGTCCTCCTGGATTCACGACTCAATTTTGAAGACCATATAGGAGCCGTGACCAGGGGGGCTTTTGCCCAGGTTCGCCTGGTGCGCCAGTTGCGACCCTATCTGGACCGAGATGCCCTACGCACAGTCACTCATGCGCTTGTGACCTCCCGTTTAGACTACTGCAACGCTCTCTACATGGGGCTGCCCTTGAGGACCACTCGGAGGCTTCAGCTGGTGCAGAATGCGGCCGCGCGAGTTGTGATGGGGGTTTCCCGATACTCCCATGTAACACCTCTACTCCGCGAGCTGCATTGGCTTCCGGTTGCCCTCCGGGTGAGATTCAAGGTGCTGATGATGACCTATAAAGCCCTAAATGGCTTGGGTCCGGGATATCTGAGGGAACACCTGCTGCCGGCATCAAGTTCCCTTCGTCCAGTGCGCTCCCACAGGGAGGGTCTTCTCAGGGTGCTGCCGGTAAGAGATTGCCGGCGGACGACACCCAGGGATAGGGCCTTCTCAGTGGGGGCGCCTGCCGTTTGGAACCAGCTGCCAGTGGAGCTGAGGACTGCCCCCGACCTCGGTTCATTCCGCCGGGACCTGAAGACCTGGCTCTTCAAGCTCTCTGGCCCAGGCTGAGGATTAATTTTATTTTAACTGGGGTTTTATTTATGCAGGGGCAAATATAATTTTTTTTTTAAAATTTGGTTTTAACTTTTGTAGTTTGGTTTTTTAATCACCCTGTAAACCGCCCTGAGTCCTTCGGGAAAGGGCGGTATATAAATGTAATAAAATAAATAAATAAAAAATAAATAAAGCTGCCCCAGCACTAAAGGAGCTGCAATACATTTTAAATTAAATGTATAAAATAATCCTCTGATATATCATTGCCACACATTATTGGACTGCCTAAAATGTTTTGCTGGGAGCAGTTTCTATAATTACAGTTAGGAAAGTTATTTATTTTGGAATTTGGGGAATCATTACCACTACATCATAACAAGTGTACACACATGCATTCTCAATAGGTACAACTTGCTTGAATCTCTGACCATCTAAGACCACTTAAAAACACCAAGTGAACGTAACATATACAGGGAGTGCAGAATTATTAGGCAAATGAGTATTTTGACCACATCATCCTCTTTATGCATGTTGTCTTACTCCAAGCTGTATAGGCTCGAAAGCCTACTACCAATTAAGCATATTAGGTGATGTGCATCTCTGTAATGAGAAGGGGTGTGGTCTAATGACATCAACACCCTGTATCAGGTGTGCATAATTATTAGGCAACTTCCTTTCCTTTGGCAAAATGGGTCAAAAGAAGGACTTGACAGGCTCAGAAAAGTCAAAAATAGTGAGATATCTTGCAGAGGGATGCAGCACTCTTAAAATTGCAAAGCTTCTGAAGCGTGATCATCGAACAATCAAGCGTTTCATTCAAAATAGTCAACAGGGTCGCAAGAAGCGTGTGGAGAAACCAAGGCGCAAAATAACTGCCCATGAACTGAGAAAAGTCAAGCGTGCAGCTGCCAAGATGCCACTTGCCACCAGTTTGGCCATATTTCAGAGCTGCAAGATCACTGGAGTGCCAAAAAGCACAAGGTGTGCAATACTCAGAGACATGGCCAAGGTAAGAAAGGCTGAAAGACGACCACCACTGAACAAGACACACAAGCTGAAACGTCAAGACTGGGCCAAGAAATATCTCAAGACTGATTTTTCTAAGGTTTTATGGACTGATGAAATGAGAGTGAGTCTTGATGGGCCAGATGGATGGGCCCGTGGCTGGATTGGTAAAGGGCAGAGAGCTCCAGTCCGACTCAGACGCCAGCAAGGTGGAGGTGGAGTACTGGTTTGGGCTGGTATCATCAAAGATGAGCTTGTGGGGCCTTTTCGGGTTGAGGATGGAGTCAAGCTCAACTCCCAGTCCTACTGCCAGTTTCTGGAAGACACCTTCTTCAAGCAGTGGTACAGGAAGAAGTCTGCATCCTTCAAGAAAAACATGATTTTCATGCAGGACAATGTTCCATCACACGCGTCCAAGTACTCCACAGCGTGGCTGGCAAGAAAGGGTATAAAAGAAGGAAATCTAATGACATGGCCTCCTTGTTCACCTGATCTGAACCCCATTGAGAACCTGTGGTCCATCATCAAATGTGAGATTTACAAGGAGGGAAAACAGTACACCTCTCTGAACAGTGTCTGGGAGGCTGTGGTTGCTGCTGCACGCAATGTTGATGGTGAACAGATCAAAACACTGACAGAATCCATGGATGGCAGGCTTTTGAGTGTCCTTGCAAAGAAAGGTGGCTATATTGGTCACTGATTTGTTTTTGTTATGTTTTTGAATGTCAGAAATGTATATTTGTGAATGTTGAGATGTTATATTGGTTTCACTGGTAAAAATAAATAATTGAAATGGGTATATATTTGTTTTTTGTTAGGTTGCCTAATAATTATGCACAGTAATAGTCACCTGCACACACAGATATCCCCCTAAAATAGCTATAACTAAAAACAAACTAAAAACTACTTCCAAAAATATTCAGCTTTGATATTAATGAGTTTTTTGGGTTCATTGAGAACATGGTTGTTGTTCAATAATAAAATTAATCCTCAAAAATACAACTTGCCTAATAATTCTGCACTCCCTGTATTATCAAAGAAATGTGGGGCTGCAGTTACTTGAGTCAAATGTTGTTCTGTGCAGATTAGCTTCAACATATTAAGTGCAACTTCCCTTTTAATCTCAAGGTAGAATAATTTGGAATACTTTTAACAGCATTTGTATTATAACACAAATACAAATATAAATAACTATATGCAGCTGAAAGAAAGAAGCAAAGCTACAATGCTTTTGGAATGACTGAGCTAATGACACCGGGAACCCTCCAAAGAGATCAGAAACATTTATAATTCATTATCTGCATCCGCCCCGTCTCCGGACGGGTAAGGACTGCAATTCCCAAAATTCACAGCCACGGCCGGGAATCCTGGGAGTTGCAGTCCCGATGCCAGGAAGGGGGCGCCCCAGGGCCCCTCCCACCTGCTCTTACCTCGCGGATATCCTGGTCGGCGGTGAGCACCCCCTGCAAGGCGATGAACATCTGGCTGACGGACATGGCTCCCGCACCTGGACGACGATTCGCGCCTCCTGGGACCGTGCGCACAAGCAGACGTGCGGCCACGCGCTCCCGTCGCGTTCAGCGCAGAAAAGGGTCCTTCTTGGTCGCCGTCGCGTGAGCCTGTCCTCCGGGCTGCCTTCCCCGAAAGACTGCGGCACGGGGAAGCGGGTTGTTGTTATTGCTGCTGCGAACCCGAAAGGGCTGGTTCGCCTTTCCCACTGACTGGCAGCGTGGTTGTCCTCCGCCCCTGGACAGAAATCTTCCTCGCTGTCCGGGCAGCGCGCGAGGCAGCCCTCCGAGAAGGGCTAACCCCAGTCCGAGCTGCTTCTACTCAGTTTTGGTTCCAACCAAAGAGAAAAAGATCCCAGATCAGCAGGCCTGGGAAATTTTTATAGCTGGGAAAGGCTCTCGTTGAGCTTCGCGGTGTGATTTCCTGCGCTCGCTCTCGCACCTCAGGCTGGACTCGGCCAGCTGTGCCTAGAGAGCGGGGACCTTTCTCGGTTTCGGCGCGTTTTGCTCTGCTGTACTGGCGGCGGCGGGGGGGGCGGCAATGAGAGGCACTCGCTCTTGGATGGCGTGGTAACGAAAGCCGTGATGCCTAGCCGCTTCCTCGAGAGGCGGACGGAGATGCACGAGTGTCTCGCTTCGAGGTCGGTCCGAGCTGAGAGCGCTAGTTGTGAAAAATGCGCAAAAAGCGGGGCGGACAATTTGGTGGGTTTCTACTCTCCCTCCCTCCTGTCCACAGCAAACCGGGGAGTAGCGAGTGGGTCACCATGTCGGCGTGGCGAAAATACGCAGGAGCTTGCAACCTGCCTTAGCTACCGTCCCCTCGTCCCCCGGATTTTATTTTATTTTATTTTACAGCTTCAGTTATGGCTGTGGAAAAGTGGGTTGCGGTAGAGCTGCCAGGAAGCCCATCATCCCCAGTTGAGCTTTGCGCTCGCCTTTGGCGAACCTCCAGGATGAGGGAGTTTTGCTGGCGCTGTGGTTATTATTTCCCAGGTTCTGTGCTTTCCCCTCCCTATTGTGTGCAGGTAGTCCACGACATATGACCAGAACTGAGCTCAAAATTTATGTTGCTAAGTGAGACATTTGTTAAGTGAGTTTTGCTCTTTACGACTTTTCTTGCCACAGTTGTTAAGTGAGTCACTGCAGTTGTTAAATTAGTAACACAGTTGTTACGTGAATCTGGCTTCCCCATTGACTTTGCTTGGCAGGACACCGCAACTATCATAAATATGAGTCAGTTGCCAAGCATCCAAATTTGAATCACGTTACTGTGGGATGCTGCAATGGTCGTATGGGTAAAAAACCATTTTTTTCAGTGCTGTTGTAACTTCACAGGGTCACTAAAGAACTATCTGTACTGAGTAACACAGCTCAGACTTGAGAAGGGTCTTGAATCAATCTTAGAAATATTGAAAATTAGTCATTGAGAGTCTTTTCCTGGTTCTTGATAATGCTTAAGAATAAATAAAAGCTGAGGAAAAAATAGACTTTAATCTTTGAGATTTTGTTTTGCAGTTTCCACAATCCATTCACAGTGGGCTAGGGCTGAATTAGAGCTGAAATTGAAAACTTTCCTTACCAATCTTTTGCTTTGCTCATATATAAAATTCCATTGCAGGAGTAAGACTTCAAGATAAAGAATAACATATTAATAAAATTATAGGGATTACTATTACAAAATTATAAAACTAATACTAAAGATTCAAGTGTAAAATTGTACATACTTTTGATATTAAAACTAAAAACTGGTATGACAATGTAATGTAGATGATTAAACAAGATAGCTTGAAATATAAAAAACAACAAAAATTAAAAATACAGTCTGTAAATCAAAATCTAGAATTTAGAGTATTAAGTTTAATAAATTACAAATTTATATTACAAGTATGCTGCAGATACAATTTTGAAAGGGTGCCAATAATTTTGTCCAGCCCATTTTTGGAGTTTTGTTTGACATTATGTCCAATTTGCTTTTTTTCCTCCCTTTTTTTGTTGTGTTCCAATACACACAAAGGGAATAAACCTGTGTATAGCAAAACATGTGTTCCTGCAATACCTTTCTGTGAGAAATACTTGATTTTCTGGAAAAATTTCTGGGGTGCCAACAATTTCGGCCATGACTGTAGTTAGTGGGATATTGCTCTGTGAATTTGTCTAGTCCCCTTTGAAAATGACATATTTTCTATTGTATCCCTTACCTGCCTTCTTTCTGTCTGTAATTTTTCCTTATATAGGAGCTGTTCTTTACATTGCTTGCCCTTTTCCAGCTTCACAATAATTATTGAAGTGCAGAAATAGAAATAGATAATATTCCAAATGCTGTCACACCACAAATTTATATAAGTGAACATGGGCAGTTTCACTGTCTTTTTTAATGATAGACATCTTTATCAAGCATGATTCCAAGATTTCTCTTAATCATTGACAATTGCATCATGATCTGCCCACCATTATCCAAATTGGCAATTCATTATTATTATGAGTCTTTTAATGGTAAATATCCCTAGTTTTTGATAGAGGCCACAGTTCAGACTTCCCAGTGTACATGGCCAACAGGAAAATTCATCCCACCCATCCAGTTGAACATTTAGAAGTTCTTACTTCACAACCAATTATGTTGACAATGCATTCTTAAAGCCACCCACGCTATTGCTATTAAAGTTTTGTAATGAGTAACATTAGGGAATCTAAATGTTTTAGCATTATCTGTAGGTTATTAGATTTTCTTGCATATGACGTACTATTTTGTTTTGATGCCTGTTATCATTGCAGCATCTTAGCTTAGATTGGGTAACTACTGGAACTAATCTTTTTATCTGACTTAGAGCTGCTACATTGTACTTAACAGATTTATTTCATGTCACAAACACAGAATGCCGAATAAGTTTGCATAATCAGACATGAGAAATCCTTTCACTTGTACATTATTCACCTGTACATAATCTAGTTGTACTATGGAAAAGTTTCCAGTATTGCCATCTGCAGGACTCCTATTAAAACCCTTTTTAAAAGCAATCATATCAAGATGTCTTACTTAGAAAGTATGAGTAAAAGGTTTACGTTTTGGAAGTTTATAAAAAGGTGAATCTGTAACTGATGTGAAGAATTGACAACGCAAATATAAATTAATTACATTATATTCAGTATAATGAACACTCCGAGAGCTGGTTTGGAGATTCTCATTCTCATTAACTTTTATTAGATTTCATTGGCCTGTATGTCAATTTTTTTTTCTATGTACCCAGTTCTAAAACGTACTAATCTAAAAAGTGTGCAGATGTTTAGAAAGGAAAACTAGTCTCCATCCTTTAACTTGTTGATACACCAGGGGGCAGCATATTTCACTCCACCAATATTTCATTTATTTTACATCAATATAGTGCTGTTTTTCATTTGCAGTAGAAACAAATCTTTACCATCAAAACCTTTGCATTTTCTCAGTGTAATAACACATTCTATGATGTGAAATGTAGTTTATAATTACAATTGCAATATAGATTTTAAGCTGAAGAATGCCAGTGGTCCTTTATGAAAACAGTTAAATGATGAACAATGAAGCCTTATGTTTGGTGATTTGGCCAAACTTCTGATAATGGATTAATGTAAAGTTGAACTGCACTCACAATATGCATGTTGGAGAAGAAAAAAAGAGAGCCTAAGTTTTCTTGCTCTTTTTCCTTTGCAAGCCAGAGACTTCCTCTGTCATGCTGTTTCAGAGTGTTGTGCCTCAGGTGGTGTTCTAAGGAGTTATAGGGAAAAGGGGAAAATAGTGAAAGTTATTCACCATCTACCTGTTCTTCCCCCACTGCCTCTAGATCCTTTTGGGAGTGAACAGAGCCTATCAGTTTTGAAAGATAATTTCTGAATCCAGCCTTTGCACAGCCATACATCTCATAAAGGTGATTTTGGGCAGCATACAGGGATTAAAAATAACTCAGTAGAAGTCATAAAAGCAATATGTAAAAACAATAACATGTGCCTGGGATCAAAAAAACACTTGTCTTCAATTCAATGCAATTAGACAGTGGGGCTTACTTAACCTCCTGGCCCAGATCCCTGTGGAACATCCAAGTTTTCAGAGGCCTGCAAAAATCCAACGGGGTCAGGCCCATTTGGATTTCTGAGGCAATACTTAACAGAAGCAACAACAGAGAAGGCATTTAATATCACAGAAAGCTGCTAATTTGAGCATTCCACTTTCATCAGGACAGTAATTTAATGTGGCCTTCCAGATATCACTGAACTGCATTTTCAATAGCCAAGCAAATAAAGGGTAACAAGATGCTAGTACTTGTAATTCAGCTATATCCATGTTTAAGATCCCTTCTCTTAAACACATTGGCATCTTGTGTATTCTTGGAAGTGTGTCCTTTCAGGCCTTCATCTTTTTAGTCTTCTAGAGAATATTCTTCCTCCAAGCACTGGGATAGGATGAAGTCAGGGTGAAGTGAGATGAGAATGTGGGCTTCCAACAGAAAAGAGTGTTGTGATACTACATTTTTCTATTTTTTTAAGAAGGGGGAGTTGTTTTATGATTATAATATATTGTTTTATTACATATAAACTGCCCAGAATTGGTTTTAAGATAGGTGACTATACAACTGTTTTACATTGTATTAATAAATAAAGGCCACAGGTTCACAAGTCCTGATATATTCTCAAGTCATCCCATTTTTTCACAGTGTCAAGATGCTAATACAGAACCGGATTGCTCAAGCGTTGACATTAGACTTGCTTTGCTTTAGCGTTTGTTGTGTTGTTCTAATGTAGAATATTAATCTTACTGAACACATAGTTATCTTTGTCTGGAAAAACTGCATTCTTCTGGCAATTGTAAAACCAACAATAATTAATATATTATTATTGCTCAAGCCAGATTTTGAAATAAACTTCAAGGCTTGGAAAGAAATTGATTTGCTGCTTTAGTCTGTAGGGCAGCTGAGGTTTTAAATGCATAGATATTGCCAGCTAAGTGCATGAGCAAAAGCCAGGCACCTTATATTTAACCAAACATAGTTTCCATAGCAAATGGATGGAATGTAGTCTCATTATTTGTTCTTCAGCTTCTGACAAGGAGAGTGCATGTTGACAATTCTGCTCATTGAACTAAAAGGTGTACAAAGTCTTAACTTACAAAAAATATATTCATAAGGCTCTGTAGGTGTCAGAATCCATTTATATCACATTTCATAAATGTATAGGTAGAACAATGTGCTTATTCTGGGGATTCTGCCATCTCTCCGAAGGGGGGGGGGGAGAGGATAGACTTTAGGCATCTTCAAACAACAGGGAACATTTGAACAAAAAAGGAAGCAATAACCATAAAACCAAGGAGAGTTCCCTTTCCCATGGAAGGGCCTGACATCTGACCAAATGGATGGGGGGGGGGCTGAAATGGGAATGCTTTATATAGGATTGAAATGTAACTTTGTTAGATTCCGTCTTGTATTGCCACAATCGATTCCATCCTAGTAAACATTTTCCTTTTGGACTAAACTTGCATCCAAGAGTTCTTATTTCCTAAGATGTGGATTGAGGTGGGTCCTGACAGTAGGATTTACTTTACAAAACAGCACTTTTAGAATTGGTATAAGTAGCACAATTGTTAAGACTGGGAGAATGATGAAATATATTTAGAGTAAGGTCGCCAGTCTTATGAAGGCTTTGGTGTTCTTAACAGGTACAGTATATGACACACAGAAATTGAATAAATTATGATCTCCCTCATTATTATTACCATTTGGATCTTCCAACTTTACTAGTGTATTATGAACTTCAATTTGTAAAAGTACCTGATAGGCAGACACCCCATATGTGATATATTTTTGCCATAGCGATGTAGGGCAAGAAATAAAATTTCACCAATTCAATTAGGCAAAAAAACAAACATGCCCTAGTAATCCTAGGTATGATATAAAGAAGCCAACACTCCAGAAGACAGGCTTAAGATACAGGAGGATCTGGACAGACTTGAATATTGGGTGCTATCTAACAAAATGAAATTCAATGGTGAAAAAATAAGGTTCTACATTTAGGCAAGAAAACCCAAATGTACAAGAATAGTATAGGTGGTACCTTGCTCAATAGTAGTAATTGTGAGAGGGATCTTGAAGTCCTGGTGGACAATCACTTAAATATGAGCCAGCAGTGTGCTGCACCTGCCAAAAAACCCAACACAATGCTAGGCTGCATTAACAGAGGGATAGAATCAAGATCACGTGAAGTGTTAATACCACTTTACAATGCCTTGGTAAGGCCACACTTGGAATACTGCATCCAGTTTTGGACACAATGATGTAAAAAAGATATTGAGACTCTAGAAAGAGTAAGAGAAGAGCAACAAAGATGATTAGGGGACTGGAGGAATGGTTGCTGGAATTGGGTATGTGTAGTTTAACGAAGAGAAGGGTGAGGGGTGACATGATAGCCGTGTTCCAATATCTCAGGGGCTGCCACAAAGAAGAGGGAGTCAAGCTATTCTCCAAAGCACTTGAAGGCAGGACAAGAAGCAACGGATGGAAACTAGTCAAGGAGAGAAGCAACCTAGAACTAAGGAGAAACTTCCTGACAGTTAGAACAATTAATCAGTGGAACAACCTGCCTCCAGAAGCGGTAAATGCTCCAACAATGAAAGTTTTTAAGAAGAGACTGGACAGCCATTTGTCTGAAATGGTATAGGGTTTCCTGCCTGAGCAGGGGGCTGGACTAGATGATCTCCAAGGTCCTTTCAAACATTATTATTATCATCATCATTATCATTGTTTCAAACAACTGGACATTAAGTTCAGAACTCTGGACATTTTTGAAAAACAGTGATGGAAAATCTGGGGTCCAAGGGTTCAGTAAGTTTGAAGGCTGCAGAACGCCATATGACAGGGTACACCCCGAATAAGGAGGGAAATCACAATAATGAGCTTGCCAAGGCTACCTATTGGGTTCATAGGTCATGTCAAGCTGTAAGTAGATTGCTTGGTCTTGGCTTTAGCATGCTTTATGAACCCTATCAATTATGTCTTAGTTAATTATGGTTAAATACCCAAAGCTGATAATGTGTAAATCCAGCCATATTCTTGTCACATTCCTATTCATTGGTAAAACTTCCAGATAGTTTCTAAAGGAATCACTTGAAGCTATTTCTGATACAAGAGGGTTTTTTTTTAAAAGGGAAGAATCAGAGATTAGTGAGAGAAGCATTTCCTTCCCATCCATTTCTCCCCTCCCATAAATACATGGAGCTTGTAAAACAGCTTCCATTTACTTACTATTTAAAGACTTGCCTGAAGCTAGGGAGAGTTTTTAAATCTAGTTAGCTGCTGACAGGAGATAATAGCTGAGTTCATTGTTGTTAATCACATTGCTGAATGAACTGTACTTGTCTAGATTCTACATTTATGCAAGCCACTCTAACCACACCATTTTAAGATGGTTAAAATTGGGAAACACTGCATGAAATTGTAAGGTGCTGTATAGGTGCTGGTGATGACCTATAAAGCCCCAAATGGCGAGGGTCCGGGATATTTGAGGGAACACCTGCTGCCAGCATCAAGTTCCCTTCGTCCAGTGCGCTCCCACAGGGAGGGTCTCCTCAGGGTGCCGCTGGTTAAAGACTGCCGGCGGGTAACACCCAGGGGTAGGGCCTTCTCAGTGAGTGCGCCTGCCCTGTGGAACCAGCTGCCTGCGGAGCTTAGGACTGCCCCCAACCTCCGTTCATTCCGCCAGGACCTGAAGACCTGGCTCTTCGAGCTCTCTGGCCCAGGCTGAGAATATTTTTAATTTTAATTTTAACTGGGTTTTAATTTTCTCAGGGTTCTATTTAATCTCTTTTAATTTTGTTTTAACGTTTTTTAAATGCCCTGTAAACCGCCCTGAGTCCTTCGGGAAAGGGCGGTATATAAATCTAAATAAATAAATAAATAAATAAGTATATAAACCATAAGGGCTACGTTCATCCAACAAGCTAAGCCAATTGTGACTTGTTTGTTTTGTATGAATACAGGCAATAAGACCTTTTGCCTTTTGATATAGGTAGGTGGGTCCCGATCCTGGGGAATGGGATGCAGTTCTGGGACAATATTGGGAAGTCTACTGAAAAGAATGGAACTTGAACAAGAAGCCAGTGAGCTAGATGGGAGTTCACGCCTGACTGTATTTTTATGAGGCAAGAATATTTTAATATTATCATTCTCTATTTGACAAAGTACTCAGGCAATTTGATTTGTTTTATGTACAGTTGTTATTATCAGGCCAGTTTGATTCCGTTTCTATGAACAGTGGAAGTTCTGTTCCACTGTCTGGGAAAGCAGACAACTTTGATCATATCAATGACTTAGTCCCAAACTGTTTTACTTTTGTTTCATCCACTGTTGGATTCTGGTTAAGTGATTGTGATAATGGTATATACGTATGAGCTAGATGCAAAACTGCAGCAAGCTGGAAGCTCTCCTTACACTTCATAGAATAAAAAGGTTGGTTAAACATAAGCAAATAAATTATGGGGATGTCTGAGATCAAAAATCTTCAAAGACACAGATTAATTATATGTATATATTTTGCCACATCTCATAATTCACATATTTTTCAGCCATATTAAAGGTAGTCCTAGTTATAGCCACAACTTAGCCCAAAATTTCCATTGCTAAGTAATACAGTTCTACCCCATTTTATGGCCTTTCTTGCCATAGTTGTTAGGTGAATCATGGCAGTTGTTAAGTTAGTAACATTAAGTTAAATGATTGTGGCTTCTCCATTGACTTCACTTGTCAGAAGGTTGTAAAAGGTGATTACATGACCCCGGACACTGCAACCAACATACATATGAGTCAGTTGCCAAGCATCTGGATTATGATCATGTGATCATGGGGATGCTGCATTGATCATGAGAAAAATGGTCATAGGTCACTTTCATCAGTGACATTTAACTTTGAACAGTCACTAAATGAATAGTAGTAAGTCAAGGATTACCTGTATTACAATAAAAACTCAGGATAAAATGAAGTCCTTCAAAAATGTATTTGGACCAAGATGTTCAAATGTTCTATTTGTAACATGCTATACACCAAGGACTCTACAGAGGAAGCTATATCTTTTAATTTTTGGAGAAGATAAGACTTCTATGCAGTTCCAGTACTATAAACTCAGAAGGGAAAACTTTGCATCTTCTTACATGTCAGTGTAAAAAGCAGCTTTTCTAAGTATTTCTCCAGTGCAGTTGAAGACTCAAAAACATTACCTCACTAGTAACCTAAAAAGTTTAGGTGAGAGAAAAAAAATTGTGGGTACTGTTATTGTTTTAAGCACAATGCGCATCCAACTGAGTGAAAAAAAGCTGCAGTTATTTAATCTAAGAGAATGACGTCAGCAAAGCTTTTCTCCGCTCTTGAAGGTTATAAGCCCCTCGAATTTCTCCTTCAAGAACTTGAAAAAAAAGGAAGAACTCCCACGTCTTGGGAATTGGAATGAATTATAGTCATACAACTGCTATCTATTGTAGAATCAAGTCCTAGTCATTAATGTAAACTGAAATCCACTTCTGTGTTGCCTAATGCAATAATTTGTGCTTAAATTGTAAGCCACCCTGAGTCTTCGGAGAAGGGCGGATATAAATGGGATTAAAATAAATAAATAAATAAATAAATAATCAGTTTCTTGCACCTGGCAACTAGAAACTGCCATGATAAAAAGGTATAATGACATGAGATGCCTAATACGGAAGGATTTTGTAGTTACTTCTTGTTGTGACCAGCTTTCCATCTCTTGCAAGGAGGAAGAGAAGGTAGTGGTGGAATGTTAACTGGCTGCTGATTTTTGTGCTTTCCCGCTGGTCAGCTGAAGGGAGCATTGGTTGCCTCATGGAGAGTGAGCAACCACATTTGAAAATGACTGTTTGAGAATAGGCATATGAAACTGGTTGCTGTATGAAAATTCCCATAGGGAAGGAAGGACATTTTGATTGTTCTGTCAGGAAATTTCTCCTTCGTTCTAGGTTGGATGAGAAATAAAATGATTAAAGAGAAAGCTTTTTTTTTAAAAAAACGATGCAGCAGAAATGTAATTAAAATAATTCTATCACTACAAAAAAGAGAAAGCAAGATACATTAAGGTTATACTGTTTATGGAAATTTTAGGTTAGCAAAACATGAAATTATAGAAACACTAAATAAATTTGAAAAGGATTTTAAAAAAGAAACACGATTTCCAATCCACTGTGAACTCTACCCAGACCCTTACATGACATAAACTTCTATTTAGGATCTGTTCTTATGCCAAGAAAGTTTCTTCAACTGACTGAAATCAGACTTGCCACTTACCACGTGTTATAATTCTGTAATATTTATGTAACTTTCTTGATTAATATTAGTTTTCCCATCAGGCAAAAACTTTGGGACATGAGATTTTATTACTAGATTATATCAATAGGAACAAGAGAATCTGACCTATCGAGAAGGGAAAATGCATGATCTTCCAAGAGCTATTGAACTCCAATTTTCTTGCAATTATGGAATTTACGGATGAGCAAACAAAAAAAAAAATAGTATTACATGGCACAACTCTTTTCATTTCTCGAATACTTTTAAGGCAGCGACAATAAAATAGGCCTGACGTTGAAAACAAGCTTTGCTCGTAATTCAAATTTGAAATCATTAAGCGGTTTATAAAATGAACGTATAACCTCAAATACCGACTACTTCAGGGGTCGGCAACCTCGGCTCTTTTATGACTCGTGGACTTCAACTCCCAGAATTCCTGAGCCAGCTGGCTCAGGAATTCTGGGAGTTGAAGTCCACGAGTCATAAAAGAGCCGAGGTTGCCGACCCCTGGACTACTTTATAAGCGCGCCCTGCCTTCTTGGTGCCTTTTCATAACCTTTAACCCCGGAAGGAAAGCTAATCACACTTTTAGCCTCCATTCCCTAAGCACCCTTCCGCCTTCACGCAGTCCCCCCCCCCCGGGTAAGAGTACTAATGGAAGGTATGCAGCAGTCCGTTTTGCCCTATACACCATTAAGGCACACGTCTCGTTGACGCATGCGCATTCCACGCGCTGAGATCATCGCTCCAGCCGTGCTTCAAAATCCCCCCCCCCTCCGTATCGTTCTGATCGGATTCCGTCATCGTAGATAGGTTCGCTCGTTCTCTTTTAGCCTATTTTTGACGTGGGGAACTTGGGCCTAGTAAATCTCGACGGGAAAAAAATTCATACAACTATTAGGAAGCGGGAAAAACCGAAAAACAAAACAAAAACAAAACCCTGCACCTCTGCTGCCGCCTAATACACAGTCGGAGGTTCACAACCAAGCTCTTATGGCCTGAGCGAAGGCAGGCCAGCGCATGCGTGATTATCATTAGAAGCGCCAGGAGTACGAAGCGCATGCTCACTGAGGGGTTGTTTTTTTGGGGGACTCTGGCCTATTGCGCATGCCCGTCACCGGTCCGCTCCGTCTTTCCAGCCAGTGCGAAGTGCGCCTGCGTAACAGCGCTTCCATTCTTACCAAGCCCAATCTGCAGTTTTATCAGCAACACAGGGGCGGAGGAAAGCATCAGCCATGCATTGCAGTTGCAGCGGGAGCAACAGAGGCATCGGCGGCGGGAGCAGCACGGATTAAACACGTCTGGGGCTCCCGTTCGTCTGAATGTCTCTTCCAGGTCGTGCAGGGCTCCAGATAGCTTTGCACCCACCTCCAGTGTTAGCACCGCCGCCATCGCCATCGCCGCCAGGTAGTCGATCCCCCCCCCCCACCACACACACACCCTCCCCGGCGCTTGCACTGTCATGTTGCATGGACTTTCTGCATGGGTGGGTGGAGGACTTGGGTGCTTGGGGGAGGGGAAAGCGACGGCCGGAGGGGGGGGGAGGAGATGTGCAGGACGGAGGGGGGAAGGGAGCATTGTTTGGCTGTGCGTGTGTGCAGGGCTGATGAGCAGAGAGGGGGATCTGGTTCAGGGGTGTAGGATCTAGCAGGCAGGCAGGCAGAAGTGCGGGCACTCCTCGGATCTTGTTGCCCGCCTCGTTCATCTCGCGAAGGTCACGGTTTGATTTTGCTTGAGATGCGGGAGAAGGAGAAGAAAGATCGGAAGCGCCTGCACAATGGGCGGGCAGGGTAAGGAACAACTCTTTTCAGAAAGTGATCTGGGGGGCGGGGGTTTTTTCCCCCCCTGCCGATCCTCCTTTCCTTGGGATGATTTGTGCGAGAACAAAGCAAACCCGTTCGGTCTAACTGCATATCTACAGGCCGGCGGAAAGTGGGTTGGGTGAGCTACTGTCTCTCGTCTCTTATGTGTGTTTTTCTGTCTTCGATCTAAATGGGGAGAGAGAGAGAGAGAGAGTTGCCGGAAAAGTGCAGCTTTTGTTTTATCTCTGCCACTCCCTATTGTCTTTAAATCAGAGATTCTGATTTGTACTACGGCCATATAAAATTGTAAATTGTATCATTTCACTCTTCCTGCCGGATCTCTTTCCTTAACTGATTTTTGGGCATTCGGGTTTTGATGTCAGCTTCCCTCTCGAAAATGTGATCGCATTTCTGCAACAGTCTCTTTAAATTGGCTCTTTGTGCATCTGTGTGTATAAACTTAACTGGGATTTGTTATCTGGATGCAAAATGAAGCTGTTTAATATTTCGTGGAGTTATTTCACTACACTTGTTTAAATGATGTGAGGTTATGAGTAGTGCTTAAATATTCTAAGATGCTGAAGGAAAACAGTTTGTAAAGAATTTAGTTTGAGTACACCTAAATAATTTACAGATTGTTGGACTTGCACCATTTCTCTTAAACATCAGTGGTATCATTATTTCATTTGCCCTTTCCAGATGGTGACTTTATCTTGCAGTAAGTGTCCAAGTTCTATAGTTGATTATATGCCATCAAATCATTGTTGATTCTTAGAGAACACATAGAGGATGATCTGTTCCTGACTTGGCCCTTCAGGTCTACCAGTAGTGTAATTATCAAGTTATCAAATTATTCAATCAAGTTCATCCATTTTTTGGGTTGTCATTCCCATCTCTTTCTTTCTATCTTTCTCAGTATTCCAGATTTCTCAAAAGAAGTAGGTCTTCTCACATCCAAAGTACAATAATTTGAGTCTGATGCTTTGTGTCTCAAGAATTTTGGGTTGATTTTTTTCTCTTGACCTGTTTGATTTCTTGGCTACTCATGGTATTCTTTGGAATCTTCTCCAATATCAAAGTTCAAAAGCATTGATATTCTTTTCCATCCTGCATCTTC
Source organism: Vipera berus (assembly GCF_964194415.1). Lineage (NCBI taxonomy): Eukaryota > Metazoa > Chordata > Lepidosauria > Squamata > Viperidae > Vipera > Vipera berus. The sequence goes on along the minus strand of NC_138202.1, from coordinate 129,900,826 downwards.
AGAGTTGAACTTCTGCTTCCATAGAGTGTGACATGGAAAACCAATGCCTGCTCAGTCCTAATCTTTGTAAACATACACATATCTTGGCATCTGAATATCTTTTAATTGCTCCCTAACAAGTGCCGGCTTGCAGTATATTTCTTGGTTATTAGTTCTGTTATTGTCATAGATGCTCTTAAAAGAAGTTAGGACCACTGTATGATTACTTTAGGTTATAAGGGTGGTTGGATTACCTGTTGTAGTTAGCTTGGTCTTCTTTATATTTAAGTGTAATCCCATTCTTTTCACTGTGTCTTTGATTTTCATTACTGTAATATTTTCATTTACCAGAATAGTATTAATGCCATAGCAGACGGTGGATTATTGACTTTCCTTCATCCATCTTAAAAACATGCTCATCCTTAAGTCCAGCCTCCTTCAATATATACTTAGCATACAGATTAAATCAATAGAATAGAATAGAATACATCCCTTGGTGATCTGGAACCATTCTGCTTCACTATTTTCCATCTGGACCATGGCTTCCTGTCTTGTGTATAAATTTTGCATGAGGACAATGAAACAGTCTGGGATTCCTATTTTCTTAAGAACATTTTAAAACCTCTTGTGATACCTCTTGCTTGCTCTTCAGCCTTTCTATAGCCAGTTCAAACCTCTGGCATGTACCACTGTAACCTGCATCAGATGATCCTAGGTTTTATTTTCCTAGTATGTGGAATTAAGGATATCACACCATGGTTTCCACATTATTTTAAATCTAATTTCTTTGATACTGTATGTAGACTGACCTCTTCCAATCATTCGTTACTGTGTAATTCTCCAGATTTGCTGACATAGTTAGATTAGCCTATTTATTGATTCTCCTGTCGCTTGCCATATTTGTGTAGATATTCCAATTTCTGTAAACTTTCAACTTGGTAATAACCAGAATGCTGATCTAATTTCACGTTCTGGTATTACAGTTCTTACAATTCTTCTATTTCTTAGAGAAATTTTTTAAGGATCTTGGATCTTGTTTGTACTGCATAGAATTTCAGTATTCTCCTTCCATCTTTGTTTAGCCTTTGAATCAGTTACTGTCTGTTCACTGGTGTCCTTTATTATATCAGTTCAAGGTTGGCACATCTTCCTCACGTTCAAAGATCTTTTGGAAAGCCTTCCTTGTTTTTCTGTTTCTGTTTTCGTCGTTGAGGTTTTTACAGAAGTCATTGAAATATTGCTCCTTGTCTCTTCTATCAGCTCCCTGACATTGTTTCTTAAATTCCTTCCTGAGATCTTTTTGGCTTTGGTTTCTCCTTGGTAATTTCTAGCATTTGTTCTGCTATCTAGTTTTTTGTTTGTTTTTGGTGCCTTGTTTTGGGGGAGTCTCTTTTCGCAGTTAAACCTGAGCAACTACTTTGATTTCATTCCATAGTTTATCTGGTTCTCTATATATGAGATTCAGGGTTTCAAAGCAATTGCTGATGTTCTCCTTGAAAATGGGTGGATACATGCTCCAAGATCATATGATGGAAACCCATTGGCTTCCTTCTTTAACTTGGAACAGGAACAGTTTGTGATCTGTTCCACAGTCACCACCTGGCCATGTTTCTGATGCTAAAATTGAGGTCTTCTACTTTCTTCCATCAGTAATACAAGCAACTTGGTTTCTGTGTACTCTGGTGATAACTATATATATAGGCATTATTTTGGTTTTCATAAGACTGTTAGCAACAAATACATGACTGACAGAGATTGATAAATCATTTTCATGCTTCATTTCTGTTTCTTAGTCCATATAGTCCAGCTACATTTTTCTTCATATTTTCACCAAAACATCTTGCTTGCTTGTTCTGTCTTATTTCAGATTGAACTTTCTTCTGCATCAGCGGTTGGAACACATATTTGGATAACCATTATACAAAAAAGTTGCCCGTGAATCTAATTTATATTATTCAATCATTGATTGCATTGTTTGCAAATACTGTCTTTGGCATTTTTCCCCTATTATGAAAGCAACACATTCACTGTTTTTCACATCCCAGGTATTAAATAGTATGATCTTCTGACTGAAATTGTCTCATTCCAGCATTTCCATTCATTGATGCCTAAGATATCAATGCATAATCAATAAATTTAATATCTCACGATGTTGAGCTTTTCCATGTTCATGCTTCTTATATACTATGCTCCCACTACAATTCTCTTTTTGCAGCTTCAGGTTTTCTTTTCCTGCATGGCAATATCAGCAACTAGATATCCCAAGGATTTAATCCAGCCACATCATAAACATATTGATACTATGAAAATCTTCAGCTCTATAGCATATTGAGTGGTATCCAACCCAAGGGGCTGGTACTATACCATCAATCATTTTGTCTTGTCTGTAGTTTTCTCGATAAAACTTAGGAGTGGTTTACCATTGCCTCCTTCTGTACAATATAAAATGATACCTGCATAACTGCAGTTGGGCAATTATAACATATCTCTGTATCAACAATATTTGTATTTTCAAGTAGTAGCTGTACATGAGGGATCTCTGATGATCTCTTAACAAGTTGATGTCTTCCAAGTGTTTGTATTATAATTCATAATCCTTGATCACTGAATATGTGGCCTGGTCTTCTGGGGAATCGAATCTAAAAATCTGAAAGAATGACATAGCGTATCATGGTGTCTGCTAGTATGTCACTTTTTGAAATCATCATTTCTTACTTTTCATGTCTTCTTAAACCACATTATCTCAAAATGATGAGATTCTTTCTTTGTATGTTTCTTTCAACAACAGCGTTTACATGACAATGAAATTCATACCTTAGCTAACTTTCAAGACCACAGCCTTCTGTGTCATAAAAGTATAGTAACTTATTAGTAAGAATGTATTTGAAGATAAACAGTTAATTAAAGTCAGCTATATGTGTAACTTTGTCAGTAATATATGACAAGTTATTTTACGTGCTGTGGACATGTTTGAATATTTTTTTTCATTATCTTTCATTTTCTCATTATCAAAAATGAAAGACAAGTCCTGCTGCCATATATTTTTGGAAACCTTTTTAAGTGATTGAATGATTGCTTCTTGAAAGTATACTTTTATTTATTATTGAAGTAATGGATAATACATTCTTATGTTTAAATGAATGCTTTGATGCTTTAATATAATAATCACTGCATTAGTTTTATCCTATGCACATATCCTACTTTTATGTTTTAAAAATATGAGCATGGACTGGATCCATACTTTAGATTTGTACACTTAAAAATGTTATCTGATTAGCCATGACTAAATCAAGTCACCTTGATTGTAATAACCTGCTAAATATAAGAACGTCTGAATCTATATTATAGTTTCCCCTCAGTAAGTCTTATCTGAATTCTAGAAAAAAACTAAGGCATCCCTTGTCCTTTAGTACATATTGATTGGATAGCATGTTATTCCAAAGTAGGTTTAGACTTCATTAGATGTATACATTCGTTTCTTACTTGCTCAAAACAATAGACTTTTTTGGGAGAAAGCGGAGTTGCCCTATCTATAGTTCTTCCTGCATAAGTTGGATCATCAATAGGATTGGGTTATGATTCTGTACTGTACTTTCACTTTTGCTAGTTTCACTTTTGCTAGTTTCAGACATATTGTTTCTGTTAGTTGCTAGGCTCTGCAAGGAGTAGAGATAAGGCATGTGTGGAGGGGTTTGTATCTTGATAGTGAAAGCTATATTTTAAGACATAAAATATACAGTGCTGCTGGGAGGAATTTTTGAAATTTAAGAAACAGGTTGTCAAGTGTTTTGATTATGGAGTGAAATTGATCAACTGCTTGATTTGGTGTAGTAGTAGCTTCAATTCTGTATTTGGCTTGGAGAATGCTAAGCAGAAAATCAATTTCATTGTCACTGAATTCATTTAGATACATGAATTTTTAAAGATGTCTTTCCTGAACACAATCCTCACTGGATATGTTGCACTTAATGCCCCATCTTCCCCTGTACCATAGCAGAACAGATAGGAAAGGTTCAGTTGTTAGGACAAAGTGTTACAGTCTTGTACAGGTGGGTATTAAAATGTATGTGTGTGGATTTTATTTTTAGTGATATCAGTTTTAATAATAATAATAATAATAATAATAATAATAATAATAATAATAATAATAATAATAATAATAATAATAATTATTATTATTTTTATATACCGCCCTTCTCCCGAAGGACTCAGGGCAGTGAACAGGGCCCTGTTAGTGATATAAATCACCTGAGTAAATAAAAGTCAATCTCAGAAATTAGAATTGTGTAACTGTTCCATTGGTAGAGGACAGGAAGGCCTGGAGGAATGTTGTCCATGCGGTCGCAATGGGTCCGACACGACTTTGCAACTAACAACAACAACAAAACTGTTCCATAAACCCTGAGATGTGGGAAGGAAATTATTTAAAGGAGATTCTTTGGTTTTCAAAGTCAGCAATGGTTTCATTAATGATTGCCTGGAAAAATCTACATTTTATATTGTTTCCATAAGTGATTTAGCCAAAAAAAAAATAGCCCTATTGATTTAGAGCATGCATGTTTTTGGGGAAAGACCAGTTGAGCCAAATTTTTATGTACAATTACAGGGAAATTCTCAGGAAACTAATTAGTGACTAATTATACAAACTTGCTTTCTTCGATACTGTGACAGAGGAGCATCTTGAGACCTAAATGGCAAGGAGGCTTAATTATATAATGGAAAATAACAGTGATGGAACACATTGGTTGCATTAGCACGACACAACTACAATAACTGAGTCTATCACCATTCTCAAGTACCATGACTTTTCCAGTGATCCAGTGGCAGGCAACTGCTGAAAGCTGAATCTGTCCTCGTTAAGTACAGAGTAACCGTCCAAAGTAGCATTCCAGCTTCCTTTTGGTTTGACAAGTTCTCTCACCCCAGAATTCAAACAATGTTAAAATACATGATAACTTGATCAGGGTTACAGCAAATGGAGCCTCATTCAGAGCCAGAGGGAATGGGAATATTCACTGGGTAGAAAACTGAAAATATACCATAAAGATCAAATGCCTGCAGTGGTGGCTGCTCTAGACTCTCTATCTCTATGTCTCTGTGTTTTCAGAGGCTGGAAAGAAATGCAAACCACAGGTTAACCCTGTCTTTTATAGTTTTGATACTTTAGATTTTTGGGGGAAGCATGATCCTAACTCAGAAAGGAACAACTGATTGGGTTTACATGACCCAAGAGGTATTTAACTAACTTTCTTTAAAAAATGGATTGTAGCCACACTGTGAACTTTATCATCCTTAATTGTCCAAAGATTGCTGATTCTATTATACTTTTTCCTTGCTATCTCTCATGCCAGGAAATGCGTCACGGAACATGTCAATGCAACCATTTAATTTTAAGTTTGTCCTTTTTTTTCAGATTCCTTTGGATCACTGTGGTCCAGGGATGGGGAATCATTTCTAGCTCCTGTCTGTAATGTTAGAGACCACAATAAGGCAGCAATGAACAGAGCTACTGCTGGAATGTGCCTTTCTGTCTCAGTCAATTTATACATATGTTGTCATAGACTCTCACACAATTCTTGGGATTACATCTTTCATTACCTTTTCAGCTGAGAAGGATCATTTTCTTTTCCCAGACTGGAAAAAGTTTCCTTTCTCAGCACATGTCAGAATGGGCCTACTGAAGACTCATGCCTTATGCCTTATAATGAGGGGCACCCACAATTTTCTGTGTTGCTACATCCTGTGAGGTCATGCCTGTACGTTTATTATGACTGTTTATGATCCTCCTAGCAGTTCTCAAGCTGCAGCACCCCAGAATGCCACAGAAAGCTCACTAATTTTAAGTAGTCAAATATACCAGCATTTTGGGATATTTGAGATATTTTGATTTTACTGTGGTTCCCCTGGGATGCTGCAGTGCACGGTTAGGAGACTGCAGGCTTAGAATATTGTTTAAGCAAAGCACTTGTAATCTGTAAATGATACTTTATAGATTAGCTACTAAGCCTTGGCACAACATGCAAACGCTAATCTAGCCAGATTAGTCAATTCCTCTAGTTAACAAAATCTTGGTTTGGCCTGCTCTGTCAATGACCCCATGGAAGTCATTGTCACATGGGATTGCTTTGAGGACCAGTCTCCCTAGAATGAAGCAGTGGGAGAGGGATCGTGAAACAGTTCCCAGAAATAAAGGAGATCGGAAAAGGTAATCCTTTTTCTCTCCTTCAGTGCTACAACAGGAGGACTGGATAGCTTCTCATCTCCTACAGAATGGATGGAGTAAATGCAGTTGGCTGTAGATTTCCCCCCACCCCTCCTTCTGCCATCATCATTTATAAATTGCTGTAACTACAAGTGCATGCAGTTGGAACAATGATCAGTTCTTCTACTTACTCAAGTTTGCTTAATCCTCTCTTGTTTATTTTGTATGCCTGTTTCAGTCTGTGCTGTAATCTCCTAGGGAAAGAGCCTAATATAATAGTGATTTCTAAGGACAATATAAATCCTAGACAGTACTCCATAGCTATGTAGATACATAGTCAATAGAAAAGTAAACATAGCTGATAATTTATTGAAAATAGAATAAGCAGCTGCTGGGATATTTTTCTACAGATATCTGACAAACTTTTTTTATCCTGCTATTTAGTGACGCGGTGGCTCAGTGGGTTAGGACGCTGAGCTTGCCGATCAGAAGGTCGGCAGTTTGGCGGGTCGAATCCCAAGTGCCGCATAACAGAGTGAGCGCCTGTTACTCGTCCGAGCTTCTGCCAACCTAGCAGTTCGAAAGCACGTAAAAAAAATGCAAGTAGAAAAATAGGGACCACTACGGTGGGAAGGTAACAGCATTCCGTGCGCCTTTGGCGTCCAGTCATGCCGGCCACATGACCACGGAGACGTCCTTGGACAAGCGCTGGCTCTTCGGCTTTGAAATGGAGATGAGCATCGGCCCCTAGAGTGGGAAATGACTAGCACGCATGTGCAGGGGAACCTTTACCTTTACCTTTAGGATATTTTTCTACAGATATCTGACAAACTTTTTTATCCTGCTATTTAGTGCTTCAGTAGTAAGGATTTGTTTTTGATTTGAAAGCTTGAAGGTCCTCAAGAATCAAGAGATCAGTTGGAGAAATGACATGGAATGATTCCATGCAGCATTTGAAGATAATGCTGTTATATTGGGTATATCCAGTGAACTGTCTGGGACAATCCTGCACTCCATTTACACTCCTAAAATGATGTTTACAAGAGGAGAACTTAAATACATGCAACGTTAGGTGCATTGATTTTCACATGAGCCATCTCTTTGCATTATTAAGGTCCTGGTTGCTGTGGAATTCTGTGCGTATATATCTGTATATGCAAAGACTTCTGTATTGGCATAAATGATGTCATTTATGTGATGTTGGTAGTGGAATGGACTTACCCAGGTCCCTTATATAGTCAACATTTTAGATTTAATTACAATCAGATATGGGCAGTATGGTAAGTAGTGGGTGAGCAGCCAGAATACTACTTGGAATTGAGAATTACTATATGAGATGTTAGCAATCTGTGATGCTGATCTTTGAATTTATTTATTTATTTATTTATTTTATTGGATTTGTATACCGCCCTATTCCCTTAGGACTCAGGGCGGTTTACAGGGCAGTTAAAACCATGAATACAAAAAATTAAAAACAATTAAAACAATTAAATTAAATTCAAGCCCCAAGAGTAAATCTAAAACCCAGTTAAATTAACAACCCCACAGTCTGGACCAAACAGATCGAAGAGCCAAGTTTTCAGGTCCCGGCGAAATGAGCGAAGGTCGGGGGCAGTCCTAATTTCTGTGGGTAGTTGGTTCCATAGGGCAGGTGCACCCACAGAGAATGCCCTTCCCCTGGGAATAACCCGCCAGCATTCATTAACCAGCGGTACCCTGAGAAGGCCCACCCTGTGGGGGCGCACAGGACGATGGGAAGATGATGCCGGCAGCAGGTGTTCCCTTAGATAGTCCGGACCCAAGCCATTTAGGGCTTTATAGGTCATTACCAGCACCTTGAATCTCACCCGGAGGGCAACTGGAAGCCAATGCAGCTCACGGAGAAGAGGTGTTACATGGTAGTATTGGGAAGCTCCCATCAAAACTCACGCGGCTGAATTCTGCACCAGTTGAAGCCTTCGGGTGGTCCTCAAGGGCAGCCCCATGTAGAGGGCATTCCAGTAGTCTAACTGGGAGGTCACGAGCGCATGAGTGACTGTACGTAGAGCATCTCGGTCCAGATAGGGACGCAACTGGCGCACCAGGCGAATCTGGGCAAAAGCCCCCCTGGTCACAGCTCCTATATGATCTTCCAAACTGAGCCATGAATCCAGGAGGACTCCCAAGTTGCGAGCCCTATCAACGGGGGGCAATACCTCATCCCCTATTGTTAATGATGGAGAAGGCTGGTCAGCCCGAGATGCCGGTATGAACAGCCACTCAGTCTTGTCAGGATTGCGACGGAGCCTGTTTCTCCCCATCCAAACCCGGACCGCCTCCAGGCAACGGGACATCACAGTGAGGGCATCACTGGGTTGGGTCGGGGTGGAAAGAAAAAGTTGGGTATCATCAGCGTACTGGTGATACCCCACCCTGAAACCATGAACCTTGGTGGAGCAGTGGGCTAATGCCTCCTTAAGTAACACCAGCTGCCTGCAATTAGTGCAGGTTCGCATCCCACCAGGCTCAAGGTTGACTCAGCCTTCCATCCTTCCGAGGTAGGTAAAATGAGGACCCAGATTGTTGGGGGCAATTAAGCTGACTTTGTAATAATGCCGCTTGGGGGGTGTATGAAAGCCCTAATAAGCAGGCATATACATAGAATGAAGGCTACTGCTAAGTTTGTAAGCCGCCCTGAGTCTTCGGAGAAGGGCGGGATATAAATGGAATTAAAATAAAATAAATAATAAATAAATGAATGAGCTCACCCAGCGGCTTCATGTAGATGTTGAACAGGAGGGGAGAGAGGACTGACCCCTGAGGGACTCCACAAACGAGATATCTCGGGGTGGACCTCTGTCCTCCCGTCAACACCGACTGCGAGCGGCCCAGGTTGGAAGGAGGAGAACCACTGTAAAACAGTGCCTCCCACTCCCAGAATTTGAAAGGCTATTTTAGTTTCTAGTGTTGGAGGAGAAAATCAGGATAAAAAAAATATTTTCAAATGTAAAATGAAGGTAGTTCTCTTAAACCAGCCTTTCCCAATCTGGTGACTTTTATATATGGTGCAACTACAAATTTTAGGATTCTCTGCTTACCTGCACAGACTTCACTCTCTACCCCCAATCTAAATGATTACAGTTAATCAGCTTTTTTATTATAGTTTGTGATTACTTCCATTGTTGTATTTCGGGAAGTTAGAAATGTAATGTTAATGAAATTAAAATGGTCTGGTGAAATAATACCCTAGAAAATTATTATTTAACTAGTTCTATTGAGCCAGACTGCCTGGGTAAGAAATCAGAAAACTATATTTTTTCTTAGCAACATTAGCAAAATTATCTTGAACCTGCTGTCTTGTTGTGGAATGTATTTTAAATGCTTCCAATTAATAGATTTTTTCTGATAGTTCAAGGCAAAGTACGGTACAGTTATAAATCAGTCTTCACATTCCTGCTACTGTGATCCAGATTATTTGGAAAAGCAATTAAAATGAGGAAGCAATTTGAAACCGCACCCAATAGTTGTTTTTCAATATGTAAGCAAGAAAAATGCAACCTTATTTGTAATAGGTAGCTATGTTAGCATAAGGCAACATTTTAAAAGCACAGTATAGAATTCTCTTTATCTTTTGCTTCTGATATTCAAGGAAACCTTCTAAATGTTGAGCTTCTTTTCAGCATTTTTGTCCCCTTTTGTTATGTTTCTGATATGTCACATCAAGTTAATAATTTGACATTAAATTCATTTGTGAGCTCTCTATTTTTAGCATCTCTAATTCTGTCCCAGTTTCATTTAGCAAGTGCAATATAGTCATATTTTACAAAGAAATAGAATGATCATGGGGCATAAAGTGGAATGCTGGAAATATATAGTATGCCCTAAAGATTTATTTATGTATGTATTTTTAGATTACTTCAGTCAATCAATTCTAAGCAAAGTACAGGAGTGGTCTTTGAAAATTTACTGAAACATAATCAGTCATCAAAGTTGTAATTTAAAGTCTGTGACAGTAATACTCAAGAAACATGATTAGAACTGGATTAGTATCTTACGTATTTTAGCTTTCCATAGATATCAATCAACTCAGTTCCTCCCCCCACCCCCGGTAAAAGACCAGTTCTTTTCCAAAGTATTGCACCTAGCCTTAGGTAGACATACTGGTAGAACTACACAATACAATTTTGTTATATTTCTCCTCCCTACCACTTTTGGGAAAAGATCTGAAATACATAATATAAAAAGGCTGGCACTTTCCAACACAGGCAACAGTTTTTCATAATCGGTATGATGAGCTTCTAAAGGTTGATGCAGGTTTGTACCTGCTTACAGAAATTTAAGATCTATTCAGTTGATTGTCACTTAAATCTGTCTAGACTTGTTTAGGATTGTAATAGTATTGGTGCAGAAGAAACAATGGAGTCTGTGTCCACCTTTTACTCATTAAGACATTTATCATGATGTGAGGAGGTAGTTATTTAGCCTTTTCATTTTTAAGCAGATCTGGATGTATATGAAGTGAATTTTTTCCTAATAGAAGATGACACGTAAGGGAGATGGAAATGAAGCCAATAAACCTGCACCAAAACAGATACCTATGCACCAGTATAATTTATTACATATAAATTGGACATTCAGCATTTGCAGGTTGGCACTTCTTTTACATAGGAGTAGATCTGTCACTTTTTAAAAAATGACATCTACAAAGATGATGAATTTATCATCATCACAACAAAACCGCGCCCACCCCATTGCCGGCAATGGGGAAAAAGCTCCGATACGTCGCGGAACGTCACGTGACGTCGCGAGTTTGACATGTCTGCTCTAGCTTTTCCTCAAGAAGCTAGAGGACTCATTGCACCAGTTTTCCCCATTCAAATAACTACATGATATATGTGGGTTGATTAGATATGTGCAGCTAAGTGTGCATGACTAGGACTATTTACTTACTTATTTTTTAAAAACCTTTATATAATTGCCCAACTTCTAACCAACTCTGGGCGGCTCCCAATCAGAAGTTAAGACAACATATGAAATCATATTAAAACCATAAAACTAAACAAATTAAAATATTAAAAACAACAAAGACCTGGCGCCAAATCAAACTTCTAATGTACAATTATCCTATCCTATCCTAAGTGCTTGTGGGAAAAGCCTGGTCTTTAAAGCTTTACAGAAGGCTAGGAGGGTAAAAGCCAGCCAAAGCTTAGGGGGCAGATTGTTTCAAAAGGTTGGGGGCTGGCATGGAAAAGGCATGCTTCCCAGTTCACATCAGATGGCAATAGTAAGGAAAGGTACTAAGAGTGTGCCCACCCTATCTAACATGGTAGGACAAGTAGAAGGAAAGGCAGTCCCACATATATTTTATTTATTTATTTATTTATTTATTTATTTATTCATTCATTCATTCATTCATTCATTCATTCATTCATTCATTCAATTTATATACCGCCCTTCTCCCGTAGGACTCAGGGCGGTTCACAAGGTTATTTAAAAAACAGATACAACAGTTACAAAACTTAAAATCAATTAAAAGAATTATATAAACCTTGCAATAAAACCCCAGTTAAAAAAACAGTTAAAATCCCAATTAATATGCTCAGACCAGGCCAGAGAGCTCAAAGAGCCAGGTCTTCAGGTCCCGGTGGAATGAGCGAAGGTCAGGGGCAGTCCTAAGCTCTACAGGCAGCTGGTTCCAAAGGGCCGGCGCACCCACAGAGAAGGCCCTCCCCCTGGATATTGTCCGCCGGCAATCTTTTACCGGCGGTACCCTGAGAAGACCCTCCCTGTGGGAGCGCACAGGACGAAGGGAGCTTGATGCCGGCAGCAGGTGCTCCCTCAGATATCCCGGACCCAAGCCATTTAGGGCTTTATAGGTCATCACCAGCACCTTGAATATAACCCAGCACTGTGCCATGTAAGGATTTAAAAGTGATGACCAGCAACTTGAATTGCAGTCAGAAACTGGAAGCCTATAGGAGTAGGAGTGGCAGAACCTGGAGGCAGAATTAAAACAGGGATCAGCTTAGAATCCCTGCATAGCTACAAGCAAACAAAAGTCCAGCCTCCTTGGAATTCTGGTGACCCTTATCTAACTTCATGCAGGTGATGACTGTTAACCGAGAAGACTTCCCCCCCTTGCATAGTCATGATTAGCAATAAATCAGTTTAATTGGACCTTCATCTGTGGACCTGATCTTTTGTGTTGACAACACTTGCATGCAGTTTGTGCAACATACATGGGAAAAACCTAGGGGTCCCCATTATTGTGTGCACTGCTGCGTTATGGACCATTTGAAGTTTCTGGGTGGTTTTCAAGTCCCATATGGGAGTGTATTGCAGTAATCCAGATGGAACATGATCAAGGCGCATGTGGCTGTGCACAGCTGAAGGTAGACTTTAGATATTCTGTTGTAGCACCATAACCACTTTATCGCTATAATTCAGGAAAAAAGAAGAGTGGGGTTGCTTTTACACTACTGCTATCTTGAAATTCTACACATTCTGCCTGTATTATGTCTATTCTGAAAGGCTGCCAAATGATGCTGTTGTGATCAGGAAGCATGCCACTCATTACAGACAAGGTGATTAGTTTTCCCTTCTTGCTTTGCTGCCATTATTCCCTTTCATGTCACTGGCCAGCCAGGGATACTTCCTGCAGTAACAGCACCTTAACAAAACTGTGTTGAGATCAAATAAAATTTAGTTTGACTGAGCTCTTTTCTACGCTGCTTTGTACATTGCTCTTCTTTGAATTCTGTGACATGACAAATTGAATAAAAGTGTAAGCAAGAAACAAACAGGAACCATGAAAGAAGTTGAGTCCTTAGTGGTACTTAGCAGTACAATTTTAATTAGGTCCTTCCCTTCCCTTTGATCTGCCCAGGTGAACGTCAGCCTCTTTTGCGTGCATGCAAAAGCACATGCACAGACATATTTACATGGATGGTCAACAAATGCCAGCCTTAGTATTTCTCTGTGATGTTTAGAAGTTGGTTTTGTGATCTCACAATTTCACTACGGCAACTCTGCACAATAGTGCTTCCCTTTCCCATCCCAGCATTAATGTGGAATTAATTCAGTCCAGGAACTACTGTAACGCTCTCTACATGGGACTTCCCTTGAAGACTACTCGGAGGCTCCAACTGGTACAGAATGCGGCCGCGAGAGTTGTCTTGGGAGTTTCCCGGTACTCCCATGTTACACCTTTGCTCCGTGAGCTGCATTGGTTACCAGTTGTCTTCCGGGTAAGGTTCAAGGTTTTGGTTATGATCTTTAAGTCCCTACATGGCATGGGTCCGCGATACCTCGAGGACCACCTGCTGCCGGCGTCGACTCCCCTCCGCCCTGTGCGCGCCCACAGAGAGGGCCTCCTCAGGGTGCCTCCTGTCAAGGAATGTCGACTGGTGGCCCCCAGGGGGAGGGCCTTCTCTGTGGGTGCTCCGGCGTTATGGAACCAACTGCCGGTTGAGCTCCGGATGGCATCAGACCTCCGATCCTTCCGTCGCGGGTTGAAGACCCATTTATTCGAACTAGCGGGTCTGGCCTGATGGGGGTACTTGGGTTTTTTATAGGTTTGTTTTATTATTCTGGTTTTAACTTGGGCATTAATTTAATTATCTTTTAATGTTTGTACTGTTGTTTATATTTATGCCCTGTGAACCGCCCTGAGTCCCTTTGGGAGAAGGGCGGTATAAAAATCTCAATAAATCTTAAATCTTAAATCTTAAACCTCTTTACTGTAGTGGTGGGAAACCTGGAGAGAAGCTGGTTAATGCTGATGTAAAACTTCTCTAATCAGGTCAAAGTGATTGGTTGTTGAGCAGAGCAAAGATCTGTTAGCCAATGGGAGCTCTTTCTGCACTTCTGATGATTTCCTCTGCTGGCTCATCTTTCCAAAAAATGTAATTGTATGGGGCACTGATGTGAAAGAAAGAGCACTAGATATTGCACGGAGGCAGACCATGAAAGCTAAGCCAGCTCAAGGAGAATGCCACAGCCAAGGACATTTAAACTTAGTAATGTAATGCTGATCTCATGATCCAAAACCACATAAGTAGATTGGAAAACTTGATAGAATTAAAGAAAACTGAAAATATTTACTATACAAATGGGCTGGAGTGGTCTAACGTTACTCTACAATTCTGATTGGCCATTTAAATTTGTCGATTGCTCAGGAGGGCAGCCGGATCAAGGTAGTAACATGTCGACATCCACATGTCATGCTGTACTGTACATGGACCCAGCTGCTGGTAGAGAGAAGCCATTTGGATGCCAAGGTTATGAGAGGAAAGCAAAGGAAGCTCTTTTCCCCATGCTTAAAAATCACAGCAGCGCAGTGAACGTTCTAGTCTCATTGTACAAGCTTGACAGTCTGCTAATAGCAGCCCTTGCTCCAAATAGCAGCACATATATATATATATATATATATATATATATATATATATATATATATATATATATATATATATATATATATATATATATATATATATATATATATATATGTTAAGTATTTGTCAAGGCTTTGTGAGGCTTTATCTCAGATAAAGGGTATGACTGACTGATGAGAACATAAAGAGTTCGAAATGGCCATCTCAGCCTCCCAAAATTCTTTATTAGCAATTTGAATAATTTGCATATATATATATATGGCAGAGGTTAATAAAGTAGCCTGTGGCTTATTGGAGGATGGATTTTTGTTTGGGACAACAGGAATACAGATCCTCCCCCAGCTGTTTGTCCTCCAAATTGTGAAGGGAGGGAGCATGATGGCTTGACGGTTAAAAAGATTGAGCTTGTCGGCTGAAAAGCTGACAGCCTGGGTTCGAGACCCAAGTGCCATGCGATAGGGTGAGCTCCTGTTCCTTGCTCCAGCTCCTGCCCACCTAACAGTTTGAAAGCATGCAACTGCGAGTAGATAATTAGGTACCACTTTGGTGGGAAGGTAACAGTGTTCCATGTGCCTCAACATATAGTGATGCTAGCCACCTGACCACAGAATTGTTTTCAGACAACACTGGCTCCCTCAACTAGGAAACGGAGATAAGCACCACTCCCTAGAGCAGGGGTCCCCAACTCCTGGTCCATGGATTGGTACCAGGCCGCGGCATGCCAGCAACTGGTCTGCACAAACAAGCAAAGCCCCCTCCGCGGGATGCAGGCAGCACACAAAACCATGCACCCTCCGGTCCTCCGAAAAGCCTCTCTCTGTGGAACTGGTCTCTGGTGCCCAAAAGGTTGGGGACCTCTGCCCTAGAGTCAGATACAGCTGGACAAAGGAAACCTTTACTTTTAATATTGAAGGACCAGTAATGATAAGTTGAGAACGTCTTCTAGGGCTTCTGAAGAGCAGTGCAGATTTCTGGATTGTGTTAACAGTACTTCAGAGGCCAAGCTTTGTTCAGCTTTTTAGGGAGAGAAGAGGAGAATACTAGCAGAAGAGGCTGACTAGAGATCAGAGGGGAAGTGGTGTAGCTGGAACAGCCTGAAATACCCAATAAACCTGTGATCACACCCATTATGCGTCCCTGCCTGGCAGAGCACAATAAATTTTATATATCTTGAGACTGTCTTTGTACTGGAATAAGGGTGAAAAATTACATTTATACTGGCTTACTTCAGGCTGTGTTACTCTTGTACTGGGGAAAAGATAAGAGTAGTACTATGGGACAAATGGATGCCAGGGTGACCATTAGTGCAAATGGAGATAGAAAAATCTTTGAATCCGACCCATTATATTATAAAATTTGCAAGAGACTTTCTAATTATAACTAAACATAATAGAAAAAGATATTAGGGCCAAAAGCCAGAAAATATAACCTCTCCATTACATTTTTATGATCATGTGGAAAGTTGAATGTGCAGAACCAAATCAGCCCTGTAGCTACTCTAAACAGCAGGAATGGGTGATATAACACAGTCTGTCCAATTTGGTTGTGCTAAATTTGGGAAAAGAGAAACTCCTTGATTGTAGTGGATAGAAATCAATATATGTATCTGAGTTCTTATAAGTTATAAGTTCTTGCTTATTCATTTAGGAATTTGCTAAAAGAGGGAGCAAGTATTCATGAAATTTAATTTTGGGGTAGGGAACTACTTTTCTCACCTTTACAGGTGAGGGATTCTAAGGGTGCAAGTCTCCCTGAGAACAGTGAATTTTGAATAAACATACATACTCAGGCTACAGAATAGGCCAGGGGTAGGCAACCTTGGCTCTTTTATGACTCATGGACTTCAACTCCCAGAATTCCTGAGCCATGAATTCTGGGAGTTGAAGTCCACGAGTCATAACAGAGTCAAGGTTGTCTACCCCTGGAATAGGCAAAACCAGATTTGTCTAGGGCAGGGGTGTCAAACTCAATTTCATTGAGGGCCGCATCAGCATTGCGGTTGCCCTCAGGGGGCCGGGTGGGTATGGCCAGGGTGGGCATGGCCTACTGGGTGGGTGTGGCTAGAGTGCGTATGGCCTACTGGGTGGGCATGGCCAGCTCTACATTGTACGCATCAAGGATGCCTATGGGGGCCTGGGCAGGAGTGGGACAGATCTGAGGGTCTCTGGTAGAAGGAGGGTCTCTGGGCCAGGGCCATGGTAGTGGGGGCCATTCCCTCACTGTTTCCAGGATGGCTTCGCGGGCCACATGAAACCACTTCGTGGGCCGGATCCGTCCCCCGGGCCTTGTGTTTGACATGTCTGGACTAGGGCCATCTGATAGGTGGTGTATGGCTCCATAAAATAACTTTGGTCTTTTTCTGCCTGAAGCAGAGCTGGACTTTATTACAGGACTTCCTTATTAAAATTGAGGTCCTCTGTGGTAGAAATTTATTGAGTAA
The DNA here is from genome assembly GCF_964194415.1 of Vipera berus. Classification (NCBI taxonomy): domain Eukaryota; kingdom Metazoa; phylum Chordata; class Lepidosauria; order Squamata; family Viperidae; genus Vipera; species Vipera berus. Next base: position 129,883,833 of record NC_138202.1, on the reverse strand, counting down.
AAAAAGCAATTCTTTTATTAAGATTAATTGCAGTGCAAGATAAAAGCTTTTAAGCTTTGAAATTTCCTTATCCAGTTTGTTTAAAAGGGAGGACAGGTTTGATAGGCATTTCAGCATTGCATTTGCTTAAAATAACAGTGTTACAGTTACACTGCATTAACTCCTTGTTTGTAGCATGAATGTGAATTGCACTGAATTTTGCTCTTGATGGATCCACTAATGAATTAAATTCTGCTAAATTTACAAAGTCTTTCAGAAACTGTTTCTATTTAAATGTAGGCACAATCAACATGTCCTTGTATATCAGCTGATGTGGCTAAAGTTGCAACACTTACACTAAAATGTAACTTTAAATAACTTCATACCATGTGTGTGTGTGTGTGTGTGTGTGTGTGTGTGTGTGTATATATATATATATATATATATTATATATATGTATGTTAAATGCTCATTAACTATTTAGATTACCTTGCTAGGCCCCAAACATAGGACAAATCTTTATTTCCTGTTTCGGCCTAACCGAAGGCCATCCACAGGCAGTAGTCACAACAGTGACAGCTCATATTTGTGTAAATTTTAGATTGCTAACAAAGAATTAAAGGGAGACTGATATGCATTTCAAACTTATTTGTTTTCATCAGTCAGCCATACCCTTCTGAGATTCGAACCTGGGCTGATTGCACATTAGGCAGTTGTTTTAACCTCTAGGCCACAAGCTCTATCTCACTTTGTTAGCTGAGAAGCAAGGGAGATATGTGTTAAATGCTTGTTAACTATTTAGATTAACTTGCTAGGCCCCAAACATGGGACAAATATACATATATATATATATGTAAATTTTTTGGATTGCTAACAAATATGAGCTGTCACTACTGTGACCACTGCCTGTGGATGGCCTTGGGTTAGGCCAGGGGTCAGCAACCTGAAACAGTGAAAGAGCCACTCGGAACCGGTTCCCTCACAAAAGGAAAAACTGGGAGCCGCAAAAAATGTGTGCGCATGCGTGTACAGGTGCACATGCGCAGAACAGGGTTTGACTGAAGAGTGGAGCCAAGGCGAGATATGCACCTACCCTGCATATTTGAATTGATTGGTTGAACTTTTTTAGTCCCACTTTTTTTTTTGGACTGCACATGGCAGAGGACTGGGAGCCGCAGGAGACGGCTGAAAGAGCCACATGTGGCCCCGGAGCCGCAGGTTGCAGACCTGTGGGTTAGGCTGAAACAGAAAATAAGATTTGTCCCATGTTTGGGGCCTAGCAAGGTAATCTGAATACTTAACAAACATTTATATGCCGAGTAACGAAATAAGAAAAAGCTATGGAACAATTGTGTAAGTAACAGGCTTACAGATAGGAGTTGTAAAAGATTGACTTTTCAGAGAAACACAAAAGATAACACACATTTCATTTAGTTATTTATATGGCCATAATATTCACGTGTTCAAAGATGAAGGTTCGTCCTTCCTTCTTAGTGCTGAAGATTTCGTTCAGGAGTCTTCCTCCCTCATTCTGTATTCAGTCAGGTTCATCTGTTACTTCTGTCTTGTTGGTAACTAAGACCTTGGTTGCTCGGTGATTTTATGGTGTTTGGGATATGCTTGGAAGGGTAATATGAGAACAGCTTTTAAAGTCATCTTTTTAAAACTTGTAAATGAACAACTTACAAAAGAGCCATTATCCAGTGAAGACATTGGTGGATTATATGGAACATTTCCTAATTCTTCTTTATTTAGAAGGGAAGAAGGCCTTTTTAAGCCTTTAACAAACTTGCAAAAACTGTAGGGAATGCACTTTTTATACAATTGTGACCGATCAACTTCTCTCTTTTCAGAGTTCAGCTAAAGGCATTATCTGTTTCTGTCACCGAGAGCTTGAGGAGTAACAGGAAGCTTCTTTTAAGCTTCTTTCCGAATTTAAGACTCAAGATAGTCTATTTTGATCGCATAGGATGGGTTGGCTGCACTAATCAAGTTGATGAAACTTGTAGCCAATTTCTAAAAGTCATGTATCACAGAGAATATGCATTCTTAAATGGCATGAGCCATAATAAGGATTCATTTTTTTATAACAGATAAACATAGGTAGCTTTTGGAAGTGGTAGCTCTTTGTGAAATACTGTAAATTGAACCTGATAGGCTGTGGAGCAAGCAAACACACACACTTTTTTGAGCTTTTGAATTAATTTTGACCCCCTCTCTTTTTATTTTCAATATTATGTTTATATACACACGTGCTTACGTGTGTGTGTGTGTGTGTGTGTGTAGTATGTTTATATGTATGTAGCGGTATGTATGTGAATATGTAAATTGAAAATAAAATTTTCTTTGCCTCCTAATGTGATAGGAAGAAATATGGTTCTAGTTTGATCTTAGCTCCAAAATTATTTTTGTTAAATCAATAAGTATTTGGGGCACATAGTTTGGGGTTCTGATTTTTAAATATTCAGATACGTCCTATGGATCAGTGCATCCCCAGAAGCCAAAATAATTTCTGTTACATTGTTGTATCAAGCTATTTTTCTTTTTCAGTTATGGAATTTTGGCACCCAGCAGTGTTCAGAGACTTTTTTTTTTTAAAGCAGTGTCTCATAGTTACCCAGATTCTCTGAGGGCCTCCTCATCTTGCAAGTGTCTCTGACAGGTTAATTTATCTTTTTATTTTAAGATGAGTAGCTGCTTGTTAGTTGAGCTCATTGTTCTTACTGTTGGCATCAGTATTGCATTTGATTTCTAAAAGGGAAATGTAGAAGCATTGGGTTGAGTTCAAGCTTCGAAAGGCTGTCTTCTGAATCAGCAAATGTGATAAAGGGAATTTACCCCTGCAGGCTTGTTGTACTTAATAATTGTATCATTTAGTACTGCTTTTGGATAGTGCAAGATTGAACAATTTGTCAAACTGAAAACTCATAATAATCCATACATTTCATGGGGAGGAGGGTTGCGTGATTATTTAAAACAGACATGTCAAACACAAGGCCCGGGGGCCGGATCCGGCCCGCGAAGTGGTTTCATGCGGCCCACGAAGCCATCCTGGAAACAGTGAGGGAATGGCCCCCACTGCCTTGGTCCTGACCCAGAGACCCTCCTTCTGCCAGAGACCCTCAGATCTCTCCCACTCCTGCCCAGGCCCCCATAGGCACCCTTGATGCGAACGATGTAGAGCTGGCCACGCCCACCCAGTAGGCCATACGCACTCTAGCCACACCCACCCAGTAGGCCACGCCCACCCTGACCATACCCACCCGGCCCCCTGAGGGCAACCGCAATGCTGATGCGGCCCTCAATGAAATTGAGTTTGACACCCCTGATTTAAAGCATGAACATTTGTTTATTTGCCAATTAGTAATATTATATTACATTCTCATTCAGATTACAGATCATTTTGTCTCAGAAATGGATTGCAAATTTATTAAATCACTATTAGTACTTTTAATAGAGGGAGGCATGTCTTTCTCTTATTTTCTCTCTCTCTCTCTCGGAATGTATTGTATGCATTTTTTCTGACACCAATTTTTTGGAAGTGGCTTGACTCTGCCTTCTTCCTAACCAAAGTTGCTCAGCTGGCTCTTTCATTTTCTATCCTAGTATCTTCACCACTGCACCAAACTGGCTCTTAAATAAAATCTATTTGGCCCCAAATCTCTAAATCTGCAAAATTCCAGTTACAGGGTTAACAGTCATTTCCTTTATTACGAAGATTTGCTTATTTAAAACAAATATATTGAAATGCCATTCATAATATAGAATTAAGCATTGTATTCAGACACCTGGTAAATTGTGGTTTATCACATAATAGGAGGAAGGTCATATGAGCACATATTCCCTCCTTTCTCTAGCATGATAGAGGGAAGCTTCAAAATATGGTTCCTTTTCAAATTTTGTTCAGTTTATCGTTTTCCAGATATGACAGACTCTGCTTAATCTACAATCACATTTACTTCAGACAAATCAACTTCAAACCATGGAAATTTGAGCCAATCTTAATTAAGATTAAGCACAATTTGAGCTTCATTGTGATATTAAATCATCATTAATCAAAGATGGAAGTACAAATTTCCAAAAGCTTCACAAACCTGATTATCTATCTGTCTGTCTGTCTGTCTGTCTGCCTGCCTACCTACCTACCTACAGTACCTACCTACCTACCTATTAACTAAATGCTTGGCAGTAAAGAGCACAGACGTTCAGTTTCACTGGGCTAATTCATATAATGCTGCTCTGTGAATTATTATGAGATGCCCAAAGCAGCCACTGACTGAAGGCTGGATGGAGGAGAGGGCAGTCCAATCTCCTTCTGAAACATCCACAGAATTGGTCTTTTTGGTCTCTGTTTGCAGTACTTCCATTGGCTTCCCTTTGGGTTGGGTCAAGAAGGTGATGTGTTTCAAAGTATCAGGTGTGTTGAGGAATTATATTCACATAAAGGTGACAGTTCGGCAGGGGACTGTTGACCTATAGAGCAGGGCTTTTCAACCTTTTCACCCATTGTACCACTTTTAGGATAAGGCAATGTCCGAGTACCACCAATCTCCCAGCAAGGTGTCAAAAGCTTGACCAAAAAAAAAAAGAAAGAAAAAAAGAAAAAAAAAGAAAAAAATGATAAAGTACAGGTAGTCCTCAACTTATAACAATTCACTTAGTGACTGTTCAAAGTTACGATGGCACTGAAAAAGTGACTTATGACCATTTTTCACACTTATGACTGTTGCAGCATCCCCAGGGTCTTGTGATTTACATTCGGATGCTTGGCAACTGATTCATACCTATGACGGTCACAGTGTCCCAGGATCATGTGATCACCTTTTGCAACGCGAAGTCAATGGCCGGGGGGGGGGGGAGGCGGAAGCTCATCTCTCAGGTTGCAGGGTGCCTGTGTGGGGAGAATCCATGGGTCTCTGGTGGAGGGGGGTGGGACTGGGGTGGGTGCCCTCCTTCCTCCCTCTCTCCCATTGTCCCTTCCTACTTTCCTTCCTTTTTTTCCTCCTTCTTTGTCCCTTCCTCCTTCTCCCTCCCTTCCATTGTCCCTCCCTCCCTCCCTCAGGTTGCAGGGTGCCTGTGTGTGTGTGTGGGGGGGGGGAATCTATGGGTTACTATTGTGAGTGGGCAGGAGGAAAACCAAAGTTTTCAATAGCATGTTATTGTTTATACTCTGAAGGGCAAATATCCCTACTTTTCTTCTTTCCTTCCTTTCTTCCTTTCCTCCCTTTGTCCCTTCCTTCCTTCCCTCCCTCCCTCTCTCCCACTGTCCCTACCTTTCTTCTTTCCTTCCTTCCTTCCTTGTTTTTCTTCCTTTTAACTTGATCGTATTTGAAGAAGTTCTTTTTATTCCTCCACCAACCTCAGTTCATTGTCAGCAGTTCACAATTCTGGGCTTCTTCTTTTGCCACTTTTTTGTTTTTCCACTTCTTCCCTAAGATTTTTGGGTCGCTTCTTCTCTTCTTTTCTCCTCCATTCTCCGAGCAATTGTGCTTTCAACGACTCCAACTACCCCACCCCGTCTCCTTTCCCCATTATTTCCTCTTGCTACCAGGCACTCTCGGTTTAGGACAACCGCTTTCTGAAGTCCAAGATAGGGAGGTATCAGAAACAGTCACGCTTCCGTTGCAGTTGCCCTTAAAGTCCCGAAATTGGGCTTATTTTGCTTCCATAAAGATCATTCTTTTCCACGCAGGCTTTGGCAGCCTCAGGAGGCACGAGGAGCCTTGCTCCTTATTGGAGTCGCACAGAGGGAGGCCAGAAAGCCACCCTCAGACAGTAGCATCAGGGTGGGGGTAGAGCCTGGGGCTGGGCGGGTGGTGCCCAATGGCCTCCTTGGGGATGTGCCTGTTGGAAAAGGCGGCAGCAGCCACACGGAAGACAGGTGAGGCGCTGAGGTGACGGACGGAGCACGGTCTGGGAGGACGCGGAGTCTCCAGCCTCACTTCAGAGGGGGCTTGCTACCCGCCCTCCCTCCTCCGCGGCTCCTTCCCCGGGCACTTCACGTTCAGCTCTACGGCAGGCCTGCAAAGGGCCAATCAGGAGCCCTGCTAGGGGGCAAGTCGGCATGGAGAGAGAGAGAGAGAGCCAGTGCTTCTCTGTCTCTCTCTCTGCAAATGGTGGAGGACTGGGAGCTGTAGTTGAAGGCTGAAATGCCTTCAGCTGTAACTGCTCACACGTGCTTGTGTGTGTGTGTGAGCAGGGATTAATGCTACTTTCCAGGTGATAAGTGCTTATTCGGGGCTCAGCAGCTCCAGCTGGAGCCTGGTGCTGATCCTGGCGCTTCCGCTGAGCCCTGACAGCCCCGAAAAAGCGCCGAACAGCTGGAAAGGGGTGCTGATCCCGGTGCTTGAGTCCTGGCAACCCCAAAGAAGCGCCGATCATCTGCAAAGCGGTGCTGATACTCGCGCTTGAGCCCCGGCAGCCCTGAAGAAGCGCCGATCAGCTGCAAAGCGGCGCTGATCCTGGCGCTTGAGCCCTGGCAGCCCTGAAGAAGCGCCGATCAGCTGCAAAGTGGCGCTGATCCTGGCGCTTGAGCCCTGGCAGCCCTGAAGAAGCGCCGATCAGCTGCAAAGTGGCGCTGATCCTGGCGCTTGAGCCCTGGCAGCCCCAGCGCCGAGCCACCACCTCCCTCCCAGCCTCCTCACCGGCCAGGGCTGCCGCTGGGAAGCCATCAACCCACCGGGAGCTCTCTGTGGACTGCAGCCCGTCGGTGGAGGTCGGGGTTGGCCGTATGGAGTCGCCAGCTAATTGGCGCGTAGGGCTGGCCCCGACCTCCGCCGACAGGCTCCAGTCCACGGAGAGCTCCCTGCGGGTTGATGCAGCAAGGTCAGTGCATGGGCGCGACGCATGGGGGGGGAGGAAGGCGATGCCGCCTACCAGCAGCCTAATGCTCGTGTACCACCAATGGTACATGTACCACCAGTTGAAAAGCCCTGCTATAGAGTTCCGTAGAGTTTATTCTTATTAATTCCGTTCAGTCGGTATCTATATGAAGCCAAACATCTGGAGTTTTGGAGTAGGATACCGTCTATGGATTGATGACACCCAGCAGTGCTGCTACCATGCTTGCCTCTAACTCCAGGGAAGCAATGAGGGTTCTTGAATGTTGCTTAAGTTCAATTGACAAACTTCATGAGTGAAAACAAACTTAAATACAGATAAGACAACGGTTCTGGAAATCAAAAAGTGAAGTTCAGTATTTTTTGGGTGGAGTCACCCTTCAAAGTATTAGCTATGTTGAGAAATATATTCAGATAAATACAATATATACTTCACCTTATATAGGTAGTCCTTGATTTTACAGCAGTTCATTTAGTGATTGATTGAAATTACAATAGCACTGATTTATGACCATTTTTCACACTTAACAACCATTGCAGCATCCCCAGGGTCACGTGCTCAAAATTCAGATGCTTACCAACTGACTCATATTTATGACGGTTGCAATCTCTCGGGTTCATGCGATCAGTCAGTGGGAAAGCTAGATTCACATAACAACCATGCTACTAACTTAGCAACTGCTGTGATTCACTTAACAACTCTGGTAAAATGGAGCAAAACTCACTTAACAAATGTCTCACTTAGCAACATAAATTTTGGGCTCAATTGTTGGAATAGGACGAGGACTACCTGTATGTTTTTATATTGGTTCATTCTGTATTTTTATTATTTCTCTGTGTTTGTTTAATGATAAGCAATCTTGAGAGGGTTTTTTTCTCAATGGAAAACAGTGTGTATGCACACACACACACACACACATGGAGGTGGGGAGGAGAGGGAGAGAGAATGATCAAATTTGTGACTATATAAGCAAGCTGTATGTCTACATGGTATAATTTGCTAATTAGCTAGAAATTATTATTTATAACTTCATGCATGTGCGGCCATTATCATGAAGTATGAATTTGGCTAAAGATGATGTAGCGAGATATAAAGATGAATGGAAAAATACCCAGGGAAAACAGCAAGAAAGTAGCTTTGTAAAATGGAATGCAGAGTCATTAGGAATGATGTGTTTAGAAAGCCACAAATCTGCTTCAAGCAAGAAGGCTTTGTGAAAAGTAAAATTTATGGAGAGGTTTCCCTTCAGATTCCTGATCTGTTAAGTAAACTAAAGCTATGAAAGCAGCACCCCGGACATTTCTAGAATGTGAGGTTTTAATTCCTTTTATTTGTTTTTAATTTACCGATATAATTATGGCGGAATGTCTCCCAGTACTGTATAAAAAAGTATAATATTTTATATATTTAAAATGAAAATGCATTTTCAGTGGCGAAGAAGGCTTCATATTAGCATGAGGTCTTCAGAAGAATTATGAGGAAGGGGGGGGGGGTTTGCTTTTAAGATTGTACATTTTTAAAAGCCAGTACTTTCTCTGGAAATAATTATTATTTGGCAAGTCAAATGTCAAAACTGCTCCAAAGCTGACTTCATCCATTTCATAATACGTTGGAGCTTATTCACTAGGCTTCTCCCCCCCCCCATCCCCCCCCTCAACATCCAGGACAGTGTGTCTCTACCTTGCAATTTCAAGATGTGTGGACTTCAATTCCCAGAATTCTCTACACTGATTAGGGAATTCTGGAAGTTGAAGTTCACACATCTTAAAGTTGCTAAGGTTGAGAATTGCCAATGTAGAAGAGTGTTTGATTGGAGCAAGGCTCTCTAGGTCAGGGGTCTTCAAACTTGGCCCTTTTATGACTTGTGGACTTTTTAACTGCCAGAATTCCTCAGCCAGTGTGCCTGGCTGAGGAATTCTGGGAGTTGAAGTCCACAAGTCATAAAAGGGCCAAGTTTGAAGACCCCTCCTCTGGGTGATCAAGGACTTTCTCCTTTTGAAACTTAAGTTCCACCACCAATCACTTTATTGAAGAAACTAGATTCCATAACGCCAGAAACAAAAAAGATTCATTTTCCCAAGAATGGTGTTTAAATATGTACATTAATTATTTATGTATTTTTAAAAGAACCCTTCAAAGGTTCAGCTTCTAACCCTGTGTCCTTTCAAGATGGCTTCTGAGCCCCACCATGGTAAATTTACCACCAGCCGAGAACTGTTGCGTTAAAATGATACAGTCTCTCTCATTTAACTAGCTATTGATACTATCACCACTAGATACACAGTAGGTTCATGAATTAAATCTGGATTGAATATCTGTATTCTTAACGGTAGTTTCTGAGGACAGTTGGGCAGCAGGGATGAGGTCTGACTACCGGAAATTGATGGAAAATGCAGAAACTTCACATTTCAATCATAACAGGTTTATAGAATAAAACGTGCAACGTGGTTCATTTATACCCCTGTTTTTATTTGATATTATTGAGCCATGGTGAAAGCTGGGAGCTCTGCTTGTGTATTTCCTTTTCTTAATTCTTGAGGCACAAATTTTCATTGTCTGTTTAAATGGGCAAAGCTTGAAGGACTCTACTTCCAGAACATCTGCCTGTCAGTCTGCTCCAACAAAAGCAGGTGTGGCTTTGTGAAAGATCAGCAGGTTTATTACTGTATATGATTTAGCTATTTGACTTCATTAGATCATGAAACGTTTACAGGTAATTCTCGAGTTACAACTGCAATTGAGCCTGACAGTTAAGGTTGTTAAGTTCTGATGGTCATAAAGTGGGTCAGCAGGTGACTGGAATGGATTTTATGATTCATCTTCTCTCTCTCCCCCCCCCCCCCCGGCTGCAGTGGTGGTTAAGCAAACAAAGTGGTCATTAAGTGAACCCATTGTTCGCTGTTGGGTGTTTTTTGCCAGAAACTACAGAGAAACACCAGTTTCTGGCAAAACGTGTAAATCGTGGTCATATGACTGCAGGGTCACATTTGCAAAAGGCAGTAAACGTGGGCTGGTTGATAAGACCTAAAATGCTGTCATGTGACCTGGGAGGGGCCAGGCTGGAACTCTGAAACTGGGGCATTAGCAGCTTTTGGGAGATTTTAACAGTTGTTAAGTGAACAGTTATAAGTTGAGGACTACCTGCAGTTAGGTGGATTGGTGTATTAGAGGAAATAGGAAAAGAAATAGTATATATATTTAAACAGTGAAGGACCAAAAGCAGCAGCTTTTTTTCTCATGTTATGGTCTATAAGTGTGCAATTTGTTGTTTATTGCAAGCAGTCTGCATAAAATAAAACTATTGCAGAAATCTTCATTTTAAGTTAAAGGATTACTGTTTCTCAAGAAACAGTCTCTCTCTATCTGGGAAATGTATGATAATTTAACCAGCTTCCTTTCTTAGAGATCTTAAAACAAGATTTTAATTGATCTACTCTTGTATCTAGCTGACATGCAAATACCACAGTACAGTCCTTTTTGGATCTGAATGAAACAAACCCTTTTGGTATGTGAGTGGAGTGGGTATTGTATTATTTAGGAAAGAATGTGAGCATAATATTTTGTAATGGAATATTCTTTGTTTGAGGAAGGCAGATTAAGGAAGGGAATGCGGCTTCTGGAAGGAAGCCTTTGAGTACGAAGTAGAATAATTTGTTGAGTTAGGGTTGATTTGGTCAATGACTCATTGGTTTGTTTTCTTGATTGTCCACTGGATTCTCTGGAGTTCTCCTCGACACCATACTCCATATGCATCAATACTCTGCCTATCCTTCTCCCTTAAAGTTGAACTTTTGCTTTCATAGTGTCACAAGGAATTTCATGGTTTGCCTGATTTGTACTTTTGTAGGTATAAACACATCACAACATTCGAACGATGTTTCCATTTTAATGGCTGCTCTACCAGGAGCTACTTTTTAGCATGTTTCTGGACTGCATGTTCCTTTTAATGTTTACTGTTGAGGTTTCATCCTAAAAAGCAGAAGCTATCCACCACTTAAGTAGCAACAGCAATAGCACATAGACTTATATGCTGCTTCACAGTGCTTTACAGCCCTCTCTAACCAATTTACAGAGTCAACATATTGCCCCCAACAATCTGGGTCCTCACTTTACCAACCTCATAAGAATAAGAAGGCTGAGTGAACCTTGAGCCGGTCAGGTTCGAACTCCTGGCAGTGAGCTGAGTTAGCCTGCAATACTGCTTTCTAACCATTGCGCCACCACAGCTTCTAGTATTTTCATTGTCAAATTACACGGTTGCTTGTTCTACTTGTCATTTATTTGGTCTTCTTTATATTTTTAATCCCATTTTCACTGTCTTCCTTGGCTTTTAGATCGTCCAGATCCTTTGCACTGCCAGTTTTCAGGGTAGTATTATCACTATAGTGCAGGTTAATAATGTTTCTTCTTCCTGCAATCTTAAAACTATGCTTATTTTCTAATTTCCTGTTCCTTTTGCAGCCTTCAGGAACCCTTGTCATGTTGTTCAGGAGAGTCCTTAATACATTCCCTCATCCTGTGAGTAGAACCCCACTCATAGGATAGATTCATATGTAAGTACTTTAAAAAAACAAAAATGTTAAGTTTGCTATAGGGTTTACAATCTGATTTACAACTGGATGAAAAAAAAACCTTGGAAGAAAAAAGTCTGAATTTACTACACAAGGGCAAAGGTGAACAGAAAAGAAATCAGTGGAATTGTTACATGTTGCTGAAGAAATAAGAGAGAGAGAGAACCATTGTTTGACTTCATTCTTACTTTGAAAATAAAACATAGGAGAGGGAAGTGAGCAAAAAATGTGCAGGGGCAGCCAAATGTAATTATCCTAGGATAGGACCAAATAAAACAAAAGTAGGCAAGAGACAAGGCCCTTTGATATTTTTGATTACATTTACAGTGCCCTACAACTCATTAAATTAAAAACTGTGGGCCTTTTTCCCCCTTTCTTGTTCTTTTTCTCCCCCCCCCACTGCTATGAACTTTCTTGTCCAACGTCTGAGACTTCAGCTGGAATCTAACTGTTGGATGAACACTCGTGATATTTATTCCTTTAAAATAAATGTTTTTGTTAAAATGATGGAAAAGCAGGCAGTAACAGAATACAGGCAGCTTATTCTGCTAGAGGAATTGGTTTACTTGACAGGCTCTAGCTGCTTTTCATAAAAGAAGAGGTTGGTAGGAATGATGACCTGGAAAAAAAAACCCAAAAACCCCCAGGAGGTCTGATAAGTGAGCTGCAACTCATGGCAGCTTAAGTCTTTGATTCTTTGCCCTGCAGATGAAGGGGGCTCTCCTCCCATATTGTCTGATAAGGGAAAGGAGAGACTGATCTGCAGAAGTCTCCTCTGATTTGATAAAGGTCATTTAGACTACAGTCTAATGTTTTGGCCGCCCTGATGCCTTTAGGTCTTGTTCTGCTTGTTTACTTATCAAGGTTTACACACACACACACACACACACACACACACACACACACACACTCACACTCACTCCATTCACACACTTTAACGCTGAACTTGACCCATTTCCTTTCAAGTGTTGCCCTACTTTTCTTGTTTTGCAGAACCAGGGATATGTCATATTATTGTTATTATTATTAGATTACCCTCTTTTTTTAATCAAATGAAAAGGGACTTGCTGGACCTGAGTGCTTTAAGGGTCAGAGAATGTTCTCTGCAGGCAGGCGTCAGTTTTCCTCTGTTCCAAGTAATGGTGCAAGGTTGAAGGGACTACGGAGCATGGCCGGAGGACAGAAGGAGATTGTATATCTGTCAGACTTAATAAATTAGAGGACACACATGGGGGAAATTCATTTTGTTACAAGGGGGGGGCAGGGAAGAGCGAGGCTGCAGCTGCTGGTAAAGTGATACAGAAGAGCTGGCCCTGTTGTCACGATGAGAACCTGCAGTGTGTACTTTCCTTGCGTCTGTGAGACGTTCTGCTTGCATGTAGTGCAAAGGACAATGTAAAACTTGCAGATAATTGTCTATATATGTATTTCATGTAGTTAAGGTATTGGGTGGGTGCTGGAGAGGCCTCTACTCAGGGCCAGTCTCAATCGTGGAAGGTCACCGGATCATCTATCTCATGGTGTTGTAATGGGAAGAGGAAGTGCTAGCTATGCAGCCTTGCACTGCTGAATGAAAGGCATTCATGATGATGGTGACGGTGCTGAGATTGCAAACGGTAAAGTTAGCTGTCCAGCCTTTAACCAACTAAGTTCTGCTTCGTCTGAATAGGCTCATTTATGTCAACTCAAAGAACTCTAAATGAAATAGATATATTCTCCATCATCATGCTGAGAAAAGGCGTTCAGGTAAGACAATGCCCCATCTATTTATCTGGACAAGCAGATGCAGAATTCTGAATTGTTTCAGTGCCCAGTAAAGGACGAATGCTGCTTATTAGTATTGGTAATCGAGAAATATTTGTTGAGCCATAAACTTGGGCCTAGATGTGTATCACCCATCCCCGATAGTTTACATGTTAGCAGTGGTGCCACTTGTCTTGCTGAAAATTCAGGTTGTGTAATCAAATGCATTCTTAAAGCCACTATTTAACATGGTAAAGTGAGGGAGTTATTATTTATTTACTTACTCATTCCAAAATTACTCTTAACAAGCAGCCAAAAAAGCATATCCAAACCTGTTTGGTGTAGGAGTCTAGTAATACTGGATGCCTGAAAGAGTAAGGCTGTGTCAGATGGCTTTAAGGAAATATTTCTTCCACACTTTCTCTGTGGATCAGGGATCCCCATTCCTGCTTGAACACACCATTTTCCACTATTGTACCATGTTGTGTGGTAGTTTTTATAAGCAATTCTTTTGCTAATTGCAACTACTTTAAGTAATCTGTTGTACCTCTTGTACTGTTCTATTTTGTTTTCCTTTCCTTAGCTAGTGAAACAGGTTAAGAGATTAAGCATGCATATTTTGTCAACTCAGGTTTCTGCAAATGTACATACCAATCATTACAATGTATTTTTTTTTTCCAAATTAGCATGCGGATTGCACCTATGGTTGTGCTTCTTATAATAATCTGGGCAATAGAGCTAAGTGCCTCTGCATTTATTTGGCGTTACCTCAGAGAAGTCATTAAATTAATAGCCGTAACAAGGGGAGCCTGCGTACTGACAGTTTAATCCAACTTTCTGAATTATGTTAACCCATAGCATGTGATTTCGTGGCTTCATTTGAATTAGAAATAGGAGTGTGCCAACTTAGGCACCTGGTTGCCTTCAGAAAGAAATTCTGAGGATGCCAGGTGTCTTGAGATTAGAAAACTTTCCCAATGGATATCATGAAACATGATATTTGCAGTTTATACAGGTAGGCTGGATAGCCTTCCAGGCTTTTGGGGGAATTGTTCTGTGCACAGGTAGATCAAATGAGTATCTTTTGGATCTACTTGGGTGTTAGGTCTGGCAGAAACCAAGCGCTGTATTTTACGATAAGACCTTTATATTAAGTCGAACAGGGAGATAATTTGACAATGCTATGTGGTAAGGCTGTTTGCTTCCTCCTTAACACCTCCTTAATTCACATGTTTTCAGATGGAAGTGTGGCAAGCCTCGAGAAAGCCATGCCTCCTTTAAGAAGCTGCTGACAAATAGAATAAATGTGTAACTGGAGAACAAGCTTCCCTTCTCTGCATCCAAATAGCTGCACATCTCTAGGAAGGACCCATGCGAAGCTCTAATAATGTTCAGTGGGAAAGACAGGCACAATTCCGAAAATCCCAAAGAGGGCAGAGATATATATGGAGACCTGTAGATGCTATCTAAGGGATGCGGTGGCTCAGTGGGTTAGGACGCTGAGCTTGTCAATCAGAAGGTTGGCAGTTTGGCGGGTCGAATCCTGAGTGCCGCGTAACAGAGTGAGCACCTGTTACTCGTCCCAGCTTCTGCCAACCTAGCAGTTCGAAAGCATGTAAAAATGCAAGTAGAAAAATAGGGACCACTCCGGTGGGAAGGTAGCAGTGTTCCGTGCACCTTTGGCGTCTAGTCATGCCGGCCACATGTTTATGTTTATTGGACTTATATACCGCCCTTCTCCCGTAGGACTCAGGGCGGTTCACAAGGTATTTAAAATAATACAAATTACAAAAGTTAAGAACAATTAAAATAATTAAATTTAGTCCTTGAATAAAATAAAACCCCTGTTAAACTCCAATTAAAACCCAATTAAAATAAAATTACAATTAAAATTCTCAGTCCTGGCCGGAAAGCTCAAAGAGCCAGGTCTTCAGGTCCCGGCGGAATGAGCGAAGGTCAGGGGCAGTCCTAAGCTCTACAGGCAGCTGGTTCCAAAGGGCAGGTGCACCCACAGAGAAGGCCCTCCCCCTGGGTGTTACCCGCCAGCAATCTTTTGCCGGCGGCACCCTGAGAAGGCCCTCCCTGTGGGAGCGCACAGGACGAAGGGAGCTTGATGCCGGCAGCAGGTGTTTCCTCAAATATCCCGGACCCAAGCCATTTAGGGCTTTATAGGTCATCACTAGCACCTTGAATCTCACCCGGAGGGCAACCAGAAGCCAATGCAGCTCGCGGAGCAGAGGTGTTACATGGGAGTATTGGGAAACCCCCATCACAACTCGCGTGGCTGCATTCTGCACCAGCTGAAGCCTGACCACGGAGATGTCCTCGGACAAGCGCTGGCTCTTCGGCTTTGAAACGGAGATGAGCACCGGCCCTTAGAGTCGGAAACGACTAGCACGCATGTGCCGGGGAACCTTTACCTTTACCTTTTTAGATGCTATCTGGGAGTGTTGCGAAAGATGTAACGCTCATGCCAGTGTATTGCTTGCCCTGCAGCAAGAGAAAGTTTCAGGATAGCATTCTGACATTCCTGATTATGGAGCATCTCCCACAGTATCAGTTAAGCCATGTTCTAAATCTGATGCTTGTTTTAGTATTTAGAAACCATCATCCAGTATTGATTTCTCTTAATACTATCCTAAACCTCGCTGTTCAGTATCTTGGTGGTGCCTTTTCTCCTCTTTTTCCCCCCTTGATGTAGTACCAGATTTGGATGCGTAGATCCTGTAGCAAAGCGTCTTCTCTATTTAAATATGGTTCCTGGTAGTCCATATTAGATTCATACTTTTGTTACTGAATAAAATGGGGTGATGTGTGTGTGTGTGTGCTTGTGTGTGTGTGTGCTTGCGCGCGTGCTTGCATTTTCTGAACACTTGACATCTTATTACACTAAAGCTTCATGCTTTAATTTTAAGACAGACTTCAGTACTACATAAGATACAAAAACACGCATGTTTTCAGTCCCCGTTTTTAGGGCCTTAATTAGTTGTCATAACTGAGTTGTAAGAGAACTGCAAGGGAAATCCAGCTTTTCTAAAAGGAAATTTGTGAATATGTGCAATGTGGATTTCTGCTCAATATCCGCCACTAACTTTTGCCTCTTTAAAATTTCTTTCAGGATGGACTGCTGATTTGGAAACCATCACAAACCTGGTCCTACAGCCCGGCTGGTCTGCTTTCTGCTGTATTTATCTATTACTAGTTATTTGAATTGAACTTTTAATAACCTGCCAGCTGCTCTTTAGACACACATGGTGCATTGTTGTCATTCCCAGAATCACATCTTTGAAATCCAGGACCTTGGTAACCTTCTTCAAACAAAGAGGCGACCTCAAGGATAATATCTGCAGGAGGACATTTCAAACCTGCCGCCCTCTAGTTTCTCTTCTGCCTCTGTCCTCTTTCTAGAACATTATGGAACCCACAATGGAGTCCTGCTTGATGCAGGTCCTGCAGAAAGATGTTGGGAAACGACTTCAGGTTGGCCAAGAACTGATAGATTATTTCTCAGATAGACAGAAATCTGCTGACCTTGAACATGATCAGACCATGCTGGATAAAATGGTTGATGGTCTTGCTACCTCGTGGGTAAATTCCAGCAATTATAAGGTAAGCTTGATTTGCAGAGACAGGAGTGTGAAGGGGGAGATCTTGTGTATTTGCACAGGGTCTTCAGTGGAACAATGAGTTCACATTGCAAATCCCTGGAGGCCCAGCACATTTCTTACTGATCCACAATAAGCCTTCATTTGTGGCATTTCCTCCCCATCCCCTTTGTTCTTATGAACACTCACACCAACTTGTAGGCATAGGCACTTTCCAATGAAAATTCAAAAAAAAAAAAGGAACTACGTAATTGAATTTGACAAGTTATTGGTTTTCTTTGCTGGGTGCTTGGGATGGTGATCCAAGCTGAACAGATAAAATATAGCGTGTGCACATGTGTGTGTGTGTCCTTGTTCAGGACTGGGGATCCAAGTTCAACTTTTTACAAAGTCATGGAGGCTAATTGACTGACTTTAATCAGTATTGTTGTACTGTAGGAACAGTTGGAGGAAGAAGCACTTTTCATGCTGACCCTTAGAAGAAATTTATAAATGTAATGAATTAAGTAGAGGATCAAAATAGTAACTGCCATATTTATTATTTTTTTGCCAAGAGACCATTTGCATAAAAAGAGTATGTATTTAAGATTAGAATGTTATATTTTAAAAGACATTGGGCTGTTCTTCAAAAGCTAATCTTACGTTGTCACCTCCTATTTTTCCTTTTAAAGTAATTATGCTGTATGTTTTCCTTCCTTCTCTTCTAACTTTATTGGTTGCTACAAACAATAATCTTAATAGGGTTCAAGTTAGGGTAATCAATTAAGTCCTATTGCTGGTTACAGGAGGAGAGACTGTAATAGCGTTTCCTGTAGCATACAATAACTTTGATAAATATTTTTCCACAGGGGAAGGTTATAGGATAATAGGAATCATTTTGAAAAAGTCCAAATAGGGAAGAATTTATTCTGTTACTAGTCAGACAGTGTCTGACATCAAGGATTCATAATTTTAATAGAACAGAGATTTTGCATTGTATGGTACAAATATCAGGCTAAGTATTACCTGAGTGACACACAACTGTGGGTGATGGGGGTCCTTAGATCCTTTTCAGGAGAATCTGCAATTTCCCAGATACTAACTGATTTGTAATTCCCAGCATCACTTATTGTCCGTACTGTCTGGTGCCGGTGAATATTATATTTATGCAAATCTGCAGCACCACATGTTTCTCATACCTGTTATAAAAAAAATTCTGGAGAATGTCAATATATATGGAGCCTGCTTTATCTCTGTGAAATAACTGAGTACTAGCCCACCGCTTAAATGGATTTCATTCTACAATTTATTCCTATTCTTGTTGCATTCTATGTGCATTAAAAGTGATATAAACACAAAGCATCAGAACTGACTTGTTCTATGAAGTGAACGCCAATAGAGGGGCAATTTGGGGTCAGAATTTGAACAGTTGATTAGGGTCTAGATTGAAAGTAAATCATATGAAGAGAGATGGAAGGAACTGGGTATATTTAGTGTTGAGAAAAGTTAATGGCAGGGGAATATGAGAGAGATTTGAAAGGTTGTCTTATAAAAGGTCAATCTGGCTTTCTTTTGTTGCAGAGTAATGAAGTTAAGATATAAGAAGGCAGAGGCTAATGGAGACTTAGGAAAACCTCTTCACAATGAGAGTGGTTTGACAGAAGAACCGGTGTTGGTGGGTCTCCATGCACTGTGCATGTCCAAGCAGAAAATAAGCAGCCATGTGTCTTTAGCTTTAGTTTGGACTTGGGTGCTGACCATGAGGTCAAACTGAATGATCAGGGTCCCTTCTAGTTCTATAACCCTGAAGCTAGCTTTGGTTGCTGAATTATCAGATGTAGCCTCTTTATTCACAGAAAAAGTGACAATAAAAGCTGTTCTCCCTCTTATAAAGGTTCTCTTTATGGCAGCATGAAATGAATAGTTTCTTCTCAAATTGGAATTTTGGACAGTCACCTGGAACAAACCGTATTAAATAATTCTGTCTGGCACTAAGACTTGGGCTTGGCTGTTTTGAAACTTAAACCTGATATTTGTCATACTTACAATATTTTGCAGTTGCTCTTGTCAGCATCATTAAATTGTTATAAAAGCCATTGAGTCAGACTCGTATTTTATCTAGTCTTGTATCTCTTCCTGGGAACAGCAACTACAGTTTTAGGTAGCTATTCCCATCCCAACTAATTTTATTTTTTAAAAAAAAAGAAAAGAAAAAGAAAAGAAAGATGTTGAAACTCAGTCAAGGTCTTTCTTACATTTTAATCACACCTTGTACTGCTGATCATCTTTTAATGTTAATTCAGCTTTGAATTTTATGCATATCATGAGCAATGCCGAATGAAAACCGCTTCTATGGTTACAAATTTCCGATGAGTTTGGTGTATCTGTCTCACAATCTCAGACTAAAAATGTCCTTATAAATAAATAAAGTGACAGTCCTCCTATCTGAGTCTCCCCTGCTGATATTTGAGATGAAAATGGGCATTTAAGGAGAGTTCAAAAGCAGGGGGCCCAGCAGTTGTATAATAGCCCTAGTAGAATTTCAGGAAGACTGTCACAGCGAGAAAAGAAAAAAAATGTACTGTAGCTTTAGGTCCATCTGAAGCACACAGTTCTTCCCCTGGAAAGATAACAGCATGGGATCTTTAAGCATTGGTCACTGGCATATGGGCCCTATCTATAACTACTCAGTTATCAAATTCTTTGTGGCAAATGCTACAGTTGTTAAACACCTATTTTTTCCATGGAATCAACAGTGCTGTAAATTAGGGTTATGAAGATGCAACTCCTTTATAATGCAGATAAGTTAAGTTTATCCCACAGTAAAAAGACTACATGATTTATCTTATGGCTAAAGATACTGTATTTTAAGTAAGTTAAATCCCAAAGGTTCAAAAACGTTAACGGATACACTGCTGGTTGTAGGCACCTCAATGTGGCCTTCGCTAATCTACTCTCTCCTGAGAGGGTTTGAATTGTAGCATTCTGAATCTCGGATATGGATAAAGATGGTAAGGGTTGGGAAAGTGGGTCTTAACCCATACAGTGAGAGTGAAAACTGACACAAAACAAGGTGGCTGTTGCTGGAAAAAATATATTCCAATCTTGTATTTTGAACATAAAAAACGCCACGTCTATATATCTTTCATTTCCATTGTCACAAACTGCTTTCTGAAAAACAATTGTTAGAAAAATATAATGAAAAAGTACTTCCTTTAAGAAATCAAGTTGTATTTTTACAACTGATGCATACAATGTAAGGAAACACTATATATACTCCAAGAGTGCATAAACAGACTCAAATTTTTAACCAAAATACAGTGAGAAATGTGGTTTGCCCTATTTGTGGGTGGCACATTTTTCATGCTATTTTGATTAAAAATTCAAGGGTCAGTTTATCTGTGAGTACATATGGTAAAATGTCCCTTGTCTGATACAAAGGGGAATTTTTTTTTTGAATGCCTTAGAATAATAGTGTCCTGTCACAAGCTGTGGCCGCAAAAGCAAATGCAGAAGAGTAGGACGGGGTCTTTGGAAAGTACATTGCATCTTATAGATGTTTAGAGCAAAACCTTTGAAAATATCATAGACGTTTCTATAATTAATTCTTCTATTTTTTAAAAAAATCCATTCTTTTATCAGTCTTATAAATAATTTAGGGTGGCAGACTTATCTAATGCTCCTTCCTCCTGTTTACCCCACAACAACATCCTGCGATGTGTGTTGGGCTGCAGGAGAGTAACTGACCCAAAGTCACCCAGCTGCTTTCATGTCTGAAGGCGGAACTGGAACTCGCAGTCTCCTGGTTTTTAGCTTGGCGCCTTACCCGCTAGCTTGCTATAAGTCACTTTTTGCAGGGCATTCAAACAGGTAGTTGTGTGCCTTTATTGCTAAGGGTGATTGTGTAAGGAGCCACGCGTTCATTCCTGCGTGTCTGTAAAAATGTACAATTGCAAAAACTGCCTTCGACAGGCTGCATCAAGTGGGAAGGAAAAAAAAAACCCGCCTGCACCATGCAAATGTGGAGTCTGATGCTGGTTTTGTTCTTTGGAGAGGCTTGTAAAGACCCTTGGCAGTGAGCGTTGCATGAGAAGCAGAGTTAAGTAAACAAAGATTGGCATTCTGTATTCTTGTGCATGGCTGGAGGTTGATTCTGCCTTCTATAACTAGAGGAGGAGCAGATGGTTCAAGCTTATTTTAAAATGCAGGGTCTATTAAAACAGCAAGCCGATAACAATCATTTGGCAGTTTAAGAAGTCTACTTTCTGAAGCAGGCTTTTCATTCTGTGGAAGTCCAGTGGACGAAATGAGCAGAACGTTGTTAGAAGCAATAATAGGGAAAAGGCAGTGTTTTATCTCTTCTCATAGGTTTTTTTTTCCTCTTGAGAAAACAGGTGGTTATAACTTTTTAATTGTGAAGTATGGAGGAAGAAGGAAACTGCTGTGCAGAAGAAATGCACGCATTTTGATTTCAGTTGATGTAATATTGTGATAATTATCCTAAATTTTTTTTTATTACTGTTATCCCTTAAATTGGATATCCTTAGACCAGGGGTGTCAAACTGCCGCGCTCACCCCATTGCCGGCAATGCAAAAAGAGTCATGATACGTGGCAACAGGTCATGTGACGTGGTGAGTTTGACACCCGTGTCTTAGACCATGCCCTTAGCAATATGACTGATGGGATAACTGTTGATCTGCAGTCCTCAGTCTTAATTACATTTAAACATTATGCTTGATCATGTTTTGTTTTAACCACTGCTTTTCTGATCATCTGCATGATTTGATTCACATTAAAATTAAAGCGAGGGCATAAAGCATAATTGACAAAGCAGAGTAGCTGTGTTGATGCAGCTCGGCAATCTCCGATGTATCATAAACACAGTCATAAAACAAATGCTGGGTGATTCAAAGTTACGCTAGACTTCAGGTTAGAAATACAGATTTATTTATTTATTTATTTATTTATTTATTTATTTATTTATTTATTTATTTATTTATTTATTTATTTATTTATTTATTTGTTTTTATAAACCGCCCTTCTCCCGAGGGACTCGGGGTGGTGTACAGAATAAGGTAGGCATACAGAATGAACAATAGTGAAAAAAACAATAGTAAAATACAAACTGGGACCCCAATTAGAGCTATCAGGCCAGGCCGGACTGCTGGAACAGGTAAGTTTTTAATTCGCGCCGGAAGGTGCGGAGGTCGGGGGCCATCCGGATTTCGGTTGGTAAGCTGTTCCAGAGGGCTGGCGCACCCACTGAGAATGCCCTCCCCCTGGGGGCCACCAGCCGACATTCCTTGAGCGGTGGCACCCTGAGGAGGCCCTCTCTGTGGGAGCGCACAGGACGGTGGGGTGGTGACATTGGCAGAAGGTGCTCCCGTAGGTAGTCCGGACCCATGCCATGTAGGGCTTTGTATGTCATTGTTAGCACCTTGAACTTCACACGGAAGGCAACTGGAAGCCAGTGCAGCGCACGGAGGAGAGGTGTGATATGGGAGTATCGGGAGGCTCCCAAGAGTGTCCGTGCCGCTGCACTTTGCACCAGTTGAAGCTTCCGAGTGGATCTCAAGGGCAGCCCCATGTAGAGAGCGTTACAATAGTCTAGGCGAGAGGTCACAAGAGCATGGGTGACTGTACGTAAGGCATCCAGGTCCAGATAAGGCCGTAATTGGCGAACTAGTCGAACCCGGGAGAAGGCCCCCTTGGTCACAGCTCCTATGTGATCTTCCAGGGAGAGCTGCGAGTCAAGGAGGACACCCAGGTTGCGGGCCCTATCAACAGGGGGTAGTAACTTGTCTCCGATGTTAAGGGATGGGATGATCTGAGTATCCTGGCTTGCCGGTACGTACAGCCATTCAGTCTTGTCCGGGTTCAGTTGAAGCCTGTTCCTCCCCATCCATTCCCGGACCGCTTTCAGGCAGCGGGACATCACGTCGAGGGCATCACTGATGTTGTTTGGAGTTGAGATGAAAAGCTGGGTGTCATCAGCATACTGATGGTACCCTACTCCAAAGCTGCGAATGATCTCGCCCAGCGGTTTCATGTAGATGTTGAACAGGAGAGGCGAGAGGACCGACCCCTGAGGGACTCCGCAAGCGAGAGGCCTCGGGGTCGACCTCTGTCCCCCTGCCAACACCGACTGCGAGCGACCCTGGAGAAAGGAGGAGAACCAACGCAGAACCGTGCCTCCCACTCCCAGTCCCCTGAGGCGTCGCAGTAAGATACCATGGTCGATGGTATCGAAAGCCGCCGAGAGGTCTAATAAGACTAGATATATATACAGATATATACAGATGCAAAAATTACATAGGTTCATTAAAAAATGGAATGGTAAACAAACCTACTAGATGGAATATTTTGAATTTTAATTCAAAATAAGCTGCCTTGACCTCTGTGGAAGTGTTCCTACCAAGTAGAAAGGCCTCTATTTTGAGGTTGAAATATGGGGATTTTGAGGTCAGAACGCCTTAAATGAAGTTGGAACAGTGTTGGAACACTTCTGTGGAGACTGCACAGCCTTTTATTAAGTACAGTGCACCTCTATTTATAACTCATTCTAAGTGAAAAATTATCCCCTATGGAAGATTTTTTAAGCCTCTATCTATGCTAAGTGAGTGTGTAGACAGCTATCTAAAGTAGCACTTCTCTGAAGATGTTAATGCAGCTGTTGTGATTTTATGTGCATTTGCATGAAGCACAATTTGCTGGTGCAGTTTGCATTTGGTGTAATTTTTCCAGGAGTTCCTGACCTAATTTCTCAGTACTTGCTTTAAAAAGTAAAAGACAAACGTATGCATTTCACTGACACAATGTGTGGGTATGTGTGTAATATAGCAGCCTCCTTCATTTACCAGTATGGTTCCTTTGCTCTTGTTCATCATCCGTTTGTGATTGGGACAAAGCACTAACAACAATCCCAAATTGGTTTAAATCCATTAAAGTTTTTCACTAAATGCTTCCTTTCCCCACCCTCAATTTTCTATATACAGTACTAGACCAGGGGGCAGCTCTGTTGTGAAGTAATGTGAAATTGTTGCTTTAGGCAGTAAGGGTGGGTGCCATCATGATGCTATCATTTTGACATTTTTGTTTTAAGGGGCAAATGTTTTCTAAAGGTGCCAAGGCGAATATATATCTTTGGGATGCCTGAAATCTGCGACTCCACACCCTTTTGTGTACTTTTTGACTTGTTTATTGCTTTGCTATATCTGTAATATCCAGTAACTTAATCTTCCTGAGGTTAGACTGGTATTATCAATATGAGGAGTGCCACAGGGAGGGTAACTGGCATTCAAGTGGAGCTATAGCAGCTGGACTCTGTCAGAGCCAATATTAATTTGAAGCCCGTCTTACAAATTTATTGAGCTATTTAAGAAAGTGGGCTGTTACGCTTTATCTCGCAAGAAGGGCCAAACAATAAACAGCAACATGGATGCCTTTTAGTAGCAGCTTATGGAAGGGGTTGGGTGTGGAGGAGAGACAGGGCGGGAAAATTACCTGTGGACAGTTTCAAATGTGCAGGAAAACAAGCATTTGCTTCTAAGAAGGAGCCAAGTAGACAACTTGTTCAAAGCAACTGGTCCTAAAAGCTTGCACACATGACGATAGTGGAGTTGATTTTACTTACTTACTTATTTATTTTTAAAAAAGGATTACAAGTAGTCCTCGCGTTATGGCCGTTCATTCAGTGACCATTTGAAGTTACAGCTGTGCTGAACAAGCGGTCCCTGTGCCTGGTCTCTGAAGTCATGAAAATTCAGGTGCAACGTGTTCTGAATATTTCAGCTTGCAGACTGTACATTTCTCAGGGAAAGTTATATGAAAGCAAAGAGAATGTCCTTGTGCCCAAAGAGTAGAAGGTGACCTTTATCTGCCATTTTTAATGAGTGTACTGAAGCTGTATGTGGGGGAACTGTAAGACTTTATCTTTCTTTACAGAAGAAGATAAAGGGGGATAGAAACCTCAATGTTCTCAATTGTTAGAGTCACAGGAAAAAGGCCTTTTCTCACTTATTACCTGATTTATTTGCTGCAAAAGTTTTAGCCCCAATTGAGTTTCAAGTATAATGTGAATTTCAATTTACCGGTATTTGCTTTCTCATCTTCATCCCAAACAAACTTTCAATATAATTTCTGGGAAATGTTACCTTCAACATGAAACTTTTTAGTTTTGTAGATTTGACACATAAATATCTCTTGGAAGAGTATGATATTTTTATACAACAACAAGTGTTTTTGAGATTTTGGACTGACAGTATGATTCTTGTCCTTGTAATTAATAAGAGAAATAGAATGCTGATTTCCAGAATTCAGAAGTAACTCTTAAGGGGACATAAAAAATAAACATGGCTTTGTGAAGGAGGCCTTTGGTCTATTGCAGTGGTGGCAAACCTATGGCATGTGTGCCAGAGGCAGCACTCTGAGCCCTCTCTGTGGGCACACGTGCTGTCACCCCAGCCCCGCCTCCCCCCCCGAACCGCTTCTTACCAGCAGCTCCCCCCGGAGGAGAGTAGCCCCCGGGAATGGCCCGCATGGAGCAGCGCAGCCAAGGACATGGCAGCTGGGCAGCAGGGACAAGACTCCCCCCTTGCACCCCGATGTACGCAGATGATGCTGCGGGGTGCAGGTGGAGGGTGTGGCTGCCATGGCGCTGTAGGGCCGCCTGGGCAATGGGCGGGCCATGTAGGCGGTGGGCGGCCCTGCGGGGTGGGCGGGGGCAGAGCAGTTATGGCATGGGTGGAACAGGGGCAGGGCCGGGGGTGGGTTGGGGTGGTTTTTGGACACTCGATCTCTAAAAGGTTTACCATCACTGGTCTATTGTGATCATCTGAATTCAATAGGATGAGTGTGCAGAACTGTGTATTCTAATATGTTCTATATACTTTTCAAATAAGTTAATATGAAGGAATATGTGCCTTTTTTTAGGGGCTTGTGCAGCAACTTGAAATTTCCCCAAAATATTGAAACACATATCATGACATCATGGTTCAAGTTCTGCCCCTCATGCAGTTGCATCCAATATTGCAATATAAATAGGAAAGACAGGGGTGGGGATGGGGCTAGGGTACTTTGTATATTGAACTATATATACAATAAATTATTATGCACAGTCTCTTTTTCTTCAATTCAACTGAAGGCCACAGTCTTCTCATTTGGGATAGCTTACACCATATTATCATGCCCTGATTTACAAGGCTTCACTAATAGTCCAAGGATGCACTCTTACTGTTGAAATCAAAATACAAGCTATAATTCCCGGTTAGTCTAATTCTGATTAAGCAGACATTTTTTTCCAGCAGCCAGGGTTCTGAAAATATTTGTTGGGTTCATGCAGGAATTGGGCTTTCCAATGAGATAAATTCCTGGCTTCCATTTGAGTGTGGTCAGAACCATCCAATTCTGATTACAGGAGTAAGGGGGATTTGAGCGTTTGTAAGTAATTTTATGAAACATTACAAGTAGAAAGATAAAAATGAATATTAACTAATAAAAATAAAAAAGAACAAAAAGAAAATAGAAAAGCAAGCAAAAATAAGAATATAGTAAAGAAAGATATAAAGAAATGACATCACCTTTCATCATGTAGAAACACTTTTATTAACTTATCGCCTTCTCTTAAAATAGAATAAATGCTACCTTCTTATATCTATCTCATTTCTTATCTATAAACAAGTCTTTTAAACCTAATCATTTTAAGGTTAGAATTGTTAAATTTAGAATTATGGTTGGTATGATTATGTTTAACTTAGAGTAACAGATTACTTGATTATATATTTGTATCTGTACTGAGGAAAGTCAGAAGTCACTTAACAGAAATTTTGGGCTCAACTGTGGTCGTAAGTTGAGGATTACCTGTATGATTGCCATCCTAGATACTGCAAACTCTGCTTGGTACTCATGGGGGTGATTGTTCTAAAATGTATTTTGTGCATTTATTAAATAAAATTTAGAAAGCATTTGAAAAAAATTAAGAAACAGCCTACTTTCTACAGCAGAGGTCTTCTACTAGTCCAGCCCGTTGCTCAAGCAGAACATTCTATACTATTCCAGAAAAAGGGTGCCCAATCTCTTCTTAAAAACCTCTAGTGATGGAGCACCAAGCACAGCTTCTGGAGGCAAGCTGTTCCAATGATTAATAGCAAGCAGATCATTATTCTTATATAATTTTATATTGTCTATCGCAGAGAAAGACAACCTGACGCTCTCCAGATGTTTGGGACTACTGTTCATTTCATGTCTGATCACTGGCCATGCTGATTAAGCCTGATAGAAGTTGTCTAAAACATCTGTAAAGACCCAGCATTTGGTCTATCTATCTAGGAGCCCTTCCCCTCCCCCCCTTTATCTAGTGGAGACATCAGAGATCAAGCAAGCTGTGTATGAAAACTGCAAGGTCTGAATGAGCTACTGTCTCCTTGGATACAACAAAAGAGAAAGAGGAAAATCGAAGCTTAAATGTTAGAAGCCATGATATAATTTCAAATTTTAGTTTGACATTTAAATAAGAATTAAAAAACACACACATTTGTTTACGGTATTAAAAAATTACCCTTTAGCTCCAGCGTAAGCGACTTCTTGCCAAGCTTACATCATAAATTTTACAGATAGTTCCCGACTTAAAACAATTTGCTTAGCAACCGTTTGAAGGTACAGTAGTGCTGAAAGAAAACGATTTATGATAAGTCCTTGTACTTACGACCACAGCAGTGTCCCCATGGTCACATGATTGCAGTTTGGGCACTTCACACTGGCAGGTACTTACAACGATTGCAGCGTCCGGGGTGTGTGTCACATGATTGCTATTTGCAACCTTCCCAATTGGCTTCCGACTAGCAAAGCCAGTTTGCTTAACGACCACATCATTTACTTAATAACCATGGCAAAAAAGTCATAAAATTGTGTTTGACTCACTTAACAACCCACATAAGTGTTAACAACCCACATAAGTGGCAGACATTCCAATTCCAATTGTCATAATTTTGAAGATTACTTTTATTTCAACTTCTTTGATGCCAGATCAAAGGTAATTAAATATCTATCATCTATCTATCTATCTATCTATCTATCTATCTATCTATCTATCTATCTGGTAGGATTGCTGACAAGATAATGAGAACTTAGCAGATTAAGCATTCATTTTTCAGTTGGGGTGTTGAATCTGTTTGCTCTCTGCTACCAAATTTTATTCATACAAAATGACATACAATAGGGTGGCATTCTCTATTGGGAAAAATTGAAAATCTATACTCCCTCTATCTCTAGTTTGTACAAATTGTGAAGATATATCAAATTTGTTTTGATTCCTTAATATATTTGATATTTACCCCCCAAAAAAGAGAGGTCTTTTTTCACTCTTAAATGACAATTTATCTTTTAAAATAAGAAGGTTCTTTGTGATGTGCTGAGAAAATAACAGAAGCAGGAAATGAGTTCTTCTGTTTTAGCATTTAATTTAAGCGTTTCTTTTAGGAAGAGGTCATTTTAAATTTAGGCTTATCTTCCTTTCAGGTAAATAAGGAATTTTTTTTGCTCTTGCTAGCATTGCAGAACCATTTTTCTGGCTTCTGAATTCCTGTCAGGCATTATCAATATAATTACCGTATATACTTGAGTATAAGCCGAATTTTTCAGCCCACTTTTTGGGCTGAAAAACTCCACTTCGGCTTATACTCCAGTCAACAAAAAAAAAGAACTGTCCCTTCGTTCGGAACAGGCTGCTGAGAGAAGGGAGCGGCAGAGCCTTGCAGAGCTGGCGGCAGTCCAGCGTTGTTTCTCCCCCTCGTGCGTGCGTGTGTGTGTCAGACCCACGGGAATGGCTGGTAGGGAAGCGGCATTCCGGCATTCCCCCCCTTCCTGTGTGTCGAGCCCACGGGGCTTGACACACAGAGAAACGCAAATGCCGGACGGCCGCCACCTTTACTAGCCATTCCTGCGGGTCTGACACACACACACACACACACACACACACACACGCACGAGGGGGAGCACGAAGGGGAGAAACAACGCTGGACTGCCGCCACCTCTGCCAGCCCTGCAAGCCTCTGCCGCCCCGGCGTTGGTCGAGCTCTTCGGAGCCGGCAGAGAATCTCCCGCAGGAGGAGGTCACGGCTTTCTCTCTTGCTTCGGACTGCAAGGATTTAAACTCCAGGAACAAATCCCGATGGAAGTTTTTTTTAAAAAAATACTCCTCCGGGTCGGACAGGGGACCGAGGCTGAGGTGTAGGGGTAGTGGGGGGGGGGTCGCGGACATAGATGGGCTCAAGTGGAAGCCAAGCAGCCCTCCCGAATCTGGGCTTCTGGACGGAGCAGCCGGTGGTGCGTTTCAAAAAGCAGAAAAGTTGGATTTTGAACATTTCAGAGGCCGTGGGTCAAGCAGGCTACGCTTCCCCGGGCGCTGCAACGGCACCCGTTTTCCCCGGCGAGTTTTCCCTACCTGGCCCCTGCAGAATCGCAGCGGCGCCCCTGGAGAAGCCTACCCCGAGGCTGCGGCCGATTTTTCCTTCTCCAGGCCTCTGCCGCCCGTTTCTGTCTGACACACACACACACACGCACGCACGAGGGGGAGAAACAACGCTCTGGGCGGCAGAGGCCTGGAGAAGGAAAAATCAGATTACCCCTTCCACACGTAAAACTTCCAGTTTAATTACAAAGGAAGAAGAGAGAAACTTAGATCAACAGCTCACCTTCCTTTTCCTCTAGGTTGCAAGGGGAAAAATAAAAATCAAAGATCCTTGGAAGTAATGGTTGGAAAAGTTTGCAAGTCTTTGGGAAAGTTCAAGAAGTGAAAGGAATACCCTCCTCTTGAAAGACCAGATAAGGCAGACAGGGAGATGAAGAGTTCAACCGAGTTTCCTCTTTTGTTCAGGCATCTGCACCCGCTGCTTTTAAACTCGCCGGGCGCTGCAACGGCACCCATTTTCCCCAGCGAGTTTTCCCTACCTGGCCCCTGCAGAATTGCGGCGGCGCCCCCGGAGAAGCCTACCCCGAGGCTGCGGCCGATTTTTCCTTCTCCAGGCCTCTGCCGCCCAGAGCGTTGTTTCTCCCCCTCGTGCGTGCGTGTGTGTTTGTGTGTCAGACAGAAACGGGCGGCAGAGGCTCGGAGAGGAGTTAGGGTACACCGGGACTCCCAGGCGCGGACCCGGGTGTCCTTTTTCGCAGCTTGCCAAGCGGTCGGGAGCCGCGACTTGTTGCTTCTGCGCGACTCTTGGGAAGACGCAGAGGGTCCTCTGGCAAAAGCAGATGCGCCCTGGCCGGCCGGGCGCTTCTTTGCTTTCTTTTCCAATCCCCTCCCCCAAAATGTATTGTGGTCGGTATTTGGCGACCGAGTCCAGTGGTTTTTGCTGCTCCTGAGGAGGAGGAGGAGGAGGAGGAGGAGGAGGAAGAGGAGGAGGACAGGTGAAAAGGCCGAGGCTTTGTTATGCGCTGGATGCTCTGGCTTCCACCCCTCCCTGCCTGTACAACAGGTAGCGATGTCAGAAGCTGGGAAAAGCAGCGCGCCGAGTCCCGGCCGAGGCGACGCTTTTGTTCTCCTCGCCTGGATGCGCTTCCAAAAGTGAAAGGAAAGAGGCTTCACCCAAAACTTGCTTCCCGTTTTCCTCCCCCTCCCCCCTTTTCCCTTTCTCCCTCCTCCCAGCGCGGCGCTTTGAGTAGTAGCCCTTCCACTCCCCGGCTCCCATCCCGGGTTCTTGAAAGCCCCGGTTTTCGTCCTTGGGTACGGGAAGAGGACTCCCGGCGCCCACCCGGCCGAATTGCGAGGGGAGATCGTTCTCCGCGCCTGTCAAAGGGGACCCAAACAAAGAGGTGCATTTGCCGGAAACAACGATCGGAGGGATTCTCCTTGCTTCCTCCGCCTCCATGAAGATTTGTTTTTCTGGGAGGCTCACTTAGAGGGAAGTTTTGAACTGGAAGCCAGGGATGAGGCGAGAAACCAACAGCCTGCGTCCGTCTCTCTCTTTATGTATATTTCTGTATATATCTTATCTCAGGATCTAGACCTTTCGAAGGAGAAGGGGCGGCTGGAGTTCGTGAGTTGCTGTGGGACCCAAGGGTTGGGGGAAGAGAGATGGGAGGGAAAAGGGGAGAAACCTGCCGCTGGCTAGTTCTTTGTCTGATCGGGGAGCCTGAACAAAAGAGGAAACTCGGTTGAACTCTTCATCTCCCTGTCTGCCTTATCTGGTCTTTCAAGAGGAGGGTATTCCTTTCACTTCTTGAACTTTCCCAAAGACTTGCAAACTTTTCCAACCATTACTTCCAAGGATCTTTGATTTGTATTTTTCCCCTTGCAACCTAGAGGAAAAGGAAGGTGAGCTGTTGATCTAAGTTTCTCTCTTCTTCCTTTGTAATTAAACTGGAAGTTTTACGTGTGGAAGGGGTAATCTGATTTTTCCTTCTCCAGGCCTCTGCCGCCCAGAGCGTTGTTTCTCCCCCTCGTGCGTGCGTGTGTGTGTGTGTGTCAGACAGAAACGGGCGGCAGAGGCCTGGAGAAGGAAAAATCGGCCGCAGCCTCGGGGTAGGCTTCTCCAGGGGCGCCGCCGCGATTCTGCAGGGGCCAGGTAGGGAAAACTCGCCGGGGAAAACGGGTGCCGTTGCAGCGCCCGGGGAAGCGTAGCCTGCTTGACCCACGGCCTCTGAAATGTTCAAAATCCAACTTTTCTGCTTTTTGAAACGCACCACCGGCTGCTCCGTCCAGAAGCCCAGATTCGGGAGGGCTGCTTGGCTTCCACTTGAGCCCATCTATGTCCGCGAGCCCCCCCCCACTACCCCTAGACCTCCGCCGGCGGCAGAGGCTGGATCCACGCTCCGCAAGCCTCTGCCGCCGGCGGAGGCTGGATCCGCGCTCCGCAAGCCTTTGCCGCCGGCGGAGGCTGGATCCGCGCTCTGCAAGCCTCTGCCGGCGGCAGGGCGCGGATCCAGCCGGCGGCAGAGGCTTGTGGAGCACGGATCCAGCCTCCGCCGGCGGCAGAGGCTTGCGGAGCGCGGATCCAGCCTCTGCCGGCATGCAGGCAAATCCTGCTAAAGGGCTTTTCCCCCCCACTGGATCCGCGCTCCGCAAGCCTCTGCCGCCGGCGGAGGCTGGATCTGCGCTCCGCAAGCCTCTGCCGGCGGCAGGGCGCGGATCCAGCCGGCGGCAGAGGCTTGTGGAGCACGGATCCAGCCTCCCCCGGCGGCAGAGGCTTGCGGAGCGCGGATCCAGCCTCCCCCGGCGGCAGAGGCTTGCGGAGCGCGGATCCAGCCTCCCCCGGCGGCAGAGGCTTGCGGAGCGCGGATCCAGCCGGCGGCAGAGGCTTGTGGAGCACGGTTAATACCCTGTATTCAGCTCTGGGAAGTTGGGGGAAGGGGGAGAGAGGGGGAGTTTGGGAGGAGGGGGAGGGGGAGCTCCACGGTGCAAAAATAAAGCCCTGCCGCTCTTCGCGTTGCTTGCCCGACTGGCTGTCACGGGACCGCACGGATCGCCTCGCTCCCACCGGCAGCTGATTCCTTTGAGTTTGGTCTCGAGCGATTTTGCATTTTCTCCAGTGCTGAAAGCCACTCGGCGGATCCCAGCCTCGGCTTATACTTGAGTCAAGAACTTTTCCCAGTTTTGGGGGGTAAAATTAGGGGTCTGGGCTTATACTCGAGTTGGCTTATACTCAAGTATATACGGTATAAGTCTTTATGACCACAAAGTCTAGAATCTTATTGCATTTTATTATTTATTTATTTATTTATTAATGGGATTTATATCCCGCCCTATCTCCCGAAGGACTCAGGGCGGCTAACAACAAAACATATAAGTACAGAAATTAAGATAAAAATAAAATTAAAATCATCTGTGCAATAAATTAAAATTAAAAATTAAAAATAAATTAAAAATTGTAAATATAATTAAAATGCCTGTCAGTCCAGGTTAGCCAGGTGGAAAAGGAGTGTTTTGAGGCCGCGGCGAAAGGACTGGAGATTTTGGGCCATCCGAAGCTCAGGGGGGAGCTGATTCCATAGGACTGGCGCTCCCACAGAGAAGGCCCTCCCCCTGGGGGTCGCCAGCCGACATTGCCTAGCTGACGGTACCCTGAGGAGGCCTTCTCTGTATGAGCGTACTGGGCGATGGGAATTTGTTCCCGGCAGCAGATGGTCCTGCAAGTATCCCGGGCCTAAGCCATGTAGGGCTTTAAAGGTAAGTACCAGCACCTTAAATCTCACCCGGAGGGCAACCGGTAGCCAATGCAGCTCACGCAGGAGGGGTGTAATATGGGAGTATCGGGGTGCTCCCATCACTATCCGTGCAGCTGCACTCTGCACCAGTTGAAGCCTCCGGGTGGTTTGAAGACATAATTGAGATGCTGAGAAAAATAATCTTTCTTTTAATTAGAGCTTGTGTTTTAATAATACTCTTCTAGTGTTGTAGCATATGTGGGAGAGGAATATATGATATTATTGTCTTGTACTGCTCCATAAATACCTTTTTAATGGTAAAGTGGTACAGATGGGTTACTTATCTCCATTTGGAAACCTGTGGGCCACGAGGAATAGCATGGTTCACTGCCATTAGAAAAAGCAAGATTTTGTTAATTCAGCATATAATATGTCTAGCTTTCTGATGGCTGACTTGCATAGTGACCTTGAAATCACTCGTGAATCATTAAACTTCATTAGAATCCTGTCTCCTGTTATTGTAAGATAATGTCAGGATAAAGGTTCCCCCCCCCCATGGCTTTCCAGAAACATTCCTCAAGTTTGTACACCACTGTGAAATTTTTGCACAAGTCTTGATTCCAGCAGTAGGGATTTTATTTTCCGTGCCTCTTATTTTATTTGCTTTTGCTCTACTTTCAAAATGCCTACCTATGTATGTCATTTACTCCCAATCACGTTCCATTAAAAGTTTTTTTTTTTAAAAAAAAAGATTGCATGCAGGCTTTTGCTTTTAGTGAAGGACATTAGTTTTTTTCTTCCTTTTAACCAAGGAGGTTAAAAACAGTAGTAATCAAATTGGAAAAGTAAAACCCAAGTACAGCTTTAGAAATCTGTATGGTGCCACAAGAAGTGATCTTTCTAAATAAAAGTTAACTTTTCTACATTGTTGCTTTGTAATTCAGTTAAAGCCGTCTTTTATTTTCTATTTCTTTGCTTGCAGCCTCTTCCAATTTTCTTAAACATTTACTTCCATGATTCACAATTACTGTATTTTCTGGCAGCAATGTTCGTATTTGAAAAAAAAGTAATTATTTCCTCAGGACATTGTATTAGTGATGTAATAATCCAAAATGCCAGGGGTCCTGATTTCATTTTCTGTTTAAGATGCACCGTATTGTGAAACTATCCCTTTGAAAAGTCTATATATGTGGGTGTACAGAGGGAAGGAGGCTGAAAAGCTCTCCAGGGTTTCATCTCTTGATCACTAGTGGTGCAATATCTTAGGATATGCAGGAAATAGCCTTGATTAGAATAGGGTGGGTATTTTTAGTCTGATGGCGTATAAATATGATTAATCAGTCATCAGCCCACATTTCCCATGAAAGTTATTGGTGTCGTAAGGAGATGAAAAACTGGCAGTGCATACAGTAGTAATGCAGATATTGGGGTGTACACTGTTTTGTTCTGGGGGTTGTTTTTTTTTTTTAGAAAGCCATTTTAGCTGACCCTGTCCTCGTTTTTCTGCCTGTCTCCTTCCTGAGACCTGACCATTTGGGGTAGCTGATTTTCTGCAAAGGCCTCTTAGTCAAGCAGCAGGTTTTTGATGGGTAAACGAAGGAAAACTAAGTGACCAAAAGAGAAGAAAGGAAAGCGGGTTGGGAAAGAAAAAAAAAGAGAGATTGGGCTGATAATATGGCTGGCTGCATTCGGCTACAACATAAGCCAGGATTTGCCTTAAGCCAGCTATCTCAGTCTCAGGGTCAAGCAGAGGAGTCTGTTCAGCCCTTCAAGTGGGTCTGACTCCAGCCCCAATTGCCTCCTGCCAAGCTAATCAAAATCCAAGTTAGCCGGAGATTATTTTTTTTTAATTTTTATTTTAATTCCATTTATATCCCGCCCTTCTCCGAAGACTCAGGGCGGCTTACAAGCTTAGCAGTAGCCTTCATTCTATGTATATGCCTGCTTATTAGGGCTTTCACACACACCCCCAAGCGGCATTATTACAAAGTCAGCTTATTGCCCCCAACAATCTGGGTCCTCATTTTACCTACCTCGGAAGGATGGAAGGCTGAGTCAACCTTGAGCCTGGTGGGAGGCGAACCTGGTGGGAGTTGTAATATAGCTCATCAGCAGGGCCTGTAGAGGTGCAGGTGCAGGCAGCAGGTGCGGAAGGGCAGACCGTTGTTGCATCTTGAAGGGAATTAGCATAGTAACCTGAATCTCTCTTGCTGAAGATAAAGCATTGCTTTGACTCTCCCTAATCTTTACACCTGGTTGGCATAGCATCTTCCTTGGTTCCCGGCTTAAGTAGACAGGCACTGATTCGGTGAAGCATTCCTCAGACAAATCAGACCTCTCCAAAAAATGAGGACTAAAAGAAGGTTTGCTTCATCCTTTTCATTTTTATATTTTTCCATAGTTGATAACCATCCCGTTTATTAAGAACTGTTGGCTTGCGTACAGTTTTTTTCCACCTAGATATGAAAATACGCACAAATCGGAGATGCCTCAGACATTTGAAGAGAACTTCAGTAACTGGAGTAAAAGTCAAGTTATATAACTCACTAGTGAACTCTTTTTTTGGTGGGGGGCTTAGAACTTCTTGTGTACTCTAGTACTATATAAGAAAACTTTTGTACGGGGTTGTGATTTGCCTGTCAAGTGCAAGGCACAGTCCTCTAAAATTTATGCAGCTTCGACACAGGTTACTTAAGGTTTGTTTCCCTCAAATATTGATTCAGGAAAGCCCGCAGGTTCTAAGGTCTTTCATGCATGGATCAAATTCAAGGGCAGGTTATCCACCTCGGGTGCTAAGGTGTGTTACTGAGTAAGTAGCAGGTGATTAAGCCTGAGGGCCTGCCAAGATGTTTGGAGAAAATAACTGATGTAAAATGAGAACATGGCCTTTCCTTCCCAAAGATTTTGGAAATCACTGCTATTTTCAAAAGGTGAGCTTCTCCCCATTTTCTCCAATATCTGCTTGAGAGGAGGGGTATTAAAAAAAGGCCTTAATTTCTTAGTTGTTAACTGATTCTCAGTGAGGTCAATTTCTCTTGCCCTACCCCTGGTTCTGGGGCTGAAAGATGCCAGGAGCTTCTTTCCATAGTCAGAAATATTCCAAGTCATGTCTTTTAACACTCAGCAAACACACTGGTTTCAGAAAAAGCTTGAAAATTGCAAGACTTGGAAGCACAAACCAATTGTGGAAGTTAATGTGTAGATCGTTTTTCCCTCATGTTTCTTATTCTGATGCTTTGATAGGGAACCTAAGTTAATATACTTTTGAAATGCATTGGTGACTGTTGTTACTTTTCCTTATAATTTGGAGTGCCCAGTGAACAGCCAGTTTGCCACCTCTTCAGATCTGGGTACCAGCAGTCTTCCTTCTTCTTTCCTCATACTTCCTTACTCAATTTCCCATGAATCTTTTAATAAATCTGGACAAGATTTAAGGAAGAAACAAGTTGGAGATCAATTAATAAATAGCGATTGTAGCAGATGCTTTTTTTAAAAAAAGATGCTTTTTTTTCATGGAACATGCTACTTGCAAACAGTAGAATTAGAACAGAGGAAGGCAGCGTAATAAGCAACCTTGAGAATGAGATGGGTCTATTCCTAATTGGCCAATAAATATGATTGTATTATTTCTGATGCTAATAACGGAGCAATTTGGGGGCCTTTTTAGGAACTGATTGGCTTTTGCTGTACAGTTTCTTGACGTTTAATGGGATCGTAGCAAGAAGTAAACCTTGCCTGCATTGTCAACAGAGGCTGTATCTGTTCTCCAGATGAAGAGTCACCACTGAAAAATTGGATTCTGCTCCCTGGTGCCTCTTCAAGTGGCCAGGTCACCTCACACTCTTATGGAAGCCTTACATCTCATGATTTAGTTGACCACAGAAGTTACCCAAAGCTGCATCTTGGTGTGACAGATGAGGAACAGATTGTGGTGGTGGTGGGGGAGGGGACAGAGAGCCACTATAGCAGACATGTCAAACTTGCGATGTCACATGACATTGTGCAACGTATCGGGACGGTTTTGCCATTGCCGGCAATGGGGTGGGTGTGGCTTCCGCATGACGCATCCGACTCATGGGCCGGCAGTTTGACACCCCTGCACTATAGAGTAAACCTCAAGAATAGATTTGAGGACATACGGAAGTGTGCAGGCTAGGCAAACTTTTGCAGACAAGTAATTTATGGGCTTGCAAACTGACCAGGTCTTTTATTTAATATGGCAGAAAATTTAAGAAGATTCCCAGAAGATGGAAGTTCATGCTGCTTGAAGAAATAATAGGCTAGGGGGGCTGTCAGATCACTCATTTAAAATTCCCGTTTCTATTTCTGTTCATAAATTGGTCTGACCAGAATTCATTGTTCTGTATACTGCATAAAAGCAGACTACTGTAGTTTTGCAGTTTTTTTAAATAAAAGCTTGAAAAAATGCAGCTGTCACCAATGGAAACAAAAGAGTTTATATATCTAATTTCTGTACACTGAATGATGTCCCTTAGGGGAAAAAAACAGGCTGGTGCATGCCTCTTTATCTTTACTGCACGGCTTGCATCCTCTCATAAATTCAGCTTTAGATGTGATTTAAAATTGCATGATTGATGATACAAATGAATACTCACATTCTTACATCTGTGGTGGCAACAGAAATTTGTGGTGGTGCATGTGTAACCGTGCATGTGCAACCAATAATAGTCATGTTTACATAAATCAGTTCAAAGAAATACGTGTTTGTATCATCAATCATGCGGTATTTAAGTACTACGTTTGCAGAAGATTACAATTCAAAAAGGAACTGTTTCTCTGTCCTTGCTTATCTTCAGAGATTGCAGGAAGGCTGGCATTCGCTGGAAGAAGGCAGTTTCCCTCTTATTTCCCTGAAGGATGAAAAAAAGATTTCTATCTGAAAAATCAGATGCTGGTGTAGTCTAGCAGTGGGGAACTTTGACCTCCTAATTGTTTAGGTTATAGTTCTATCATCCTTGACCACCAGCCTACTAGGGAAAGCCGATGAGAGTGGGAGTCCAGCAGCATCTGGAGGCTGTCATTCTAGTCCAGGTGTTCCTTGCCACGGTCAGGAGGGAGGAAATAAGTCACCCTTTGTGATTTGGGTCTCACTGGCTCTGTTGGCTTTGTTTCTTTGTTGTTGTTAGCTGCGAAGTCGTGTCCGACCCATCGCGACCCCATGGACAATGTTCCTCCAGGCCTTCCTGTCCTCTACCATCTTCTGGAGTCCATTTAGGCTCACGCCTACTGCTTCAGTGACTCCATCCAGCCACCTCATTCTCTGTCGTCCCCTTCTTCTATTGCCCTCAACCTTTCCCAGCAGTAGGCTCTTCTCCAGTGAGTCCTTCCTTCTCATCAGGTGGCCAAAGTATTTGAGTTTTAGCTTCAGGGTCTGGCCTTCTAAAGAGCAGTCAGGGTTGATCTCCTCTAGGACTGACCGGTTTGATCGCCTTGCAGTCCAAGGGACTCGCAGGAGTCTTCTCCAGCACCATAGTTTAAAGGCCTCAATTCTTTGGCGCTCAGCCTTTTTTATGGTCCAACTTTCACTGCCATACATTGCAACTGGGAAGACCATAGCCTTGACTATACGCACTTTTGTTGACAGGGTGATAGTTTCTATAAGTTTCTATAAAGGTTTTATTAATACCAGGAAAAAAGATTTTTGGTTTGTTTGTTTTGCAAAGCATTACACAATACCACAAGTAGAGAGATAAAATACTTTCTTCAATTGCTGCCTTCGAGGGTGCTCAGGTGGCTTCTCCAGGTGTAGGGAAGGTCATTTTTGTGATTGTTTGGAAAGATTCTTAGTCTGGTAATCCATGCATATATTTAAAGTGGCGGAAGCATAAGATAAAATAAGAGTATTTTGAGAGTAGGTGGCTCAGCAAGATCCCTAGGTCCCATGTTTGTTTGAGTTTCAAAAAAAGAGATGTGTAAGGAAGCAGAGTTAATAAGACAGAGGAAGAATCACAAATACTGTATACACGTGGGTGAAAACTGGGATTTTCACTTCAGATTTGATGGGACACATTCCACGTTCTGTTGTATGCCATCTAATATGTTTAGGTGCCATAAACCGAAAGGCTGTAGTTTAGTGGTAGCACAACTACTTTGCATGTCAAAGTCTGTTTTAGTCCCCAGCATCTCCAGATTTTATTTTATTTTTTTTGGAAAATGTGTGGAGAAACTGACCACCCTTGTAGATCAACCTTGAGCTTTTCAAATGTGTTGGACTTTAGCTCCCCTCAGCTCCCCTCAACATGACAAGTAGCAAGAAAATGTGGAGTCTGTTGTTTAAAAAGTCACTAGCTTGCCTGCCCCTGATTTGAATAATAATAGACTAGAGGGACCTGGGGTCTGGTTCAGGATAAGACAACTTCCTTTGTTCCTATCAGACATTTCCTTTTCATACTGTAGTTTATGCTGTATTTCTTGGCTAGCTAAGTCAAGGCAGCCATTTTGAAGGGTAAAGTCCCTTGAAGTAAACCCGGCCAATTTTTAGAAGCCAACCAGAATTTTTATACCTAGAAGTCCTGTGACAGCTCTGCTAATGAGCTGACAATACTGGCAAAGGGCCAGTTGGTGAAATACCATTCTAACAGCACTGGATTTGCCCCCTACCCCCACTTCTCCCTGTGAAAGAATACTCTGCAACCTCCTAGCTAATTTTAAATGCTGATTTGACATAGATAAAAGATCTTAGAGGGCTTAACTGTTTCTCATTTGCCTAAACCCAGGAACTGGGAGCGGGTTGGGGAGTTCAGTTTCTTTTATATTTAGAACCTTGTAGGCTTCACCCTTTGCTGTACCGAATTGGAAACACGGAATTTGTCAGTGGAAGTAGTACTGCTACGTCTGTCTTTGAATTTCACATTTCCTCCCTCTGGATTTCGTATATCATTAGGTGGTACTTACCTCTTACAAATGTGTTGAATTGCTGGTTGAATTGATCAGCCAATTGTAGCATCTGTTCACTAGTCAGTCCCATTCTTACAGTTGGGTTGCATCAGTTTTATTATGTTAAAACAAGAGATGGAAACCCCGTGTTTTCCCAGTATACCTTTGACTTTGGGCAGCTTACAACAATCCAGCACCCAAGGTGGCATACTGTACATAGCAGTCCCTCCGATTTTCCTGCAGTGCAACTTCACTAGATAAATCGGGCTTTCTGCAATTGGGTTCTTCCCACTTTTTCTGTGTTCCTGTGGATTCCTCTCCTCCTTCCCCCCTCCCCCCCGCTTCATGGGGACTATCGGGCCTTGAGCCATTTGGAACCGGCTGCGAAAGTGGCGAGCGGTGCAGGTATCCCCACTTGCATGAAACAGCAGGTGAGTATGTGTACTCCATTTGTGTGAGCAGCAGGAGCACGGGCTCGCAGGTCGTGCAAATGGAGCTTTGCGTGTGCTCGTGCACTTGCCCACTGCTTGTGCAGAACCATCCCCTCTTTCTCTCCCCCCCCCCCGCAAAAAGCCAGAAAGGTTGGGGAACTCTGGTTTAGGCCATGACATCAACCACAGCCAAATACATGTTCGTACTGAGAAAAGATTAGTGAGAGTTGTAATCCGACACATTCGAAGGATGCCAAACTAGGAAAATGTGGTCTCATCAGAATTCTCTTTTTTTCATTTGCGCAGCCTTCCCCACGTATGTGCTCTATCATATGGTCCGGGTTGTATTAGTTCTTTAGGTAAAGCCTCTTTCTGTCTGAGATCAACTCCTGGTGCCTTCAGAGACATACAGTACTTATGTAGTTTCCTTAACTAAAAGTACATTGGATTTGCTCTTGCTTTCTTCCACCATGTTTTCTTACTTCCCAGGGTAACCTTCAACTACTTCCATTTTGTACAGGTCAAATAACAACAAATTTCAACTCTGCTTAACTTTTCCACAAGAAGCCACAATTGGCTAAGTATTGCTGCTACGTAGCTGGGTGATGTTTTCTGTTGTGCCTCTGTTATGCTAAATTTCTTTTTTTTTTCCTGTCAGTGTGATTTTTGTACTTTTTATACTTTCCTAAGAGACAGGAGATCTCGATCGTTTGCGAGTAAGTACATGTAATACAACATTCCTATCAGGCTTGTCAGGAAAAATATTTTTGTTTGAAAGACTGAATGGTAATACAGGTCTTGATCTCCTTGGACACCCTTCATAAATACTTAAAAGAATTTTAAGGTGTACTCTTGCCTTCCTTTGCCAGGAGCAAATCAAAGAATAGATTTGTCCATTTCCTAGTAAAGAATTATATTTTTAAAGCAATGCCACTTTAGAACATGCGGTGATCATTTGATTTTTAATGTATGCATGTAGCACATAAATTGGTAAGTTTGATGGTACAAATTGCATAGACCTAGTTCAGTCAAGTAGAATCACTTTGCAGTAATACTTGCAATGTGACAATAGTTGAGCAGTTATTTTGGTGTTGTGACACTTAGGGCCCTAACCGCAAGTACAAAACGCAACTTGAAGTAGCACATACTGTAGCTGACCTTGACTAATCTTGAAAAGCTGAACAGGATCAGATCTGGTTATTATTTGGAGAGAAGGCCACCAGAAAATCCTGAAATGGGGAACTGGGAAGGTGTTTTTTTTAAGCCTTGGAAAATGTGCCTTAGGACTGGTGCTGTGTGATCTTGCTTACCAACTTGGCCACAGCATTTTCCAGCTGCATCTTTGAGACTGTTTCAAAGATAGGCCCGTGGAGAACGCCTCAGAGTGACCATACCTTGCAATTAATTAGGGTAGGATCATGAAGAGACTGGGATCCTGTGGCGTCCCTGATGCCAGGGGACCAAATCAAAACGCACGCACATACACTCTCTCTGCTGATTTTTAGTAGTAAGCTGAGCAACTGTGGTACAGGACCTTGAATTCCCTACCCTCAAAACTGCCCCAACTAAATAAACCTCATCAACAGTGAGGGAGCTAGCAAGATCCACAAAGGAGCATCAAAAACTCATCCCTCAGGGTAA
This sequence comes from Vipera berus, assembly GCF_964194415.1. Classification (NCBI taxonomy): domain Eukaryota; kingdom Metazoa; phylum Chordata; class Lepidosauria; order Squamata; family Viperidae; genus Vipera; species Vipera berus. The sequence continues at coordinate 129,842,009 of NC_138202.1, read as the reverse complement.
TCCGGTTGGCTCCCGACCTTCGCTCCTTCCAACGTGATCTAAAAACCTATTTGATATTGAAACATACAGGAATAATGATGTAAAGAATGAGAGACTTGTCAATTCATGTTTGAAATGTCTTTCTTTAAATGCATAGAATGGGCAGCTGTAAGCAGGTTCTTATGATGGTTGTAAGTCACTTGTTTGAGAACTGAAAGGGCAGGTAGCCTATGTTATGTATGTACGTATTTATGTATTAAATTTTATTTCTGTAGTTGTCATCTCAACATTCTATTCTGCTTCCTTGCAAAGTGGATCACTCTTGATTCCCCTTGCCAGAAATGCAGAGTTCACAGCAGGTGGCAGCCTCATGCCAAAAGTGGATGTATCTCAAAAAAGCTAAGCATGATTGGCTCTGGTTAGCATTTGGATAGGAGACCACCACCACGAGATTCGGAAGATTAAGCTAGACTGGGAATGAAGAATAATCTCAGAAGGCGGCTGATTTGAACACTTCCATATTGCGTAGTTGCCAGGAATTCAGTTTGACTTAAGGGGAGGCTTTCCCTAAAAAGACAGCCAGTTTAGTTATAGTAGTTAAAGGCACTTGATTAGAAACAAGTGCAACACATTTCCTCTTATATTGCTGTCTGGGGGAGTAGGGGGGGGAGTCAGGGGAAGTCTTAAATTTTCCACTTTGCTAGTTTGGGTTTCAGCCAGTTGGGTGTGGTGTCATGACACCAGACTAGAAACTGGGAGACCATTGAATTCCTCCCTTAGGCCCAAAGCCAGTTGGGTGACCTTGGGCCAGTCATTCTTTCAGCCCTGGGTAGGAGGCAAGGGCAAGGCTGAAAAACCCTGCCAAGAAAATCTCAGGGACTTGTCTAGGCACACTCACCAGTCAACCCTGCTAAGCTTGTAAGCTGCCCTGAGTCTTCGGAGAAGGGCGGGATATAAATGGAATTAAAATAAAAAAATAAAATAAAACACTGACTCCCCAGATTTTACCCAAGGGAGGAGGATTGGTCCAAGGCTGATAAAACAGCTGAAAACAAAGCACAACACTGCTTTAGCTTTCTTGATCTTCATGTCCCTGCAAATGCTAACAGAGTGAAGGAGTGGGGAAGAAACCACCTGCCTTCCTTAACCATCTATTAATGTCTTTACAGGCAACTTTTTGCTGATTTGTCCGATGCTTTTGGTAATTGAAGACACTACATTGAATAGGTGGAAGGAGCCATTTTGAAAAGGGCTTTGTTTGGAATTTGAATCTCTCAAATCTGGATTTTATTGTTAAATAGTACCTGTGGAAAGGACTAACTTGAGTGCGATTGCTTTGGGATGCAGAAAGTTAAAAATATATACTCAAAAAAACCCTCACAGCACGGCTTGTTCGTTCTGGGTCTTACCGAGTAATCTCTAGCGCCACCCAGTGGCAGCCAATGGAAACGCAGCATCAGTTACTCTGCGGTGACGCTTACGAGTACAGTTCACAGAGAATCAATCCCGTCTAGTAGAAAATACGAGTAACATTGTTTACTGACGTTTGTACCCGCTGGGGGTTCATTTGAAATAAGGTTCCAAAAATTGCACCTCATTTGGGGAGCGAGCCCCAAGGATGCCGATGTGTTGTGTAGGTGTTAGCAGTACTGTCCTCACTAGACGTTCATTGAACAGTAGCGCAACCCCAAGACAAGGATGGTTGAGAGAGGCGGCGCAGGCGGCAGTCTGGGGAAGTAGGCGGGAAATCCAATGAGGTTATAGTGAGGCGCGACCCTCGTTTGTTTGCTCAGACTGCTTTATGTAGGCGGCGTGTTGCTTAACCTCGCTTGCGAAGTATTTGCAAAGCGAGCAGCTTTTCGGTCCCTCTCTTCGTGAGTTTGGAGGTTACCCAAGATGCCTTGCAGGAGTCGCTTTGCATAGTGGGCGGTGATACGACTATACATAGCGGGGAGGCGGTCTTAAGCTTCGAAGCAATATCTTCCGTTTTGCGAAGATGTTGCTTTGGCGCGCCTGCCCGGCGAGGGGGAGAAGTTTACTCTTCGCTTCCTCTTTAGGGTTGTTTAGACTGCATGCCTGTACGTGTGTGTCATCGGGTTTAGGACTTTGTTGATATTTTTTTTTCCTTTTTACTTGAAGCCCTTCAGAATGGTACAGATCAGCTTTCTCCATACGGACGCAACCCCACTTCATTAGACTGCAACTTCCGCAAAGGAGGATTGTGGGAGGTGTAGTCCAGTGCCCTTGAAAGGCACAGGCATGAGGAAGGCTGCCCTAGCTGGGTAAGCTTCCTGTAACAGAAAAGCTCTGCAGGTAAATTCTTTCTGTGTTTGGAGTTTAGTGTGCAGTTGGAGGCTATTTATCTCTGAATTCTGCAGCAAGTAATATAATAATGTAATATAAAGTTGGAAGAGACCTTGGAGGTCATCTAGTCCAACCCCCTGCTCAGGCAGGAAACCCTATACCATTTCAGGCAAATGGCTGTCCAGTCTGGGAAGTACATAAACTTGGTACTTAAAGGTTTTCTAAAATATATATTAGGTTTGCTTCATTTCACGATGCTTCACGCAAAACGCTTCTCCAGTCTCGTTCCTTGCAGATCTGTTGTGGCTGCAAATCCAAGAGTGCTTAGCTTTGTAGTTAGAAGATTTTTGCAGGAGAGGGGTAAAGGCTGTTTTAAAATTATAGTTTTGTAGGATTTAGGTTTTCTCTTTCTTTTTCTTTTGGCTTTTAACTTAGTATTTTTAAAAAGTAATTTTGGGAAAGTTTGCATCTTACCCTTCCTATGTTGTTGTTATTAGTTGCAAAGTCGTGTCTGACCCATCGCGACCCCATGGACAACATTCCTCCAGGCCTTCCTGTCCTCTACCATCTTCTGGAGTCCATTTAAGCTCACGCCTACTGCTTCAGTGACTCCATCCAGCCACCTCATTCTCTGTCGTCTTCTTCTTCTCTTGCCCTCAATCTTTCCCAGCATTAGGCTCTTCTCCAGTGAGTCCTTCCTTCTCATTAGGTGGCCAAAGTATTTGAGTTTCAAACCCTTCATGTGTAGCATAAGTTATTTTTCTCTGACCCTTTAATTTAAATTTGAGGGTGTTTTACATGTAAACCAATATATTCATAGTAATTGTATTAAAGGTGTCAAGAATTGGAATAAGTTAAATGCAAATACTGCATTATTGGTCTTTCCTCCTCTCCACCTTGTTTTAAGTATGTATTTGAAGTATGTATTCAAAATCCATAATTCATTTACTAAATTTATATGTTGCCCAATTCTCAATGATTCTAATCCCTTGGATAGTCATAAATGTACTGCCCACATAAGGATCCCCCTAAGACATCAATATGGCTTTGATAACATCTTGAAAGATTATTAATAAAGAATGCTAACTGGATATTATTTTAAATAACATTCATTGAAGATGAATACATTGTTTTATTACTGCTATGGTACCATATGATATCATTTTCAAAATGTAATAAGTTTGATAAACATGTCAACAACTTTCACTTATGCAATATTTGGCCCAGGGGTTTTTGTAACTATTAATGTTAATTTGCTTACTAATAACTTCTAGGTTACAAAATGGTGCATCTTCAGTATGGTTTGATTTGCCATTTTATATATTTCAAATAATGCGCCTCTCTCCTCACTTGCTTGTCTTAAACCAGTATTGGTAACTTTTATGGAAATTAATCTTTTGACTTGCAGCTGTTCCACTTATTTGCATTTTCCTGAGCTATTGCATAGACATTGGCTAGGTTTCCTGAATCACAACTAAGAGAAACCACAAACAAAATCCAACACTACATAACCAGCCCTCATTCCTCCACTCTTCTGTCAGGACTTACAATGTGGGTTAATTAATCCATAATAAACTACCAAGCTTAAAAACTTTAATATCACTCTGTAATCTAGAATCCTGAACCCACCATTTAAGTATATGGGAAGCAAGGACAGAATTAGCAATAGAACATTTACTCTCCTGAGCAAAGTTGGATTAACTAAATAGAGGATTTACTCCAATGAAGGTGCATAGCATCAGAGGGGACATGAGTTTCTGCCCATCTTAAGTCATTGAATTGTTTATTTGTTTATTTATTTCAATAAGGTAAAGGTAAAGGTTCCCCCGCACATGCGTGCTAGTCATTTCCAACTCTCATCTCTGTTTCAAAGCCAAAGAGCCAGCACTTGTCCGAGGACGTCTCCGTGGTCATGTGGCTGGCATGACTAGACGCCAAAGGCGCACGGAACGCTGTTACCTTCCCACCATAGTGGTCCCTATTTTTCTACTTGCATTTTTACGTGCTTTCGAACTGCTAGGTTGGCAGAAGCTGGAACAAGTAACAGGCGCTCACTCTGTTACGCGGCACTCGGGATTCGACCCACCAAACTGCCGACCTTCTGATCGACAAGCTCAGCGTCCTAACCCACTGAGCCACCGCGTCCCTATTTCAATAGCAGTTGCCTAATTGCAGTCTCATCTGCAATATTGGTTACCTAGAGAAGACTCCAGATCCCTTTAAACATCCAAATGAAGTTTGTGCAACTTTTAACATCCTTCTGTTTGGGAGTTATGAGAGCCCATTCCTTTAATATTCTTTTTAATACCTAGGTTGCGTATTAACACTTTCATATTCATGTTTTTTTCCCATACTCAGAGATTGCATCTTTTTTTAACTCTTTTTGTTTGTTTGTGTGTTTTCAGGTTGTCCTGCTGGGCTTGGACATCTTATCTGCACTGGTGTCACGGCTTCAAGATAGATTTAAAGCTCAAATTGGCACAGGTGAGGTAACTGGGGCCAAGGGATAGGCTGCTGTGTTAAACAGGGTGTACTGTCTTTGTTGACTTTCCCTCAAATTAGGTTTATTTCATGATGAAACTAAGGATCATGTGTATGAGCCAGCTTGTTCTTAACTAGTTAGTTAGAACTAACAGCAACCAGCAATAATTTTAAAAAAATCAGAAACTTTGCCACTGATATGAAGATAGAAATTACTTTGCGTTGTAATAGTGTTAGATACAAAAACGGCATAATTATTTTGTTTTTACAGTTTTCCCTGAGGAACAGGCTGGGTTCATACAATATACTAACCTAAAATGCAGTTAGATCAGGGGTGTCAAACTGCCAGCCTGCGGGCCAGATGCATCATAGCAAAACCGCGCCCACCCCATTGCCGGCAATGCCAAAAAAGTCGTGATACGTCGTGACATGTCACGTGACGTTGCGAGTTTGACACCCCTGAGTTAGATGGTTCAGGATGCAGTGGGAATCCAACTTTAATATCACAATGTGTTTTTAGTACATTGTGTGAAATAGGCCACTATGTTAAGCCATAATATGGCTTGCTTATTTGGCTAAATATGTCATAGGAATACAGCAATTGTCTGAACCCTGATTTAGGGTTTAGTAGGTGGTGTGAACTCAGCAACAAAAAGTGTGCCCTAGAGTTTGCAGTCCAAAGCTTGATGATTCTGTTTAATGGCATCACATTATAATAGTAAATATATTTATATCTGCTTCTATCTGCATTGTTGGGGCAAGGAGAAGAAGGAAAGAGACTCTTTCTTGCAGAGTGTGCAAAACATTAAAAAATATGGGCACACTGTCGATTGGGAAAAAGATGGAAAAGGAATTAAGTTTGTAATCAAAGAATCCAGCTAAAAATCCAGGCTCATATTCTCTTTTCAAACTTTTTTTTGTCTCATAGTTTAGAGGTTAAATCTTTGTATGTCACTTTTAAAGTAGAGATGATTATATCTTGAATGCTACAAGCACTTGAATGAAATTATAGACTGTGCACCAATCACGCTAATACTAGTTTTCAGCTGATTGGATAATATACCTTTGAGCTTTGTACAGGACATTGGGAAGTCATGAAGAGTCAGTCTGGTGTAGTGCAGGGATGTCAAACTCACCACGTCACACGACATGCTGTGATGTATTACAACTTTTCCCCCCTTGCTGGAGCTGGGGTGGGTGTGGCTTCCGCATGACGCATCCGCATCCGGCAGTTTGACACCCCTGGTGTAGTGGTTAAGGTGCTGCCCTAGAAACCAGAAGATTGTGAGTTCTAATCCTACCTTAGCTGTGACAAAACCCACCTCACATGGTTCTTGTTGTAAGGAAAATAGGAGGAAAAGGTGGCATTTGATATGTTCTCTGCCCTGAGTTATTTATATAAAAAAAATAAAGGCAGGATAAAAAAAAATCTAAAAAAGTCAGTACCTGTGAAAGATTCTCATATATGTGTGATGATACTGAATTATTATTTACATTCACAGTAGAGATTGCTGAACCTTTAAGGACTCTTACACATAAGATACATAAATATACAATCAAATAAAAGTGTAAAATAAGTGTTCACAAACTGATGAAAGCATAGAATTAAATGAAACTTATCAAATCAAAATGCCTTCTGAAAAAGCTCATAAAGCAGTCAGGTGGGCATAAAAAAGGAGCATTTCTCCTTATGTTCCCTAAAGGAAACCTACTAATAGTTTCTTGAAGGTAGGCTGAACTAGTCAAGGCAATTCCAATGAATGAATCTACTCATGCGAATAATTAGTAGCGAGTTATTTAGGTTTTTAAAAGTTAATGCCAGGACTTTAAATTGTACCCAGGAGCCTATTAGCAACCAACGCAGGTCCCACAACATTGGGTATAATGTATTCCCACTGGCAAACACTGGTCAGCATAACAGACTACTGCACTCTGAACTAATTGCATTCTTCCGTGTGATCTTCAGAGACAGCCCCAGGTACTGTGTGTTTCAGTAATCTGAGCAAGTGGTGAAAATGAGGACATGAGCCACTGTAGCAAAATCTTACCACCTCAGGGTCACAACTGATGCACCAGCAGAAGCTGGAAAAACACGCCTCTCCCCCCCCCCCCCCGAAACATAGTCTCCAACTGCTATTGTAGCAGGATCCATGAGTCCCAAAGAGTCTCATGTCACTGATTAACATTAACGTAAATATGACTGGTTGCCAAGTGCCTAAAATGCAGTCACGTGACTGCTGGTGTGTGTGTGGCATTGAGGATGGGTTGTAAATAACTTTGGGGGGTTTCAAATGATAGTTAGGTGACTGGTCATTAAGCAAAGTCTGCTTGTATTTGGTAGCAGCAACCATTAATACAATGCTTGAAAATTAATATGATTGGACATACTTGGAAAGTTTGCAGCATATACAAACATCATAATGGCAGGGCAACCTTTTTTGCAGCCTGTGTCTGTTTCTTCTATAAAAGCAGCTTACCAAAACACCATCCGAGGCATTTGGGTAGACATATTTTAGTGTTGATCTGAAATGCCAACTCTGTTTTTCTGAATCCTCCTTTGTGACTGCCTTTCTTTTTGTCTCCAGTGTTACCTAGTCTAATGGACAGACTGGGAGATTCAAAAGACTCCGTACGAGAGCAGGATCAGGCCCTGCTGTTAAAAATCATGGAGCAAGCTGCTAGTCCCCAGGTGAGCTCTTGGAAATGTACAGCAGTCAGGCAAACCTATGGTACCTGCTCCAAGAAAACCTTTCACAAGAGGATTCAATTCGTATTGAACATTTTTATTATGCTTAATAAACTCTATTGTTCAAATAGGTAGTATTGGGAAGCCAGCAGAGCAGTAGCAGGATTTATATCAGTGCCGAAAATATCCTTCATTGAAGGGACCAAGAACATTATAATCACGAATTTTTTTATGATGTGATAAAGCTGGAGCATGTAGCTAACCTGTGTATTTGGTCAGAGTATTTGTGCTCCTTTTTTAAATCAGAGTAAGCCGGAATTGAAGCATACTTTTTGGAGGTACCAAAAAGAACAAAACAGGCACAGAGGAGTGGAGATAGGGAGGGAGCGAAGCTGGTTAGATCTCAGTCCTTGAACATAAAGTTTCTATTTATAATCTATGCAGAGCAATATTTAAGAAGATCCTCAACCTCCACCCTTTATGTTCAAAAGTCTACTTTGCATTACTTTCAACCGATTAACACCAGAAACAACAGTAAATATATTTTAAGAACTCTGAGAAAAAGTCAGTAATTTAGCTGCCATAGTTCCATAGCTACAGGTAGTCTTCAACTTACCACCCTAATTGAGGGAGGAATTATGGTTGTAAATTGTGCTGGTTGTTAAGTGTGTCATCACTTGACCTGATTTTATTACCTTTTTTGCACTGGTCATTAAGTGAACACCACAGTCCTTAAGCAAACCAATCAAACTGATTATTTTTAAAGTAGCAGGATGACTTTTTCCATGGAGAACATGTTATTGTTGTCGTTTTTTGCTCATTAGTATTTATTAGTTCCTCAGGCTATGTGTCTTTTCCTTTAAATGTTGTAATAGATAAGACTTTATATTAAAATGTGCTAATGAAATTCAACCATTTGCCATGAAAAAGTTGTGTCATGTTGTAGGAATATTCTATGTCTACAGAATAGGGATTAGGATGTACTTGAGATTGTAACAATAGGTTGCCTGTGCTTCAAAACGTCTGAATAAAATTATACATTATGAAGTATTTTATGTATAAATAATATATGTTTAGCATTCTGTCAGAGCAATGGAATCTTATACAAGATATTTTTAATTACCTTGCTTTGATGTTCAAAACATAACTTTTTAGAGCCTTTATATGTGGATAAGATAGGAAGCCAGCCAAAATAATATAATGAGGCCATATCAGTATACTCCCACCCAGTAAAAATAAATTTCTAAAATATTTTTCAATAGTTAAATTAGTTGCACTTGCCCATGCTGCCTTCGTTCATTTATGCATCCATTAATTTATGCATCCGCACGTGCACATTATGTGTGCAACCCTGTCACACTTCCTTATCTTGTGACAATAGGATATTCAGGATCAAGCAGATGCAACTGATCTTGGTTTAGGGTGTTTTCCCTCCCCTTACTTTCTTATATTTATGTGACAGTACGTGTGGGACAGAATTTTGGGAGGATTCAAACACAAGAATTTCCGGACAAGAGAAGGAATTTGCCTCTGCCTTATTGCAACTCTTAATGCGTAAGTTGGACTATTATGCCTAATTTATACCTGCCTTCAGTTGCTTTGAAAAATACTTTAGTTGATACGTTGCTTGCTTTCTTTTTCTCTTCTTCCTCTGTTTTAGATCTGGAGCTCAGAGTTTAACCTTGAGCAAGATTGTGCCCCATATATGTAACTTACTTGGTGACCCAAACAGCCAGGTGAGTATTTAATGCTCTACATTTGCTTACTTATATCCTTCCTGGAGAAGAATATCTGTGCTAGAGGCTTTATTTTATGAGACGTGGTGGTGCAGTGGTTAGAATGCAGTACTGCAGGCTACTTCTGCTGACTGCCAGCTGTCAGCAGTTCAGCAGTTCCAATCTCACCAGGCTCAAGGTTGACTCAGCCTTCCATCCTCCTGAGGTCGGTAAAATGAGGAGCCACATTGTTGGAGGGCAATATGCTGACTCTGTAAACCTCTTAAGAGAGGGCTGTAAAGCACAGTGAAGAAGTATATAAGTCTAAGTGCTATTGCTATTTGTATTTTATTTTGTTTCAAAGCTTTACCACACCGTATTCATGTGGCCAGGAAAGTTTTAACTTTTTTTTAATTATTGATAGCAGATGCCTATGCATTTTAAAATATGCATCATTATCTTTAAGCAGTAACTCCTTATGGAAACTCTCTTTTCTGGGACTCACATGACTACTACACCACAATTCCAGGAAAACATGCAACTAATTTAAGACCTGTTGACAGATATTATGCAAAATCGTAAGGTTGAATAACCTCAGGGGCCATTTGAAACAGGGTCATATATAATTTTGGAGTGTCTGTTGTAACTTTGAACGTTGGTTAAGTCAACTATCGTACCTCAAGGACTACCAGTATTGCACTGAAATTGTAAGCTTAAGTTAATCCCCCCTTTTTAGTATGAGATCAGCTTTTCTGCTCATACTGTGTACCTTTCAAAAGGATGCTGAGACATTTGCAATGCATATTTTGACTGCTGCAGCTGATTCATAGATTGAAGACTGCTTTGTATGAAAGCTTATGTGTGAATAGACAATAAAAAGAATGGTTGAATTTGTTGGCTCTCTTCTTCCATCCTATTTTCATTTCCTAATTACTAATCCTATGCTTTAATGAACCAAATTATTAAAACAGTGTCGCTAATGTGACAAAATAATGTTTTTTCAGCCTGATGTTGAAACCTTTAAGAAATATCAGGAGGTCATATGAATAGCAGAGAGGTTATGTGGACACTCTAGATATAAATATTTCTTCTAAATCATTTTTAAATTAGCTACTGTCCTAACAAATACTGAAGAGCAACTGTTATTAGAGTATAAAGAGGAAGGTTTCCATTGTTTTACAGGTATTTTTCTCTTTTTCTTGGTATGGTGTAACTAATCTTTCCCAAAAATGTAGACATTTCCTAATTATTCCTTATCTTAATCCTTTTGAGCATGAGTTACACATGGTACTTTAAGCCATGTTCTTTGCAAAAATCTTGTTATTCTCCTGATCAGGCCAGAAAACCAAGATAGAATTGTACCAGTTCCGATCCATATATAATTAGAAATGAACCTAATTATTAATGGATGTGAACTGGTCTAAAAATAGTTCAGTCAATTTAATAATTGGAGTTTACTGAAAGCGATAGATAATTCAAATCTTATCAGAGCATAATCTATCTTTCACTAATTGCTGTAAAGCCACATTGTCCTGTTAATTGCAATATATCCATCATTTTGGGAAACTAGTGTTCCACAATTTCATCTGGAACAGTTCACACTGCTTCTGGATTTGTGGATTTAATCTTAGAAACTGCCAGACAGGCTTGGAGTGGTATAATTTGGGAGGAAATTTGGTGTAGTCTGAAAAGATAGCAGTATTCTTATTTCTAGTTGAAACAAAGTTGAAAAGAACATTGATTTTTAGATTGGTTTGCTTTTGAATAATTGTTTGGGATTTTTCTTTGAGGTTTTTTTCTTTGTTCTTTTAAATGATTTATACCTTAAAGCAGGGATGTCAAACTGCCGGCCCGCAGGTCGGACGCGTCATCCAGAAGTCGTGTCCACCCCATTGCCGGCAATGGCAAAACCGTCCTGATATGTTGCGTGATGTCATGTGACGTCGTGAGTTTGACATGCCTGCCTTAAAGGATTATCTAGTATTAAAACTTTGCTTTCAATATTTAAATGATATTTAATGTATTTCAGACCTTTACTGTATTATTCCATTTCCTAATTTTTATCATGATTTTTCACCTTCTGCTTTCCTTCTTCATATAATAATTGTGCTGTAAGAAAAAAAAATGCAGTTATCTTCATTCACTACTCTTAGAATGGATGCCAGGATTAAAATATTGTAGGCAAGCATTCCAATGCCTTTGAGTTTCTAATTTCTTTCTGCAAAGAGTTCCATGTTGCTCAGATAATTCATTTGAGTAGAAAGCTTAATATAGGACTAAAAAGTAAACGCCACATCATAAACTTTATTATGTATCATAAAAATCACTGTTAAGAAAATCCAGCCAAACCTTGGCCATGTTTTTGTATATTGATCTGGCTCTTAGCAGGTGTGCCTAAGCCAGGGGTGTCAAACTCAATTTCATTGAGGGCCGCATCAGCATTGAGATTGCCCTCAAGGGGGCGGGTGGGTAAGGCCAGGGTAGGCGTGGCCTACTGGGTGGGCGTGGGTAGAGTGCATATGGCTTACTGGTGGGTGTGGCCAGCTCTACATCGTTCGCATCAAGGGTGCCTATGGGGGCCTGGGCAGGAGTGGGACAGATCTGAGGGTCTCTGGCAGAAGGAGGGTCTCTGGGCCAGGGCCAAGGCAGTGGGGGCCGTTCCCTCACTGTTTCCAGGATGGCTTCGCGGGCCACATGAAACCACTTCGCGGGCCGGATCCGGCCCCCGGGCCTTGTGTTTGACATGTCTGGCCTAAGCTCTCTTTCAGGGCCATCATGAATTTTATTATTGAATTTTAATTGTATAAAATAAGGTAATTGGGATGCCTCTTTTATGCTGTTCTATATTATTGTAACCTACCCAGAAAATCGGAATTGGTCATTGTAAAAAAGCTTTTGATATGTACACCAATGAATAGTTCCACCTAAATTACATAGAATCAGTGTTTTGCTTCTGGGACTTACTTTATTGATGTTTAAATGATAAAAAATAAACTTGCATACTTGTTTTAATTAAATACATTTTTTATTTTTCTCTTAATCTGCCATGAAATCTATGATGATTAACTAAACATCAAGTATTGAATGATTTTATTAAAGACATAGTTCCCTGTTTATGTGTGATAACTCAAAATTTATTTAGAACTGCTTTGTCCAGCTTGGTACTTTCTATATGTACTGAGTATTGGCCAAGATGGCAGAGAATTTTAGAAACTGTAGCCCAAACCAATCAGGAAGACACCAAGTTGAAAGAAACTGACTTAGAATGATATTTTAAATCACTATCTTTTTTCCTCCAATTTTCCTGCAGGAGAGGGAATAAACCAGATGCCTCATGTTCTTGCTGTAAGGCAAATTAGTTGCTGGGTTGTTCAAAGGAAATGCTAGTGACTGTGACAAAAAAATGTACATTTAGGTTTTCTCCTTTTATCACTTCTGTAGTGCTGCTCTTCTGAATGCAAATAACCCTCTTTCATGGGTAATTCTTCACTAATACTTGGCTCTCTGGAGATGGGGCCAACAGCATGGTCTTATTCTTTGGTAGTCCTCTTAAATACATTTTTTCATCTATATACAAAAAATGTCTGTTTATCTGCCTTTTTGTTTATTTCTTTTGGGGAATGAGATGGGGCTACTTGTGAAGTATTGGAATTGCTCAGGGATCCTGAGTTGATTCTTCCTATCCCAGGGCATGGGTGTAATACATAAGGCCAGTAGTGGAAGTCCAGGTTCCAGAACCTTTGCCTATCAGCAGTTGTACCCTTGAACAGTGACAGTTGGGAAAAATTTACATACATACACGCGCGTACGTATGTACGCACGTACGTACGTACGTACGTATGTTTGGCCCTCCTGTGATCATTCCTTTCCTCAAGATGATAGGGCAGTCTATTGGCAAAGCCTTACTTCCCTTTAGTCTTGCAACACAGTGGCTTACCCGTGGTTACCATGGAGACAAAAAGAGCTTTCAGCCATGATAGGCCAGATAGGTGGAAGAACAGCATGGAAGGACCGTTTGGGATGAGGATAGAGGCCTAGTGAGGATGGCTGGCAGGATGAGTATGATTTGTGAGAAAGAAGAATGGAGGATTAATTAGAAAAGTTTGCACCTTTGTGAGAGAAAAATACAGAAGAGGAAAGTATTTTCTAGAAATGCTGTTGTTAATGTCTGGATGTGTATGTGTGTTCTCCCTAGGTCAGTTTTGGATTTTAACTTCTTTTTAAACTGGAACTTCCCTTCTGAATCAGTATTTGATGCTGATCAAAGATAGGTGGCCACATTGACCTATTATGACATCATTTGTAAGGCCATTCAAATTATATTTTCATTATAACCACCTTATTTATTTATCAAATTTCTACACCACCCATCTCACCTCTGTGATCTTCTAGTGTATTAGAGGTCCTTGTGGTGCAGAATTCAAAAGTTCAACTTAAGAAAAACTATTCTACATTTTTTAAAAGTGCTTTTTTAAAAAAGTGAGATTAAATGCTTTAGATTAGGGCCTTGAGTCTGAAGCGGATGCCAAATCTGACGCAGTGTATATTGACCAAGATTCCTCCTATGAATAGTTCACTTCTTTTGATTTTATTTATCTTATTTATTTAAATTTATTGGCAGTCTAACTCCAATGTAATCTGGGAAGTACACAAAACTAGAAAAAACATAAAAACAGCTAAAAAGATTAAATAAGATGGATAGTATGGACTAAATTAATAAATCAAATTGGTTTTAACTATTGGCTGAATAAGTTATTTTGGCCTCCTTCACACTTAACTAATATAAGTCTAGATTTACAAACCACTATGGCTGGGTTCTTGCATCATGCCAAAAGAAAATCAAAAGCCAAGCTTGTTGCTGTTCAGCATGATAAATTATTTTGCTTTTGTCTTAGTCTACTTTCCCTTAATTCTCATTCTCCCTATTTAAAAAACCAAGTAATATTATTTCTTGTATCTAGAAAAGGTAGGAAATCCAAAGCTGCCTGTAAAATTTAGAAAAGCCAGATTTTCTTTTTAGTATGAACTTTTAAAAGATTGTTTAACACTTTCTTCCATTAATCATGATGGCAAGAAACATGTTTATTTATCTTGCAGGTTTACTGTAAATATATTGACAAAAGTAATCTGCACATACTGATAGAAGAGAAACAGAGTTGGATTCCTCTAATAACAATCTGCTGCAGTGGTACACTGATTTTGGAGGAGGATATTTTCCTTCTCTAGGAATATACTTTGATTCCATGTTAATGCTAAGGGAAAATGTGGTCCTTTTTATTAATGTACTAATCTCTGCATTTTTGTTGTTATCTATGGCTAGCAAACCATAGGGCATAAGGGTATAAGGCTGGAAGGGTTGAAATGTGATCAGTTATGCTAGAGACTGTACTGAAAGTCGGATAGTTAATTGTATGCCCATACAAATTACCATAAAGCTAGCCAGATGAGTCTTTTGCAGCAACACATTGCAAAATGTCTTGTGGCACCTTATATATGCCATATTTATTACTACAGATACTTTCTTGGATTGTGATCTCCTTAGGCAGTTCCAGCTTGTCTACTAATCTGCTCTGATGTTATTTCTCAAAGCCTTCAGAAATGGTCTCCCTAATTGGATGAATAATGATGACATTCTCTTTGACACTTTTAGTTTTTTTGCTTCCACATTAAGTTGTGGAAAAAAGATGCTTTGCCAGAAACATTCACTGTTTTAATACTGTTGTTATCTGCTTTGCCTACTCATTTAAATAGAAGATAAAATAATCCATGGATGGATAAATAGTAGATTGTGATTTTCTGTGTTGTGTGAGCCCATCCAGTTATGATTGATTTAATGGTTAAAATAATGAGTTTTATGAATAGACATTATTGAAACATAAGGAGAAGATATCTTTTCTTGTCAAGAAATATTGAAACATACAAACACATTGATTACTCAATGACATTTTCTTTAACTGGAAAATTGGCCATGGTGTTTGAAGCCAGTTGGCTTGTTTCAGCAATTGTTTTTTTCTGCAAGAAGTGCAGTTGTTAGCTTTGTGTTGTTTCACCACAACATCAAACCATGATGTGCTTTCTGAACAGTGCCCTTATAGACAGGAGAGATGATGTGGGGAAATGGTAGTGGGGAGAGCCACTATAACCTGGTTCTCAGGTAAGCAGGAAATAAATCCCAATAAAAACTTAAGAAGTCATGAGCATCTCCCTCCCTTTTTATTTCCATTTTAACTCTATACAAAATATGTACACAGAATTCAAAGCAAACCTCGGCTGCCTAAATATGCAGACCTATCCATGTTTATAATTAACTTGTTTAAAATTGGTTGCAACTGGTTTTAAAACGTTTCTAGTTCAATTGTATGAATGAACCTGCTTCTATGTAAGGTTGAAGTCAAGAAGACCCTTAATATCAAGAGGGAGGAAAAAGTGGAGGAGGTGAGAAGGCTATAGGAATTTGGTCCTACTTGTAAAAGTAATTTTAAGTATTAGTTTAGGGTAATATGAAAAGTGGGCCTTTGTGTAAGCTATCTGTAAGAGCTAAGGTCAGTTGATGGATATAGAAATAGATCTGTAAAATTCACTTTGTTTTCTGTCCTTTGGCTTTAGAAGGAAATATAAATAATTAAGTGCTGTCAATAAAGAAAAGTATTTGTAGCTCAGGGTTGAAATAAGGGGTCCTTGGTTCTCTCCCAGGTTCTCTCCCAAGGACCTCTCAATGAAGTACTGTCTCTTTTAATTCAACTCTTATAGAAATGAGGATGTGCTTGGGACCTGTATCATTACATACTTTGAATATGCACCATGATATGGCTGAAATGGTTTATTCAGAAGGAAACTTAACTCTGCATTACCCCTAAAAGTGCAAGAATTGTAGTACATCAATGCCTTAGGAGAATTTCTTACAAAATAATCTAGGTTTTGTAGTCCTCGGCTTACAACTATAATGGAATCTGTTTGTCATGGTCATAGGTTGTAATGGTCGTAAAGTAAGCTGATTATGTGACCAACCTGATTTTAATGACTTTTTTGCAATGGTCGTTAAGTGAGCGCAGTAGCTGTAAAGCATCTGTCCTAGTTCTTAAGCAAGCAATACGGTCATTATGTGAACCAGTTGTTTGCTATGGGCATGCTTTTGCTGAAAACCAGAAGTAAATGCCATTTTCAGCAAAACTGTCATAAAAAACGATCACATAATCACAGATGCTGGAAACAGACACAAATGCAACCTTTTGCCCAGCCCCCAAAGTTTGGTTGTGTGACATCTGTCAGAACTTCAAATCTGGATCATAAGTAGCCCCCTGGTAGGTCTGTTGTAACTTTGAACAGTCATTAAGTGACCGGTCATTAATCATGAACTACATGTATAGAAATTATTTTCCAATAAGCTATAATATAGCAAGCCAGGCTATTAGCGTGAATTACACTAAGCTTTTAAGAATCTTGGGTTCCTTCAGAAGAATTTTGAAAGCTCGTGCTTTTGTTTAATTATGATTTGTTGTCTGGATATCATTGGGAGTACTGATTTACACTAACTATGGCCATTTCAAAGAAGCTAAATGAAGATGAACCTATTGGGACTTCTAAAGCCAAATGTCTTGAAATTAACTATAGCTATTTTTAATCATAAATTGATGTCTATTCAGCGTGGTATGGGAAACTGCCTTATGCTGACTCTTAAGATCAACTGATAAAACTCTAGTTTGATATCTTGCATTTGCTGATAATACCTTTGTAGAATTTATACTAGCCCTACATAGAGATTCTGAAAATAGAATCCATTTCTTCAGGCAGAATTATGTGCTTTATTCTCAGCTATGGCCCCTCCCTTGGATATACTAGCTATAATATGAGGTGGCTGTTAAGGTGTTAGATTAGAAGCAGAAAGACCCAAATTCAAGTTATTTTCAGGCATGGAATGTCACTGGATGATTTTTGGCCAGTTAAATCTTTCTCAATTTACTCTGTTTCACAGGATTGTTGATGTGGAGGAAAACATGGGAGGGGTGAGGACTATATACATTGTCTTGAGCTCTTTGAAGGAAAGGCAGAATATAAACCTATTAAATAAATGGGGATTACTGTCACATTCACATACTTTGCAATGGAAGTGGTATAGTGGAATTCCTAGAAAAAGAATTTCAGTCCAAAGTTCTATCGGAGGTTTCAATCATAACCGTACTAGGTGTTTCTGTGAATTTTGAAATTGCCGTTTCTAAGACATTGTATTCTCTTGTTCTGGCATAGCAGGCGATGCCTTAGGCGATGCTTGTATGTCACATGGGGGTCATTAAATAATAATGCGGTAAAAGTGCTATGCTAGGTCTGCAAGCATCATCCTATAGCCAAAAGTGTGCAACTTCCAAATCATCAATTTGTGCTTTGGTAAAATGGCTAAGCATGTAGATCACGGGCTATGTATGGTTGCACAAGCCACAAAGTGAAACTTCAGTTATAGTGGAGCAGTTTAATATTAAATGGTTTCAGCTAAAGGAAAAATACCAAAGTCTGACCTGAGTTCAAATCATACAGGATACCAAAGTAAGTTTAATTACTTTCAGCTTTATTGGTTCATAACATTTGGAAATGAAGAGTACGTTTGCCAAGAAATAGAGAAAGTCTGCAAAAGTTTCCTTAAGCTAGCCATGCCTTGCAATTTGACTCTTTGGTTTTGACAGTGTATAGAGCAATATCATTGCTTTTTCTTTATGCAGCTGAACATATACAAATATTTTCCTTTTGTTATTCTTTAATGATTAGGTTCGTGATGCAGCAATAAATAGTCTTGTAGAAATCTACAGACATGTAGGTGAACGTGTAAGAGCTGATCTTAGCAAAAAGGGATTGCCACAGTCTCGGTGAGTGAAAAGCTTCTCTTTCTGAGTTTTGTTCGTTTGTTAGGTTTTGAAGTCCAGTTGTGTTTTTAAAAAAAATCAGATTATTGTGAGGATTTGGCAACTCTCAGTTATGATACTCTCTTACAAATAATAAGATTAAAACACAACATATTCCGAATTAGTGGCATTTTATACGTGTATGTTCCTGGAAAATGTATGTGCATAGTCTTCAATGTACAGCCATAATTGAGTCCACAATTTTGGTCGTAAGTTGTGATGGTTATAAAGCAGGTCACCACATGACTAAGACTTAGTTTTATAACATTATGGCAGTCTTTAAGCAAAACAAGACAATTGTAAAGTGAATCCATTGTTTGCTATAGGACAGTTTTTCCTGGAAACCAGAAATAAACACCAGTTTCCACAAAAATATCATAAATTGCCAGTGTATGTGAGCCAGTTATCAAGGGCCCAAAATGTGGTCATGTAACCACAGGGGGGGGTCCTGGATGTTGAAAGTTTGGGCCATAAATAGTTTTATTTGGGTCCATTGTCCATCAATAAATGACCAATTATAAGTTGAGGACTACCTGTATTTTTTGTTTCAGTAAATTAAAACTAAGACTGAAGAACGGACTAAATTTTCTCGAAGTAAGAGGGATATAGTTCAATTTATGTACAAGTTAGAAATTCCATAGTTTTTTTTAAAAATTAGCCTCTTTTTTGTTTTCATTTTGTTGTTGTTGTTGCGAAGTCGTGTCCGACCCATTGCGACCCCATGGACAACGTTCTCCCAGGCCTTCCTGTCCTCTACCATCTTCTGGAGTCCATTTAGGCTCACGCCTACTGCTTCAGTGTTGTTTTCATTTACATTTAATTAAAAAGAGAAAAAGAAGGACTTAAAATTAGAAACACAAATGTGCCTTAATTAGAAACACAAATGTGCCTTATTTGGTTGTCATTTAAGTGCTGCCAAAATCATTATTCTTCATTTTTTTCCAACCAGGCTGAACATCATTTTTACAAAATTTGATGAAGTCCAGAAATCAGGCACCATGATTCAAGGAGCTGGTGGTGAGTAGTAGTGTTTTTTTCCAAATAAGATTAAATCAGTGTTGTAAAGTCTTTAAAATTTGTTTTACATTTTCTTTTATTCCTTAAACTATGAGGATCATGCTTTTCTAATTTAGCATATTACTTCTGGAGGAACATTTCATTATATATATAGACACTTTTATTAATAAATAAATAAATAAATAAATATATTTATATATAAATATAAATATATAAGTAAATATCTCAGGCTGAAACCCAATGAATCAGTCCATATGCAGTATTAGAATATTTTCACAATTATAGAAATACGTCTTATGCTCATGTGATTTCTGTGACCTCTGCATGCTCATTTCATAGTTTGAGGGGGACTAAATTTTAATGTAAACAAAATACCTCACTATCTTATTTACAGCCTGTAAAGTGTTGGTAAAAAGGATGATTTATGAGAGTTAAATTATCTTGATCAGCTTTCTCAATATGTTGCCCTTCAAATGTTTTGGATTATAATTCCTATGTATTCTATCCAACTTCTGGAGAATACCAGATTGTGGAAGATTGTTCTTGTATAGATAAAATGGAATATTTTAAGGGTCAAAATTTGCATTGTCAGAGCAGCAGGTTTTCTGGTTGAATCATGGTTTCAAAAATGCCACCAATACTATATGCTGGGCATGACTATCTAAACTTCACAGTGCTTTGCTTAACATTATGTAACAAATATTAAGATGCTTTGTTTGACAAAGTTTGACATTGAACAGTAGATTTTGAGAACTAGTTTAGGATTTAACAAGCATTCATTGCAACTGTAAATGTATTCCAGAGTAAAGTGCTAGGTATAAGAGATTCATGCTGGATTTGATATTTTCTATAGTCAATAAATAAGTGTTTAACTTAGAGAAAAGATACGTAACCTACTTATCTTTTCATTTGAGGAATTGATGATCATCTTATGAAGGATTTGTTGGTTGAGAAATAACAGTTTTTGTGAATGCAAAGGCACAGTTGGTATTATGTCCTCACTTCAGGAAGTAAGTTTGTGTGTGTGTGTGTGTGTGTGTGTGTTTGCAGGCACACGTCTATGCATATTAGAGTGGTGGAGGTAATTTGATGGCGCAGATTAGTTGATTTATGTGTGATCAGTGCATAGTAAATAAATTAGGAAAAAATAGTCCCCACTTTCTTCTGCGAAAATAGATTCAAATGAATAGAAAGGCAATATTTGTTATTTGTTATTTACATGGCTTAGAGCTGCTCTAGTTAGCTCACTGTATGTGGTGTACAAGTCCTAATATGTAATTGGGATTAAAAACAATAAAAATCAAATTTAAAAATAAATTGTACATTATAATACTGGTGGTAACGTAAAACTGGAAAACACAACTGGTAATAATATATGGGAAAACTGAGAGAAGAATAAAAGCATGAATTATTTGTAGCGAATCAGATTCCATAATTTAGTGGAACAGCCATGTTTTCATAAATTTTCTGAAGAGAGGGAATTATTCAGATATCCTGGGAGAGGGAATACTGTTCCATAGGAGGAGGCAGTCACTGAAAAAGTATGCTCCTCTAAAGATGACAGCATAAAGAGCCAACTCTACTACGTCTTAATGAGCAGGCAAGTGTTCTTTGGAGAAAGACATTCAGCAGACTGTGTAGAGTAGACTATATAGATTTTTGAAGGTGACAAGGCATTACACAAGTGCCATAAGGCACACCCATAACTAACATGAGCATGAGATATGGACCAATTGTAATTTCTCTAAATGCTCTTGAAGGAGAGGCCCATTACAGGTCATAGCAGTAATCTCATCAAGAGATGACTAAGGGATGAGTGGCAGTGAGTAATGCCTACCATTGCAGAAAAGTTCACAATTGTCACACAAGATGTGCAAAAGCCCTCCTTGAACATAACTCAAAGAGGACTTCCAAACTGCAGCTAGTCAGTTATGTGGGCCTTCACATTCTTTCAAATGCTGAAACGCCTAATAGAACAGCTAGACCAGGGTTCAGCAACCTGAAACAGTGAAAGAGCCACTCGGAACCGGTTCCCTCACAAAAGGAAAAACTGGGAGCCGCAAAAAATATGTGCGCATACGCGTACATGCACGCATGCGCAGAACAGGGTTTGACTGAAGAGTGGAGCCAAGGCGAGATATGCACCTACCCTGCATATTTGAATTGATTGGTTGAACTTTTTTAGTCCCACTTTTTTTTTTTTTGGACTGCACATGGCAGAGGACCGGGAGCCGCAGGAGACAGCTGAAAGAGCCGCATGCGGCTCCGGAGCCACGGGTTGCAGACCTATGAGCTAGACCCAAGGAATAGTATTTTAAAGAAAATAACTTCAGTGAGTGCTTGGGCCTTAAGTTAATTGACTGAGGCCTTTGATGCATTAGTGCACGGGTGTCAAACTTGCCACATCACATGACGTGTCGCGACGTATATTGCTTAAGTATATGCTATAAAACAGGCATAAGGAAAGCATCCTTCAGTATTATCCATGCTAGCTAGGATTGCTAACAACAACTGGATGATTGTTCTGTACCAGCCTACTACCGGCCTTGCAGAAAGGCAACCCCTGTACAAACGGTAGAGACTGGAAAACAACTGAGGCTGGAAGGCGTCTGCCAAGTTTAATTCACAAGCAAAACAACAGAACAAGAAACAAAATACCGGAACTTTGATCCTCAAACGGAGCGGTTGCTTTCAGCAACCAGCCCTTCCCCAAACACTCCCTTTATTAGAGTTCAGGGCGTGGCCTCCCTGTGCCTCCTTCCGAGGAGTCCCACAGCCTTTCTCTGCTTGTTCCTGCTTGACTGCCTCCTGCGTCGGGCGTCCTTGAACAGGGCCAGCTGTGGGTCATCATCATCCGCACTGTCGGGCTCGCGCAGCTGAGAAGAGGGCCCTGGCTGGGGGCTCTGCGAAGCCTCCAAGCCATCATCAGCAAGTTCGTCTTCAACACCCTCCTCCTCCCCCTCGTCTGAGACATCCGAGACATCCGAGCCGGCTGCCGGACCCACAGGCTGGCCCTGAATCACAACAATGATCTCCATCTCATTCTTGCTCATTTAATACCTTTTCATTTGCCTTTAAAATTAGAGAAAGACACAAACACACACACACACACACACACAGACACACACATTATGATTGTTACTTAAATGCTGCTAAAATTTTTGTTCTCATTTAGGGATTTTAAATTTTGACTGTTGAATTGAATTTTTTCTCCCAAATGGGTTATATACAGTGTTGAACATGTTCCTAATAAATAACAGTTGAAAATAGGAAAGCTTGATCTTTGTTCCTCTTTGGAATTCTCCTATTTATTTCATGTAAATAATATCATTGACCTTCATATATTAAAGATTATACCTTAAATCTTCGTTTGCTCTTGGATTAGATGAACTGACCATTCTTTAAGTATAAGATTTCTTTTCCTCTTCCATTATAGAGCATGGGAAATAGAAAAGAAGGATACCAGCTGTATGATTACTATCTAGAATGGCTTTGTTTTTAGGTTTTTATAGTAGTATTAATAAAATGCCAGTTGTTAGATACAAATTGTGATTTGAAGCAGGCTTTACTTTATTAACAAAAAGAAGGATTTCATCTTGCTGATATGCCATAGTTGCTAGGTTACAGGAAGGTTTTTCAGTTTTTTTATAGCAGAAAATGGTGCTAAGCTGCATGCTGGATTTCTCACTGATTCTTAATCTATGCACCTATGTGTTTATGTGTATGTGAGAAAGAGAGATCTGCAAATTGTTGGAATCAGCTAATTATTTTTTCTGTTAGCAGCCTTTTCTGTAGTTTCAGTAGAAATCTATTTTGGGATGTGAAATGAGGTGATAGACACCTTGGCCTATTATCCTTTAGAGCCAATTCTTTAATATTATAATTTCAGTTGATATTGATTCTTTTCTGGTGAAAGTGAGGGTGTATTACCGTGTTTCCCCAAAAATAAGACTGACCCAAAAATAAGACCTAGCCTGATTTTTATTGGTGTGTGCCTAAAATAAGCCCTAGTGAATGAATGAATGAACCTTTATTGTCAAAGTACAACCATGTATACATTGAGATTGGCTGAGCCTCCCTTCGTGCCCCCCCAACTCACAGTGACAACAAAACCACCATCTTGTTACACCATGTGAGCTAATTGCACAACACACCAGCCTCACAAGTCAATCATATATAAAATTATAAAATTATTTCCCATTCATGTGCCTAACAGCCCATGGATAAAAGCTGTTCTTCAGCCTGTTGGTACGGCTGGCTATACTCCTGTATTTGCCGGCATGCAGGCAAATCCTGCTAAAGGGCTTTTCTCCCCCACTGGATCCGCGCTCCGCAAGCCTCTGCCGCCGGCGGAGGGTGGATCCGCGCTCCGCAAGCCTCTGCCGGCGGCAGGGCGCGGATCCAGCCGGCGGCAGAGGCTTGCGGAGCGCGGATCCACCCTCCGCCGGCATGCAGGCAAATCCTGCTAAAGGGCTTTTCCCCCCCACTGGATCCACGCTCCGCAAGCCTCTGCCGCCGGCGGAGGGTGGATCCGCGCTCCGCAAGCCTCTGCCGGCGGCAGGGCGCGGATCCAGCCGGCGGCAGAGGCTTGCGGAGCGCGGATCCAGCCGCCGGCGACAGAGGCTCGATCCGCCGTTCTGCAAGCCTCCGCCGCCGGTTAATACCCTGTATTCAGCTCTGGGAAGTGGGGGGAAGGGGGAGAGAGGGGGAGTTTGGGAGGAGGGGGAGGGGGAGCTCCACGGTGCAAAAATAAAGCCCTGACGCTCTTCGCGTTGCTTGCCCGACTGGCTGTCACGGGACCGCACGGATCGCCTCGCTCCCACCGGCAGCTGATTCCTTCGAGTTTGGTCTCGAGCGATTTTGCATTTTCTCCAGTGCTGAAAGCCACTCGGCGGATCCCAGCCTCGGCTTATACTTGAGTCAAGAACTTTTCCCAGTTTTTGGGGGTAAAATTAGGGGTCTCGGCTTATACTCGAGTCGGCTTATACTCAAGTATATACGGTACTTTTGTTGTGACTTTCGTAATTTTTGGATTTGAATGTTATTACATTTTATTTAAATGAAGACAGAAATGGGACACAAAAAGATAGTGCTTCTGAATGATCGTGTCTGCTTGAAGTAAGCAGACTTTCCAATAAATACTTTGCTGAGAAGCACATGTACTAATTCAAAATGGAAATCTTTCAGGTTGCTAAAGGCAGCTTTACAGATAAAGGTTTTTAAATCAGGGTTTGTGTGAAAATGCTCTATTTCTACTGCCTCCCTTCTTATACCATAGAGGGGGATGATTATGCTGTACAGATTTAAGTCTTTCTTCCTTATCTGCAAAAGCAGCTTTTATTTTGGAACTGTGTAGCACTAACTTCTTGCACTAGGAGTTTGGGGGAGGAGGGTGAACTGGTTTTTAAGTTGATGAGAGACTGCATACAGGCGTGGGCTGTGCAATCGCTTTCAGATTAGGGAGCATCACTGGACTGCTGCTGCAGATCATGACTGCCAGCAATGGTAGGTGTTTTGCTTAATAAATTACACAGAATGCATGTTATGTTGACAGATGGCTGAATCTGTAATCTGAGCATGAGCAAACAATTTTGTTTCTTTTGATATTTAACAAATGGAACTTACCATCAATACCATTTATATGATGGGGAGACGTTTAGGCTAGCAGTAGCTCTGCAGTACATACAGAAAGGGTATTAAAATATGAAAATTTTAATAGAAAATAGAAAATCAGTAGAAAATCAGGGATTAATCAAATAGAAACTCTTGAGAAATAAAAAAAATCTGAAGGTTACAAACTTGTAATTTAATAATTTTAAATTTATTTTAACAAGACTGTTTGCTGGTGTATTTACCTGAATACTTAAGTTAATATGAAATTTGTTTGGGAATTCTAGAGATCTTTAATAATGCTTTCCTAAGGCACAATTCTAGCTGCATTTATTCAGGAGTACATTGTTTTACACACTAAGTAGTATTTTCTCCCTGGAAAGTTTATTTAGGATGGCAGTCCTAATCCTATGAATTTTTAGGCGGGCAGAATATTTGGAAACTGTTACAGCAGCATGTAAGAAAAGGAGAATTGGATTGTTCTGTGTATTTCAAGTCATGTTTTTTTCTTTTTGTTAAGAAAAATGGGAAGGTAAAGGGAATATGTAAAATGGAACTGCAGACATATAAGATAATTAATTTACTTACACATGAAGCATTGATTTGCAGAGGATACAGCCTGGCCTTCCTGTCTTTCTGGATATATTAACATTTCATGGAATCAATTTATGATGCCCACTTTTATCATAACACTACATCTCTGCTGTCTGCAGTTCCTACCTACTTCTCTTTAAGGATAGCTTGACTGTTGGAATGGTTTCACTTTAGTCTGTTCATGTTTGTAAATCCTGATTCATTTGTTTTTAAAGATGAAGCAGAAGAGGGGACTGTATGTGCTTGGGTTAAATGCAAGACATAAAGCATCACTGCCTATCAGTTGCTTTCCTTTGAGTTCTCTTACAGAAATCTTCTCCTGTGAATGATAAGATGTAAATTTCAACTTTCAATTAATTACAGTTCTTGACAATTAAAATCATTACAATCAACTTGTACTATTACAGTTGAGTGCAATAATGTTTTTAGTGGTTTAATGATGGCAGCTGTATGCATTTAAATAATCATCTTGGACTTGAACAACATGTGTCAGATTATAAATACTAAGGATAATTAACAATGAGATAGTTGATATATTACTCCCAGAGTGATCTCATCTAGTTCCTTCGTCCTTACAGGTGTTAATTATTATTATCAGGTCTTTTGGCAGCTTCCTGATTTGAAAATCTTTTTTAAGGGCAATTCTCATGCAAGATTTATTGAGCTGAAAGGAGTGGAGGTACAAGAATTCTAGCAAAGAAATTAACTTTCCTGTTGAAGCCAATATATCTTCATTTGGGCAGAAACTTCCTCTTTCTCACAATATTACAATTAATCAGTAGAAAAGTGGCTCTCTTAATTGATAATGGCAAATCAGGTTATTTATGTAATAGTTATTTGAATTTTTTATCAGTCTGAGAACAAATTCTTAAGATGATCTTAGGTACAGTTTGATATTTAAGCTGAACAGTGCTTGAGTTTCAAAGCAGAAGTACTTCAGAGCATGCAGTATACAAATGTAGCAGCACTCTGCAATTCCTAAATCAAATCACTTAAAATGCACATCCAGAATATTAGATACTAAGTAGAATAGGGCTGCTTGTTATAGGATCATTGTTATGTAGGATCATGTGATCACCTTTTGCAGCCTTCTGACAAGCAAAATCAATGGGAAAGTTAAGATTACTTAACTGTGTTACTAACTTAACAACTGCAGTGATTTACTTAACAAGTGTGGCAAGAAAGCTCGTAAAATGGGGCAAAACTCACAGTTACTTAGCAACAGAAATTTTGGGCTCAATTGTGGTTGCAAGTCAAAGACTACCTGTATACCGTTCAATCTAGGCTACTTTCTTCCGTTGCTTCCAATTTTTTTAATTAAAAATTTACAAAACACATAAAAGCTAACATTTATCTAATAAAACGTGGAAGGAAGGAAGGCTGGCTGGCTGGCTGTCTACTTTGTAATAGTGACTACTACATGAAATTAAGAGGACAATGTAGGAAAAGTAATCCTAGTTTTGCTGTCTAGAGACCGATAGAATGATATAGGTGAGCATTCAAGCAATAAGCATGTGTACTCACCTCAGTGGCCCAGATGCTATGTATGGAAAGCCCCTTGGACCTAGATGTGTCCCGGTTTTGCTTCTGCTTTTTTAGACCTGCAGTAGGACATTCCAGATACAGATAGGTGGGCTTGAATTTATTTGTGCTGAAGGTCCTTCATTTTCATGGAAGTCTAGGAGTTTAGGTATCTTCATTAGAGCAGCTTGAAGTAACATAGTTAATTTGTTTATCCATAGACTTCAAGCATAGGGGAATAAGTAAGTAGGAACAAAAGAGGGAAAGTACTGCTATACCTCCCCACTTGTTTTAACCAATATTTGCCTGCAGGAATTTAAAGCGACATTTCACTTAAACACACGCACACACACACACACACACACACACACACACACACACACACAAAGTTCATGGCCACAATTAAAGTGACTTGTTGTTGTTAGCTGCGAAGTCGTGTCCGACCCATCGCGACCCTATGGACAACATTCCTCCAGGCCTTCCTGTCCTCTACCATCTTCTGGAGTCCATTAAAGTGACTTAATAACATTTTAATAATGTATAATAGGCATGTGTGATAAAATGATTCTAAGTTAAAATGGGATTTAAGATTTCCTGAGTTTCGTATTGCATTTCAGAACATTAGGCTTCCTTTCATCGTCATGGGATGCTCCTCTGTAGAGTTTTTAATCTTAACATTTTCTAATTACTGTACATTTTGCTAAGTATTCTAGTTTAGCTGCAGTATCTCTCTAGGTATCCTGCTCTATAAATTAAGGAAAGATCAATTCATTGTTCTTCTCAGTATTTGTGGATTTATAAATTCCCAATATTTTGGATAAAACTATACACCTTTGGGTTTCCTATGTTTATTGTAGCATGTCTACAAAATAACTCTGTTTTCAGTCGCCCTGTATTGAGATTTGGAGCAGATCTCCATTCTGTAATCAATAGTAGACTACTGTTTTGGCTTTTTAAGAGTTACACAACAAGTTCTTTCTAAGCCTGGCATTTTGACTATTGAATTAATTATAGCCTTCTATATCCTTATACATATTCATTTGTTGCATTATTCCATGTGAATCTGTACCTTCTTTAGATTGAATAATCGGGCTGTGCAAAACTTTGAAATAATGCTTCAGTTCAGTGATGCGTCTAAGAAAGAACTCCATTACATTTGATTTGCAAAGTAACAGTAGTCTTTTTTGCTTCTTAGTTTAGAGCAGAACAACCCACATTGCTTCACTTTGCTCTGGTGCAGTGTTTTTCTCAAGTTTGTCTTGGCAATGCAAGAGAAAACTGGGAGTAATCCCGGTTTTGGGTGACTTGAGAATCCCCAAGGCACGTTGGAGGTATCTAACTTGAAAGTTTATTGGGGAGTCCCCTCCACTCACTAAATTCTGTTAAAAGGCTTTCACTCGAACTGGAATTCTTTATTAGATGCTTAATTCCAGTTTTTCAGTACAGTTGAGAGTTAAGATGTAAGTTCCTATTCTGCCAGGGCAAGCTGGATGTCTGGAAAGCTGTTTGTAGCTTTTTCTATGTATGCAAAGGCCAAACCCTGTGCATGCTGTGAGGCTTCCTTCCCACCTGTCATAGTTTGATCGTAGGTTCCTCTACAGCTGAATGTGTCTGTGCCTTTAAGGCTGCTTCCTAGAGACAGATATGCCCTGGAGGTTTTTTTTTATTTCTTTATTTTACTGTGTACAAATCTATTTACAAAAATTAGGGAAACAACTAATAATGTCCAAACTTTTCATTTTCTCACTTTCCCTCCTTCATTCTCCCACCGGCTATTCACCCGTTGCTTAGCAACCAACTCCCTCTTTCTCCCTTCCTTCCCCCCTCCTCAGCGGTTTTTTACAGGGAGTGAGAGAGAAAAAGAGGAAGATAATTGGCTGAGTTTGCTTAATATGTTTGGTTGTCCATGCATTTTCAGATCTGTGTCAGCCATCCCTCTGCATAGATTTTGCATGATGAACTCCCTCTGGGTCTTCTGCCCTACCCCTTTTTTTTGCAAGCTCTGCAACCTTTCATATGTCCCTGTGACATCACACCACAAGTGTAAAAGGAGCAAGGCTAGAGGCACAATATTGCTTTTGTAATTTGCTTTTCTTGATCCATTTTGTGTGCGCAAATGACATTTTATTGTTTATACGGTAATTTTAAAACTGCTATAAGCTGCAGTGAATAAGGTTAAAAAAATTGACATGAACACAAGATGGCAGCTTCTGTTAGCTGTAGATCGTAGTGTTTATCAGTGTCATGCTCAGTCTCAGCAGTAAATTGCAAGTCTACAGATCCTTAATTCTGCTCATTGCTAGATTTGGAGGAGTAAATACCACTCAACTATGTTAAAAGCTTCAACTCAGAAGTTAATTGCCCAGTATGAAGCAAAAACATCAGTAAGTTGTATATTTTGTATAGTTGTATATATGTATAAGGTGTTTCCTTCCACCCTTCTGAATTAACATGTTTGGCACACTGAGATATGTTTATGTGAATAGTATCTGTAACCTAGAAATTGCTTGTTCTCACCTTCAGACCTTACTGATGCCCATCACCAGAATGCTGTTCTTCTGGCTGTATCAGTGATGAATTCATGCAGTTTAGCATACAGCTGTAGTTTCTGTTGTTATGTTACTAACAGAGGAATACTTTTACAGATTCTTAGGCAATCTACCATTTTAAGAGTCTTTTCCAATAAATTGTGCTGGTCATCTTAAATAAAGTTCATTTACATCTGTGTTTAAGTGTAGAAAACAAATCAATTTCAACTGGGAGAATTTTAACTTGGCAAGGTATTTATGTAACCAATGAAGACTTTGATGTATGTGTTTTTGTACATTCATTGTTCTTGTTAGCTGCGAAGTTGTGTCCGACCCATCGTGACCCTATGGACAACGTTTCTCCAGGCCTTCCTGTCCTCTACCATTCATTAACATTCTCCAAAAGCTGTAGAGTTCTTCCTGATGATAATATGATTTAAACAAGAGCACAGGTAGTTGTTAACCTCTGGCCGATTGTTTATTAACTACTTGAAGTTATGATCACTTAAGAAAGGTTGCTTTATGGCAGGGGTGTCAAACTGCCAGCCCATGGGCCGGATGCGTTATGCCGAAACTGCGCCCTCCCGATTGCCAGCAATGGAGAAAAAGTCACGCTATGTTCACAACACGTCATGTGACATTGCGAGTTTAACACCCCTGCTTTATGGCCATAAAAAACTTCCAGCTATTTTAAAACACTCTTGTCACATACCCCTCTCCCTCCCCAAAGCCACACGATCACAATTTGGATGTGTGCCAGCCAGTTTGCACTTGCAACCACTTACATGTGATCACCATTTGCAGTCTTCTCCACCAGCTTCCCCAGTAAGTCAATGGGCAAGCTGGCAGGGAAAGTTGCAAGTTGCTGCTACCTGCTGAGAGGATTCCCACTTATCTTTGGGGGCTGGCTAAAGAAACTGCCTACTAGGCCAAAGGTGTTCAGGAACTCATTCGGCAAGGTAGAGAAATGAAACTCAGATCTGAAGACCCAGCCTCCGTTCCTGTAGCCTGCTGGAGCAGTACACTTCCACGTACAGAGGGGAGTTGACCTTGGCAGGCAGCTCTTTCACTTTGTCCATTTAATGAGCCAGGAGACCACTTAACAACCCTAACCTGGAGTGCCAAGATGACAGTGGTTGAGCAAAGCAGTCATCTGGGCATTTTGCTTTATGACTGCTTCACTCAGTGACTGAGATCCCTGTCCCAATTGTGGTTGTAAATTGAGAACTGCCTGTAGTTGGCTGCTGCTTGTGCAAATTGATTGCCCCTCCCCACCATCTCTCTGCTCATGCCTCTCCTCTCATGCATATCTATTAACCATTCTCTTTCTTTGTGTCATAGCCTCTTTTACCTCAGGAGCAAAATAATTGATTAACATCACTTGGAGTGATGTGATTGAAAGCCTTTCTTCTCCTCTTTTCCACCCTATAAAATCAAGTTGATGTTTCTTTGCTATTTAACTGTAGTTGAGAAACAGTAATGTTGCTCACCATTGTCAAGAACAGCAAGTGAAGGTTGATCTTTGCCATCTTCCCTCATAATTCTGCCCAAGATAGTACTTGTTTTTTCAATGTAAACAGTTTGAGGAAACCCCAAATTACTGGAAGCTCATATGTGGTTAAAACCAGGCTCTTTCTACTCTATTCTATCATGTCTCAGAAAAAAACTGATTAAATAATATAGAAATATACATTTAAATCAGATCAATTGACATCCTGGTTTTTCTGTTTCTCACCACTTTGTGTGCATTTGTTTTTCTTTATTGTACTTGTTTACTTGCTTTTAATCCAGCAAATAACTCATCATTTTTGCAGAGGTGTCAAGCTACATTAAAAACAGATGTAGTTCTGCCTTCTTTAAAGGGAGATTTGTCCTGAATCTTAATCATGGCCTGTCTAATTATTCAATAGTATTCTCAGTCTTGGCCTCTGATAAATGAAAACGGAAGTGCTAATCTGTACTTTCTTACTCTCTTGCTTGATACTAATGTCTTTTTAAAAGATGAGTGGGGGAAAATATTCCCAGGAGTCTATTGTTCCATCTCTCCTAGCAACATGTCTGGGTTTTTTTGCTTCTACTTGTTCCTATAACTGTTTTTTTAATGGTCTGCATGAGGAAGAATTTACTACCACACACTGCTTGGATGCTAAATCTCAGCCTTATTCTGTCTTGTTGACTTACACTTTGGTGTGCTTCTTGACTATTCTATACCTCTGCTTCCTTGAATCTCTTGATTTTGCTTCTGTAGTTTTAAACCCAGATAGACGTTGGAGTAATCTAGTTATTTTCGCTTCACCATGTCTTTTGAGTCACCAAATTTGGCACGACAGATTTGTCAAAATGCTTTGAGACAGGAGATTTTCGCTTCTGACAGATAATTTGCCCACTCTGTGAGTAGCAGTGGATACACAACTTTAAGGTACAAATGAACAATGGGCAAAACAAAGTACTGTCTCACCACTGCACAATTTTATTTTGCTAAATGACCAAAATCAATTGGGTGAAAAAGTGGATAAAACAAAGCTAGGAATCCATGAGTAATACACATATTGCTTTGAAATGTAACTTTTAAACCATTGGTCCCTTTTTGGCTCTGTGGACGCCGGGCGGTTGTGGGGTGGGGGAGAGAAGGGATGGTTTTGCACATAGGCTTCTTGCACAAATACAGCTTCACGTGCTCACATGCTCACCTGCTGCTAGAGTGGCCCAGTTCCCAATGGGATGCAGCCTGACATGGCCGTGGTCTGGGGCAGGGGTAGGCAACCTTGGCTCTTTTATGACTCGTGGACTTCAACTCCCAGAATTCCTGAGCCATGAATTCTGGGAGTTGAAGTCCACGAGTCATAAAAGCGCCAAGGTTGCCTACCCTGGTCTGGGGGTTTGAGACCCCTACTTTAAACAACAGTGAAAGGCAAATAAATGGTTCTAAAGAATTGACAGATGTTGTTTGCTCTTGCAAGAGGCAGATATCAGTGTATTCTATTTTATCTCTTAAGTAGTATTCAGCTAGTATCAGTATTTGTCTTATAGCATCTGTTTCTCTATTCCTCCCCACTAGAAGTGTTCATTTTCTTGTAGGCAGCTGAAGATTGCACTACCACTTGATTCCTCTTGGTTCTCTTTGTTTAGCACAAAGTCACTCTTGCCAACTGAATGTAAACAAATAGGCTATATATTTCCTATAAACAGATATATTTACTTTTAGCTAAGAATCTGTATTTGGATTATTTTGTCTGAGTTTGTGTTAGGGTTTTGGGAGGGTTTTTTTGTCACTTGTGCTTTTGTCTTTGTATACTTTGCACAATTCATACGCACATACATTATTTTGGATTATGTCCATGAATATAGATTTATAGTTTTTAAATCATCAGTTTTCCTTGATAAGTTTGAGTTCTGTAAGATCCTGATCCTGGCTGTAAACAGAAAGTTTGAGGGGCAGCAGCCTTACCTTGTGTTCTGACTGGAGCATTGCACCTTAATTTAGATCCTCTCTCTCCCCGCAAGTGCCAAAATTTATTTTGTCCAGTCCTTGTGAAAATCAGTTTTGTGTTGTCAAAAAGGAAGAAAGAAGGCTTGAATCCTCAAATTACACCCCTCAACTCTATAGAAGGTGGTACTATAGATAATTTTTTTTAACTTTTTATTTGCCAGAAGGACAGTACAAGTTGCCAATGTCCCATCTCTCTTAAAGATTAAGGTTAAGGGAAGGACATCAGGCAAGGCACCATTTGTAAGTTAGGTGGTAGAAACTACCAGGCAACTGCACTAAGAGAGAGCTGGTGGTATTCTGAGTAACGAGGTTTGACGCCAACTTTTGATCCTATTGGCCCATCTATGCTGCTACAATATCCTTTTGGTGTACTAAGAACTGAAAACTTGTTGGGTTTCCTTACATTTTCTTGTCCTTAGGTTCCCTTGAGTCACACACACACACACACACACACACACACACACACCACATGGGGAGACATGTCCTTAACAGGAGTGAAAGCATCTACTCTTACAGTGTGGGCTCATTCAACCTCACCTCAATGAGATTCAGTTTGTCCCTATGTAGCCATTAGTTTTTCTTGAATTTAATGTGATTAATGGGATAAATGTTGTGTGCTCTCAAATCTAGTTGTACATACAGTTATATCACAAATTTACAGAGTTTGTTTCTAAGCTCTAGCATTGAAACCTACACAAAACATTTGGGTTGCACTGGTCCCCTAGACACTTATTTTCTATTTAAAGTACAGTATAGAGAAGCAGGGACGCGGTGGCTCAGTGGGTTAGGATGCTGAGCTTGTCGATCAGAAGGTCGGCAGTTTGGCGGGTCGAATCCCGAGTGCCGCGTAACAGAGTGAGCACCTGTTACTCGTCCCAGCTTCTGCCCACCTAGCAGTTCGAAAGCACGTAAAAATGCAAGTAGAAAAATAGGGACCACTACTGTGGGAAGGTAACAGCGTTCCGTGCGCCTTTGGTGTCTAGTCATGCCGGCCACATGACCACGGAGACGTCCTCGGACAAACGCTGGCTCTTCGGCTTTGAAACGGAGATGAGCACCGGCCCCTAGAGTCGGAAACGACTAGCACGCATGTGCGGGGGAACCTTTACCTTTACCTTTATAGAGAAGCACTGAAATGGGAACCAATCAATGTCATTAATTCAGAGCATGAAAATGAATTCTGATGTCATGAACTCTTTATTTTAGAAATCCAGGCAGCGTGACATTAACCAGAGTAGGGTGATACATGGGTTGTTGTTTTTTTGTTTTTTTAAAAAGTTTTTTAGTAAAATCCGAAATCTGCTCACTGTGAAGCTTATTAATTTGCCACCTCCATCTCTGTCTTTTAGACTACCTTGCACTCTGAAGGTCAGCCATAGTTGGAGTGGGCAGTGAGAGTAGGCAGTGGAGTGTAGGTGGTCAAAAGAGCAGAGATAATGGGAGATAGGCAGGGGAGTATAAGCACGGGTGAGTGTGGCAGAACAGGAGTGTGAAATCCTGGCCTAACGACCACAACTGTAACTACCAGAATTGCCGTCTTTAAGCAGTACAATCACGTGTTTTGCCTAATGTCTGCATAGTTTAGTGACAGAAATTCCAGTCCCAATTAGGATGGTTAAGCAAGGATATATGCAACCTGGGAACATAATCTCTTTAATTCAGAGGTCTCCAACCTTTTGGGCACCAGGGACCGGTTCTGTGGAGAAAGGTTTTTTTGCGGACCAGAGGGGGCATGGTTTGGTGTGCTGCCTCCATCCCACGGATGGGACTTTGCTTGTTTGTGCGAACTGGTTGCTGGCATGCCGCGGCCCGGTGCTGGTCCACAGACTGGGGTTGGGGATCCCTGCTCTAATTGCTTCTGAAAATTTGCTCTTGAAAAGATGTAGATGATATAACATGCTAAATAAATGAATTAACTGAACAGCTGCAAAAACACTTCAACCCCCCTTAAAAGCTTTCCTTGAAAGGAGAAATAAAACACAATTGCAAGTTTAATCAACAGCAACAGATTTAGGGAACAGAGTTATGAACGCTGAAGGTGACAAAGCTTTGTTTGGGTATTGTAGAAGTACTCTTGCAATTTTTGCAGAGAATTTGTTACAGCTGAGGGTGGAGCATTATTTTTGTT
Source organism: Vipera berus (assembly GCF_964194415.1). NCBI lineage: Eukaryota > Metazoa > Chordata > Lepidosauria > Squamata > Viperidae > Vipera > Vipera berus. Next base: position 129,807,065 of record NC_138202.1, on the reverse strand, counting down.
TTTCCACTCCATGCATATTTTTTTTCTGACTTCCTGGCATCATCTCTGTTTCTTGTAATTTTATACCTGACACACTGATGTTAGGAAGTAAGCTTTTAAAGCAACGTAATGACAAATATATGCAAACGTATTTGTCATGGGCAAATGATGACAGCTGTTAAGATGTTCCCATTAGACTTCCCGGAGGGATGAACTTCATTCAGCTCTTTTTTTTTTCTTGCTGGTCAAAGCAGCCCTGAAGAGATTCTCTGCTGTGGGTGTCTTTAGTAACCTTCCACTTTTGCCCCTCAAAAGCTTAGAAGGGTGCACTGGCTGACTCAACTCTCCAATCACAAGCACCTAAACAGTGCTGGGCTGTTGAACGCTGGGTGTGAAACTGCATGCTTAATGAATACAGGGGGCAAGGATTGATTATGCCTTGGACTTGGAAGCAGCAGCTGCCTGTGAAACAGTCTTACATCTAAGCTCGCTATGGAAAATATGAAGGAATGCTGAAGAAGCTAATTTGCAAAAGGATATGTTCCTGTAAGCAATTTTTTTTGGTGTGTGTGTGTGTATGTGTGTGTGAAATTTCTCCCCTTCAGGGATACGGTAAATAAAAGATCATCCATCTTTTTTTTTTATTTGCTTAACTGTTATTAAGAACAGACAAAGGCCTCTTTAAACAAGGCATGTGTCTATGTAAAGCTAGACGGTCATTCATAAATGAGCTTTGTAGAAACGGAAGGAACAGCAATGATGGATAGATAATGGCTAAATGTAGGGAACTGTGTACTGTCTGGTTTTAAAGTCCATTGAAACTAGTGGAAGCAAAGCAGGTTTGGATATAGCTTTATGAAATGTGTTGTTTGACTTGCAAGCCTCTTCCTGCAATGTGAACTATTATGTAGCACTCAACTGTCATCCGGGGTGGATTTTATTCTGACTTTATAGTATAGATCTGACTGCTAGATTCATTCCCATTTCCTGAAGTGCATGTTCAGATTTTAACCTGTTCTTTGTTTCTCTTTCTGCTCTGCACATGTGCTCTTAAAAACCTGATGTCTGGAATAGCTTAGATTGTTAACAGTTAAAATTAAGTGTGGAAATATAATGTTATTCAAACTGCTACTTAGATTGATTTTTTTTAACATTATCACAGATATTTAAATGTCTTTTCCGGCTGTTTGTATCTAATCTTTAAAAAGCGATGAGTTTTACTAGAGTGTTTTTTTTTCTTCCTTTGAATCATTATAAAAAACAAAACAAAATGTGCTTCTCAAAAGAAACTACTGAAAATTGTACTTTCTTTAGTTAACACTTCAATATGGGAAGCCACACCCCTGAATGTATGAGAGAGAGAACAATATTCTGTTCATCTATTTATGCTATTTATTTTACTGCTAATCTGCTGAACAAGGTTTTGAACAAATTAATTCAATGCTTCAGATTAAAAATCTTTTGCTTTGATGAAGACCTATCCGTATAGTAATTGAACACTTCATATTGCTTGTAAAATTTTATCATGGTCCTAAAGATAAGGTGTGATACATCTTTTCCACAAGTGACAATAACAAAATTAGACTAAGATGAGCAGATAGCTTTATTTTATAAGCTCTAACGGTGTTACACTGCACCCTTTTATGAGCGCATGGTTTAATGATTTCATTGCTGATGACTTGCATTGAAATACAGTATGCAGAGCATGGATCTTACTACTAATAGTTCACAGAGTCACTTTAAAAAAAATTAGAGGGTGTGGTATTATATCTAGGCCTCTATCTCCCACATGTTTCACTCATATAAGAAAGATGTGTGTTGAATATGTTGTTGAGTAGAAATAGACTGAAACAAAGGCATTTGGTGTGGCATCACCGTCAGCAATAAAGTTTAAAAATCGATGGATTTGTTGGATATCACACAGACATTTATTCCCAGTGATCAGACTTCAAAAAATGAGGAAATTAGTTTTATGAACCCTGTAGTCTTACGCTTTTGATACTGGGGAGCCTTCCAATCTAGGTTGTGATATGATTGTGAGAGTTAGCCATCAGAATAAAAATATTCCACAAAAGGTCCTCATTTGAATATAAACAGCTACTTGGAGCTCAGCCCATGTTTATAAATCATACTTTTATAACAGAGGAACATCTAGAGAAGCAGTATTCAGTATAAAAAAATCAAAACATAGAAATACTAAAATGCTGAATAGAAATCCACAATTATTTAGTTTGAAAAAGGAAAATTACCAAAATAATTTGGAAATGTACATAAGGAGCAAGTGGCATGAAGGTTGTAACAGATTACATTTATAATAGACCCATTGACTTGACTCAGTCTTTACATAGTTATCTTGTGAAGCCTCTGTCTTCCAATGGTCATTCCAAGGCAATAGAATGTATTTTTAATTTTAAGTGACTGGGTCCAGGCAGGCACATATCTCCATGTTCATATTACTGAATAACAGGTTGTGTCCTGCTGTAATACGTTATTTCATTTGTTCATGTTTGCAGAGCAAACTTGCTTCAAACTGGGAGATGGTTCTAAACAACTCTTATGAATTTTATGTTGTGCTTGCTTTGTAGATAAACATTTTGATGATGATGACTCTGTGGATGGGAACCGACCATCCTCAGCCAGTTCCTCAACCTCTTCAAAGGCTCCCTCATTATCTCGAAAAAGTGGGGTGGGCACTGCTCGTAGGGTAGGAGCAGTAGCTTTAGTCGCAAAAACTCCAGGTAGGTCCAGTCCTTGCAAACACCTAAACATTACTTTTTTCAATCTTTTTTTTGCCTTTCCATTTTTTATGCATGGTTGGAACAGTAGAACATAACACCACCCTCAGTGCACCTATTCGTTGATTTGAGGAACGTACTAAAAGATGTAAAATATTTGAGATTGTGTCATGTCAACAAGCATATCATCAAATATGTTTATTGTAACTAGAGGCAGTTCTTGTTTAGCAGTTGCCTCATTTAGTGAGCATTCACTGTCACAACAGGGATAATCAAGAAACTTTGCAATCAGTCTTCGCATTTACAATCCTTGTAGCTCTATAAACATAGGACAGCAGAAGTAAGGTCCTAAGCACAGTTGTAGTTTCCTTAGTGACCGCTTCACCTAACAACCAGGTTGCTGATCCCAGTTGTTGATCACTAAACAAGGACTACCTAACATCATTTAACAACATTGTTTAAAATGTTTAAAGAAAACTTTCTGACATTTTAATAAGACCAATCCTCGAGATCAGATCTATATTCAGATGCAATTTTCTCTGGCTCTTCTAAAGCCAGGAGGTTTTCAAAGATTAAGCTTAGTTTATGGAAATGGAATGCATTAAATCTAATGATGGGGAACTATCTAATAAATCTACAGGTAGTCTTTGACTTACAATCACATTTGAGCCCCAAAATTTTTTTGTTGATAAGTGAGACATTTGTTAAGTGAGTTTTGCCCCATTTTACAAGCTTTCTTGCCACAGTTGTTAAGTGAATTATTGTAGTTTTGCTAGTAACATGATTGTTAAGTGAATCTGGCTTCCCCATTAACTTTGCTTGACAGAAAGTTGGAAAAGCTGATCACATGACCCTGGGATACTGCAACTGTCATAAATATGAGACAGTTGTCAAGCATCTGAATTTTGATCACATGACCATGGGGAAGCTGCAGTGGTCATGTGAAAAAATGGTGATAAGTCACTTGTTTCAGTGCTGTTGTAACTTTGAACAGTCACTAAACGAACTGTTGTAAGTCGAGGACAACCTGTATTTTCAGAAAACTTTCAAAAATAGAGTTCAATCTAATTTTTTTAAACTGCCTTATTCATATATATCCCAATCAACTATATCACATTTACATTAAATATACATGAACGTATACACAATGTATATACACATATACATTAATGCACAAACATTATTTCAATAATTTATAGAAAAATTATATTAACTTTTCTAAACTTCGCCACTTTAGAAAAAAACAAATTCCATCTCTTTCAGGCAATATTCTGTCTTCTTTGATTGTTTCAATCTTTTCCTTAAGAAAGCCTTTTTCTGAAGGCATTGCATGCTTTGCCATTTCTTTTTCTTTATTCTTACTAAAATAAGACCTGTTTTACATATAGTTTATATAAATTTCTTTCCGAACTATTATCGTTCCCTTCTTATACTCCCTCTTGCATTTTCTAGCAACTAAGGAAGGAGCTGGTGCCGTTGATGAGGAGGATTTCATTAAAGCTTTTGAAGATGTCCCAACTGTTCAGGTAAATTGCTCATAGTGTGGTTAGGAATAAAGTCAAGATAGTAAAAGTTGATTGGATTGGCAAATCATTTCTTTTTCAATATTGCCAATGGGACAGCAGGTTAGTTTGAGACTGTAAGGCAGAACATGCCATGAGAAATTTGATAATCGAACAGAATGAAATGGTGAGGAAACACTCTTAAATCTCAGTCTTAAGTCATGAATGATATTAAGAGTGATTGTATAGTTTCACAAGAGGCATAAAAGACACAGATTATAACACTGAGGTATGTTTCCTTTGTTAATGGAAGCTGGTTGATCTAGTGGAGACATCCCTAAACAGAAAATGGGGGATTGTTTTTCCTTGGATCCCTTCTTTTCTTTGTAATTCCTTCCTATCCCCATCTGCACTAGAGGAGTTCTCTTTGGATCACATGAAAGGTAAACAGGATGCTGCGGTAAAAAAGGGACATTTTATTTATTTATTTGAAACGTTTATAGAACACGCCCGTTGTTCAACCAGATCTGGGTGGTTCCCTATCAAACAACAGAAGAAACGTAAAATTCTGTTTAAGACTGTAAAACCAAATCATTTAATATATTAAAAACAATAAAAAAACCTGACACTGTTAGATAAAAGAAGTTCCCATTAATAGAAGTGCACAGTTGGATACAATTCATGACAGAGCAAATTAGGCAACATTTATATCTTTTTCTGGTAGAATGAAAGCCCTTATCTTTTAATGAAATAACAGAAAAGAAAGAAATATATGCATTTGATATCCTGGATTTATATCCATATCTTCTTTCCAATGTTGTGGAAAATGATTTGTCTTTGCGCATCAGGAGTCCCTCTTTTTAGTAGTTTTCTGCTCCTCTCATGCATTTTTCCTGAACCATCTAATATATATTTGGAGGTATACAAAAGATATGTGATGAGGCAGGGATAATTTCTTGTAGTTCAGTGAATTCTTCTAACTTGGTAAAATAATTTTTATACGTTTTCTTTACAGATTTATTCTAGCCGAGACTTTGAAGAATCCATAAATAAAATCAGAGAAATCCTGTCCGATGATAAACATGATTGGGAACAGAGAGTAGCTGCAGTAAGCATTTGATTTTATATGAACTCTTTTATGTAATATAACCTACTTGGCATGGGACTTTGCATTTTATGATATGCTAGAACAGGGGTGTCAAATTGCCGGCCCGCAGGCTAGACGTGTCATCCAGAAGCCATACCCACCCCATTGCCGGCAATGGCAAAACGGTCCCGATACGTCTCGCAATGTCACGTGTTTGACATGTCTGTTGTAGAAGATTGGATAATCTCTACTGTGTCTGTATATTTCTGCAAATTGGAACTTTGGAACTTCAAGACATCCTGAAAATTCTCATTTACTATTGGGGAAAACAAACAAACAAAAAAGCAACCAAGCAAGAATTGTCAGTGCTTAATTTTCAGAGCTGTAGAGGGAAGTTTGAACAAGGACACATTTTCCATGGTAGGCTTCATATTATAAAAAGTTGCCCTTCTCTTTAAGTGTGCTTCCAAGTTGGTTGAATCTATCAAGAACTCTATTTACATTTTATATATTTATATTTATATTTATATATATTTATATTTATATTTACTGGGACGCGGTGGCTCAGTGGGTTAGGACGCTGAGCTTGTCGATCACAAGGTCGGCAATTTGGCGGGTCAAATCCCGAGTGCTGCGTAACAGAGTGAGCGCCTGTTACTTGTCCCAGCTTCTGCCAACCTAGCAGTTCGAAAGCACGTAAAAAATGCAAGTAGAAAAATAGGGACCACTCCGGTGGGAAGGTAACAGCGTTCCGTGCGCCTTTGGCGTCTAGTCATGCCAGCCACATGACCACGGAGACGTCCTCGGACAAGCGCTGGCTCTTCGGCTTTGAAACGGAGATGAGCACCGACCCCTAGAGTCGGAAACGACTAGCACGCGTGTGCGGGGGAACCTTTACCTTTACCTTTACCTTTATATTTATATTTATATTATTATATTATATTTATATTATTATATTATATTATATTATATTATATTATTATATTATATTATTATATTATATTATATTAGTATGTATGTATATGTGTATGTGTATGTATATATGTATATATAGATAGATATAGATATAGATATATAGATATGGATTTTAACATGCTTGGCTTTTAGTTTACTACTGTACCCTATCTGGAGATTTCACTGAAATGGAAAATATAAATAATACAATTTTATCACATTGACAAATCTGCACTCTACAGATGATAACTGATAAAATAGTTAATTTTGTTTCCTATGTTCAATTTCTGTTCAACAGCTGAAAAAAATCCGGTCTTTATTATTGGCTGGAGCTGCTGAGTATGATACCTTCTTCCAACATCTGCGCTTGCTTGATGGAGCCTTTAAATTATCTGCTAAAGACTTGAGGTCCCAGGTGGTGCGAGAAGCTTGTATCACATTAGGGTAAGGAGCACAATCTATATATTCTACACTATGTTAATTATTGTCAGGGTGAAACTACAACATGTTTTTCCTCCAATCCACTTCTTCTGTGGTAGGAGAGTGAAAGTACATTTTGTTGAATGAGTAAAGGGTCACTCCTTGCTGTAAATCTTTACAGAAAACAAAGTACTGTAGGACAAATACTTGCGAATTGAGGATCAGTGCAGGAAGTTGTTACTAAGATCTTCTCATTTTCAGTCTAAAGCATGTCTTTTATGTCATTTTCATTTCTGGACAACTTGGCATTTCCATATCTGCTTATCTGAATGATGGTGAAACTGAAAAAAATAACAAAGATTTATTAGATGATAAATCCCTAATTGGTAACTCTTGAGTATTTTAGTAGTAGAAAAGCCCTTTTCCTGCCTCAGAGAAGTAGTGGGATTGCTGGGAGAAAGAAATCCATCTCTGCTGTTCTTAAATACTCTGTTAGTTTATGACTATACTGTATTTACCACTAAGCATGTCAGTGACTCCAGCTTCATGCCAGATATGTCCTTTAACGCTGCAGCAGTTGTCTAGCCTGATATTGATGGTATGAATAACCTGTGCCACATCGCAAAAGTTATGCAAGTGAAAAGGCCTGATTTCTTGCCCCCTGTATATTAGTGCGGTTTTGCAGTTACACTGGATGTTTGTTCTGAAGCTACTCTCATTGTTCCTTAGGGGATATAGGTTTGTAGTTATTCATTAATTATTTTCAGCAGGTTTTATTTGTGAATGTTATCTTAGTTATTAAGGAAATACCCTTGGATAGATGCTATGGCAAATATATATTTAAATAATATGACAGCTTGTATTTCTATAGAAATAGGAAGAAAAACAAATTGGTTGCAAGTATCTTTAGATCAACCAAACATTCTCCCCTCTGTTCCCTTCTCATTGTTATAATTGAGAAATGTTTATTGAAACTTCAAAAAATTTCACCAGTACTGGTATTTCTCTAGCCATTGTTTCAATAATTCAGTGGTAGTTTCTGTCTTAGATGCCTGAAAGCTTTCCTTAAATCTTATTTTATAGGATTTAATACTTCCTCTAGGTTCAATCAGAGTTCAGGGTGAAAGTTCAGGTATTTCATTTGCCCTGGCACTTTCATTCTGTACTGCAGTTTGCTGTCAGCACTGATTTTAAGCAAAGGGCAAGAGGGATTGTTAATAGTAGCTCTAAAATCCACAAATGACAAGGCAAGATGGAAAGCCTTAGAGAAGGTCTGACCGACTGATCAAGCAGTTTCATACTATCCTTTAGCCTATCCATAATAGCTTCACAGTGATCTACTCCAGATTGATTCCTTGTGAAAACTGACCATCATATCAAGTATTGGGGGGGGGGAAAACCTGAGAATACTTAGTTAACACAGATGCTGTGTTTGTAATTTATTGTTAATTTGTAGACAGTGAATATAATAGCCTTGCCTAACTGCATCTTGGCCTAACCTCCTCTTTCATTATTGCAATCTGTTTTCTTGTTTTATTTCAGACATTTGTCATCGGTATTGGGTAACAAGTTTGACCATGGGGCAGAAACCGTCATGCCAACAATCTTTAATCTCATTCCCAACAGTGCCAAAGTCATGGCCACTTCTGGTGTAGTAGCTGTGAGATTAATTATTCGAGTGAGTATTGCTCAATGCAGATACAAATTGTTCTCCCATGTACTCCTGATGAGAGCAGCAGAGGGATGTAATAAACATGAAAATCAGTCCAATTAACAGGCTCTTGCACAGAATCTTAAACAGGCCTTAGAGTCAGCATGAAAGATTCACTTACTGTTTGCCTTGCATCTGTGTTTTTGTAAACATTACCAGACTGGAAATTCAAAAAGCTGAAATTAAATTGTGCTCTCTGGATTGTTTTCTTTATAGTCTGACAGTGATATATTCTACAGTTGTTAAATACCGATGAACAATAGAATACATCTGCCGAAGAATATATATTTTAATGGAAAGCCCAGCTCGTCATTAAAAACAGACCTTCAGTTTGCATTCAGATGTTATAAACTGAGCTTTGATTTACCATTGCTGCTTTTTAGTTTAACATTTTTTGATGTGAAGGAGAAGCAAATCTGTGTTCTTTTTTCATGGAAAGAGTATTAAAAGGTCATTAGGCTGTATCTGCAAATCACAGGATGTGAAAATTCTTCTAAATTTTTCCATTGATTTAGTAGAATGCTAGTATCCTTTTCCTGGCCATAACTGCACTGTTTGTTAAGTGGTGTGCCAAAAAAAAAAAAAAACAACAACTCTAAAGTAGATTTGATTGATTTAGCTGACATATAAATCTGCTTCATTTTTTTCAATGTATGCCTTTAATATCCCATCATTATGTTCAAGCAAGTATTTCTTTAGTATCTAGTAACTTCATTTCTACCACATTCAAAATTACAGTTTGAGGTCCTCTGGGAAGATGTCTATAAACTGCATCCTAGGTTTTGGGGTCCACGTAGAGACCAAGACCCTACATGCATTCATTGTTTAATTGATCTCATTGGCAGTAATAGTCAACAAGGAGCATTAAGCATAAATATGTTTATAGTAAAGTCAAAAATTTAGTTTGACATGACCTGCAGTCAGAATCTTTTTTGGAGATGCAAAATTTAAAAAAAAAACATAGAGCTGGGTTTATTTATGAATTGTTGGCAAAGTATGATTCAGATTTGCTTGTTTTGAAAAATGGATCTTGCTAGCCATGGAAAAACATGATAAGATCAGCTCTGGTATTACAGATCTTTGTGAGCCTGCTCAAGCTATGTTCAGTGTTTTCAATTTGATAATCAGTTTGTTTCAGCTATTGCTTTTTACATTTTGATATTTTTTTTATTCCCTAGCATACACATACCCCTAGACTAATTCCCATCATCACCAGTAACTGTACCTCCAAATCAGTTGCAGTTAGAAGGTGAGTTATGCATCTATGGTCTGCATTATAACTTAAACAATTATATGTTATTATGAAATAATTGTAAAAAAACAGCCTGGTTTTAAGAATAATTAGTTATAGGAATTTCCTTCCTTCCTTCCTTCCTTCCTTCCTTCCTTCCTTCCTTCCTTCCTTCCTTCCTTCCTTCCTTCCTTCCTTCCTTCCTTCCTTCCTTCCTTCCTTCCTTTCTTTCTTTCTTTCTTTCTTTCTTTCTTTCTTTCTTTCTTTCTTTGGCTTTAGGGTTATTGATAGAAAGATTGCTATTGTTAATTAGTTTTTGAGCTTTGGAATCATCCTGATTCTGACCAGCAGTGATAGATGTGGTGGAAGAGGGCCTTTTTGTAATCTCCATTTAGTGAATAATCGTCAGACCTCTAGTTCATGTCTTTGTCATTACTGAGTTGGACTATACAAATATTGGCAGCTATTTTTAATGACTAAAAGCTATCAATATCAATCTTTTTTGCCTCCTGTACTCTTGCAGATATAAGCAGAGCATACAGGTAATGCTCCTGTGAAATCCTCAATAGTATGGATCCACACACATTTAAAGAAATGTTTCTTTTTCTCTGATTGGGAAAACCTGTTTGGGAATATTCCCCCCCTCCCCCTTGTTTGTTTGTTTGGTCTCTTTAAGTCGTTTTGGACTCAAATCAGCTCCTTCTGTTTTCTTGGCAACATTTTTGGTTTGCCCTTGCCTTCGTCCTAGGGTTGAAGGAGTGTAACTGGCCCAAGGTTACCCAGCTGCCTTTGTACATAAGCCAGGTCTAGACCTGCTTTTTAGCCTGGTGCCTTTAATTATGCCACCAAACTGACTTCCAGGAACACCAGGTAACTGCAGAGCAAAGTATGATTCTCACAACTCATAAAATTATCTGCTATATCTGACTTCCATCTCTCATTCTATTTACTCAGCTCTGTCTACCAGTGTTGTGGGTTTTTCTTTTCTTTGATGCACCTCTTTGGTATTTGTATTGATCATATCACGTCTGGTAACTATATTTCAAAATTGTCATGTGTAAATCTTGCACAAAGTTGGCTGTTGGCCAGAGGCTGTTTCCCCCCCCCTTAAAAAAAATTATGCACGCAGCACTAGATAATTCCCAAGAATAATGCTGCTGTGTGCGCTTATCTCTGAAATTAATCTGCTTAGATGAATAGTCATATCCTATTTACTGTTGTTTTGCAATTCTTAGAGTTCCTACTGGGGTTGTTTTTGATGCATCATCCGCTTTTACCCTAAAATAGATCTAATTTCATTTGTTACGCTTTTTGGTTCCTTACTAAGCATTGAATTGTCCAGGACATTTGTGGAATTTTTACATGCTCCCCAACTAATTGGGGAATAGGGTAAAACCTGCTGGTTGTTATTCTTTGTCACCTATGTTTGCAACAATTTTGTATCAAAAAGCACATTAAAGTAGCCTTTCTGTTTATCTTGCATTGGCCACTTGTGCACCCCTACACACCCTCCCTGACCCTCATCACACCTCCCTTCTGCCATCACCCATCTTTTCCAACCCATGATGCATCTCTTACCCCTGCACTCTTTTCTCCCACTCCTACCCAGGAGCAGCCACTTAGCTGCCTGCTGGCCTTGAAGTTGCCTAACGCCATGGGATGTGGTTAGGATGACAGTCGTGATGCAGGGATTGCTATCATTAAATGAGGTGGTCATGCTTGATGGCCGCACTGCTTAACAATGAAAATTCTGGTCCCAAGTCTGACACAAGTTGAAACTAGCTGTACAGTGCTGGCACATAGACTACTGCAGTTCCTGACTACAGCAAAACCTTGAGGGGGCTGGCAGGCATTGGGTTAAGAAAAAATAAAATGAAATGATGGCCATGACGGCATAATCGAAGCCTCATCCCTTGTTATGTTTGTCATGTGGCCTACGTAAAAAAGAGCGGTACCTCAGTTGCATAGTCCCAGCCATCCTTTGAACATTTCTGGCAAACCCTCCCCCTGTGCTCATGCCAATGTCCTACACCCTGACTAGAAGCACATGATTTTCTTTAAAGTTTTTATTTAGTAGCCTGAATATAGGATTCCTCAAAATACTTTTGAAATCACTGTTTCATATCTTAACTACTTGCCATTGATATAGTCTCTGGAACAATATGAATGAAAATTACCTTTTCTCTCTCTCTTTCTCTCAGGCGGTGTTTTGAATTTTTAGATTTAGTTTTGCACGAATGGCAGACACACTCCCTGGAAAGGTAAGATATGAACATTATGATATGTGACATGTTGCTTCTCTGGCTGTATTTGAGGTGGGGTGGGGAGAGTGTTGAGCGGAATTGAGGAGATTTGGAATATAAGTTTAATGTGGCTCCTTTCTTGCCTAGTCTTGGAATGGCGGACAGACGTTCCCTCTGATTCCATCAGAGCAATAGAGACAGAGCAATAAATAGAGACAGGTCTGACTTTACGATGGGGGGGGGGGGAGGAGGAGAGAAAAACAGTTTCTTTTGCCTGTCTGGTGTCTGAACTGTTTCCATCCCAACTGCTCCATATAAGAACTGCTATGTGACTTGCACAATTAGTGCTTCCATTTTGATTGCTTTGTTTCAGCCTTTTTTCACCCTTCATTTGGGTCACATCTGAGCTTGCAGCCTGTGGGCAGGCCCTCTTTTGTCTTCATGGCTTTTAGTAAGCTGCTCTTGAAGGCTTCTGAAGCTGAAGAATGGGGTAAAATGCTTAAATAAATGCATGTGCAGGAAAGATGAGAACTCCTAATTTATAACCTTTTTATTTTTAAAGGTGTCTTGTTTAAAACAAACTTTTTTTTGTAAAGGGATCTATTTAAAAGAAACATTTTTATTTGTAGAGGTATCTATTTAAAGAATGTTTGTCTTACCTTTCTACTTAAACTTTGAGAGATATTACCCTAGACACTGGAAAAAAAAGTGATTGTTTTGGTCTAGGCAAAGGGCAAGGGCATTCAGGGTACAAGGAAGTAGTTATAGAGATTGCCCTGAAATTGGAATATGTGAATATTTTTTACCCACATAAGCTTAGCAAGTTGGTGTTGCAGAAACCCTTCTGTATACATCAAACCCTTGGTTTATAGCCACTCGATTACATTCTTGTGTGGCTTCAGCATCTTAATGTGTTTTAGTATCTCCATGCTTCTGTGGTTTTCACATCCAAAGGAATGACCTCCAAGGAATGTTTCTTGGTATTTCTTATAAAAGAGAATGAAATGCAATAAAGCTCACTGGTACAAACAAACACCCACACCTTCCAAAAGGATACTGTGTACCCAGTTCTTTCAAATTCTGGGCAACTGGATAAACTTCCTTTGAATTCCAAATGTAATGCTGGAAGACTGTTTCTTCACTCCTCCCTCTGACAAGGTAAATAGTGATGTCTTCCAATTTCAGGCATATATCAGTATTGGTTGAAACCATCAAGAAAGGAATCCATGATGCTGACTCCGAAGCACGGATAAAAGCCAGAAAGTAAGTGGGCATCTTTTTCTTTTTAATTGTTCAGTCCATTAATAATCACAGGCTTCTTTTTGCTCTTCAGCTGAAAATTTCTCCAGTAACTGATATTCCAAGGGAAGAACAGGTCCAGACCATTAAGAACTCAGGAAATGGAACATGTTATGCTTAATAATGATTCTAACCTTTTTACTGATGTACTTCAGAGTAAATTTCATCCGACTCGTTGGAACTTTTTTCTGCATAAGCCAAATAAAACTAGTTGTTGTTTTGGCTCTGTTTAATATTGTTTGTTCAAAAAATTAATGTGGGAATTTGGAAAGAAAAATCTTGATTTCAACATTTTCTTTGCTTAGTACCCCTGAAGGTTCAAGCTTTTGCATTCTACAGGTTTGTTGATATTCTCTTCCCACTTTAGAATTTAGAATGTGGTTTAATTTAATATAGAAGAGAAGTCCACCTATTTCTATGTTCAAAATAATGATAACTAATGGCAAATGGGAAACTTATTTAAGCTTGTAATGTGCTCACTTCTTTATTTATTTTGTAATTATTTATTTTGCACAGACCCCTATGTCTATTTTCCAGTTTCTGCAGTCACTTTCCTACCAAAATGTTAAATTCTTTTAAACAATGTTTGGAAGCATAAATAATATACGTATGTGAAAATTAATAGGTTTGTCATAATTATGCAATTATCACAATTGATTCTCTCTGCTGTTTTCCAGTTTTTTTCTTAAAATCTATTAAGGCTTTCTGGACATGCTAGTCTACTATTCATCGATCAATGTAAACTTTTATTTTCAGGTGTTACTGGGGCTTCCAGAGCCATTTTAGCCGAGAAGCAGAACATTTGTTTAATTCACTGGAATCCTCGTACCAGAAAGCCCTGCAGTCTCACTTGAAGAATTCTGATAGCATTGTTTCTTTGCCTCAGTCAGATCGCTCCTCATCTAGTTCTCAGGAGAGTCTCAAGTAAGCCTCCCTTCCACTAATGTATGGCTATTGGATGAACTTATTATTATTATTATTATTATTATTATTATTATTATTATTATTATTATTATTATTAATTATTATTTAATTTCTATACCGCCCTTTTCCCGAAGGACTCAGGGCGGTGTACAGGGCAATAAATACAATAAAAATACAGTATACAAAAGTTAAGATAAAATTAAATATTAAAGCCCAATTACAATAAAAATTAATTAAAATTAATATTAAAATACCCCAAACCCATCAGACCAGGCCGGCTTGTACAAATAAATAAGTTTTTAGGTCACGGCGGAAGGAGTGAAAGTCAGGAGCCATCCGGAGCTCAACCAGTAAACGGTTCCAAAGGTCTGGCGCACCCACAGAGAACGCCCTCCCCCTGGGGGTCGCCAGCCGACACTCTCTGACCGACGGCACCCTGAGGAGGCCCTCTCTGTGGGAGCGCACTGGACGAAGGGAAGTTGATGCCGGCAGCAGGTGCTCCCGTAAGTAATCCGGACCCATGCCATTTAGGGCTTTATAGGTCATCCCTTCAAGTATCCCTTCCTAATCTATAAATTAGAGTTTTTGCATTTTAGACATTGTTATTTTCATGAATTAGGCAATACATGGAGTCTAAAAATGATTTTGCTTCCTTATTTTTGTTTCTGTACAGCATTTTTGTGGGAAAATTCATAGTGCATCAATGTAAAGGATAAATACAAATAATATAGAATAATTCATCAGTGTTGATAAAAAATGAGTTAATGTAGAATTAACATAAAATTCATTATGGAATGAAATCCATTAATTCTATTCCTTTTTAGCCGTCCATTGTCTACCAAAAGAAGCCCAACCGGAAGCACTACTTCACGAGGTAAGAATGAGAAGCCAGGAGAAAAAATGGTCAGATGTGAGACAGAATTCTTACTCATAGTGCTAGATTCGTTTTGCACTAGTTTTATAAATTAAACACGGGCTAAGACAGAATGGTTCTAAATATAAGATGATTGAATGCTTTAAATATAAACCACTGGGAAGAAATATTAAAAAATGAATTGCTTTATTCCTAAGCAGATCTCTTTCTTGTGTGTAATGATGGTGACAGAATACTGAAAGCAAATTCTAAGTTCAGATATGAAAGGTGTATATGAATTCTCAAAATTTATATATACACACACACACAAACACATATGGCAAATGTTATTTAAAGATATAAACACCACATTTGATTAGAAAAGTCATATTCAGCACGGTTGTATTAATCCCTGCATAATGCTTGCTGGGTAATACCAATCATAAACACCAGAGGGGATCTAATAGCAACCAATAGAGATCAAAAATCCCAATACTTGCTGAGCATAGCCCTATCAAGCAAAATATGGTACATGAAATAGGTCAGTGTCTTGCCCTGCCATAAATTCATAATGTGCCGTGGAGAAAGAACTGCTATACAAAAGTATAAAATGTCTATTTGGGCTCTCAAATAGTATGTCTGTCAAATAAAATACATTTTTATAGTGGTAAACTGAGGATTTATGATGTTGTGAGCTTCTAAGTTGTTGAAAGATGATGTTGGAATATGATGGATTTGGGAAAGTCCTTTAATTGCATTTACAAGTCTTAACCAGAATTTATTATTCTGAAATTACATTTTTATTAAGCTTAAATGTTTATATGCTTAAACATAAGTTGAGAATATTTCCTCTTCTTTCAGAAGGAATTGAAAGAATATTCTGAAGAGATTATGGTAAGAGACTCTTGGGATAGATTTATCTGTAACTGCGGTTTTTCTTCTTCCTTGAAGCCTCTGCAGTTAGTGTGAAATCTGCGTCAACCTCAGGGTCTCTCCAGCGTTCTCGCAGTGACATTGATGTGAATGCAGCAGCCAGTGCCAAATCCAAAGTAACATCTTCTGGCTCAGAATCCCCCTTCAGTTCTGCTGCAGCCCTTCCTCCAGGCTCATATGCATCTCTTGGTAGGTGTACCTTGTTTTTCACAAAAAAGATACACAGGTAATCAGGACATCAGAAATAGAAGGGAAATTTTGGTTTAAGAAATTCAGTTTTATAGAGGAATGTGGATTGAAAAGCAGTAGTCGGGCTAAGCCTACATATTGCACTGCATCATGGATCATAGTTTACAAGGCTCAGAGGTCGGGGTCACCAAGTACAATAATTCAAAATGAAAGCTTTGTTCCATATGTGACATCAGGTGGTGGATAGTATGTGGAACATATATACAATGTTTACTAACTTTTCAGAGACTTAAACTTTCTAAACTAACTGATCAGTTTTGAGGGAAAGGTATATTTGGTGGTGGTTATTAGAATTCCCTAGCAACTCTTCAGAATTCTTTAATAATTCAAGTACATTGTAGTCTGAAGTAAACTTTTGTTAAAAAAAAACCACAGTAGGCATAAAATGGGAAGTATCCTATCCTGATATTTCCAGAAAAAAGTTCATTTGAACTCACTGTCTAATCCAAGAATAAAAATGTGTATTACAAAAAGGAAATAGATTCAATGGAATATATCTCAACAACCTATTTGCATTACTTATTGTTTATGGCCACCTTATAGATAACAATCTCTATTAAGAATGACTTGGACATGTCTGACGTTAACAAAGCCTTAATTTAGTTAAAAGAATTAACTACTTTTGTAAGAAGCTGTTCATTATTGGTGATTATATCAATGGTAACATGTTTGAACTATGATCTATGAGAGATCATTGCAGTATGTAGCAGTGGAGCCTCTTCCACTGCTGGCATTTTCTAAATATTTGTTATACCAGCATGAAAAATTATATCCTAGGCTTACTGAAGTTTGAGATGCCATACAAAGCTCTTTTCAGCACAAATAGATAATTCT
Source organism: Vipera berus (assembly GCF_964194415.1). Taxonomy (NCBI): domain Eukaryota; kingdom Metazoa; phylum Chordata; class Lepidosauria; order Squamata; family Viperidae; genus Vipera; species Vipera berus. The sequence goes on along the minus strand of NC_138202.1, from coordinate 129,790,111 downwards.
TCTGAGACCCCCAGGTGATATCCTACCTCTGTGGACAGGGCCTTCTTGTGGAGAAAACAGGCAGAGTCTAATCTTCATTAACAACTCTTAAGGGGAAGAATTATCCTGCCTCCCAGACTGATCTTCTCCAGGGCCTGATTTTCCAACAAAAGTGGGTCATGCTTGGGGAGTGAATTAATAGCTTAAGAGATTTTGAAGGACCTGAATGTTCTGCAGCAGAAAATGGAGTAGGTTCATATCCCTTTCCCATCCCTGGTCAAAAAGTGCAAAAGAAAAGAGGGAAGTGGCTTTCATTCCAGCAAGAGCACAAAAGGAGTTTACAAATTTCGGGGTTGTTCCTGTGGCCCTTCCAAATTTATCCTTTTTCCAATTCTCACAGATTCCCGAATTTCCTCTCCCCTGAGAATTTCTCTTAGAAAAAAGGCCAGAAAAATAAATGTCACAAGTGCTGTTTTAAAGTGGGAAACAATGTTAGATAGAGCTCTTCATAATAATTTAAAATCTCTTCTAATCCTAAGATTTTGGAGATAGGAAAACTTATAATAAAGATTTTATACTTTCTCCATTTTTAAAAAAATTTCCAGCCAAGTCATAGAAGGTATTTCATTTGGTTAATCATATCAAGAAACAGCTGAGAAGCAAAGCTTACTCTTTCTGTTTCCAGCGATGCTAAGTCTGGTTTCTAAAAGGATCATAAATTTGATAAACTCTGTTCCTTCCTGCCAAGTTAAAGAAGTTGTGGAGAAAAATTCCTTTGGTCAGTACGCTTGCAGTAGCCATTGGAGGGGAATCTCTTTTAAGAAAACTGTTGATACTGTCTTAATAGAAACAAAAAAATAAAAGGCTTTCGTAATTCAGGAAAGGATAAATATAAAATTATAGGTGTTTTTGTCCTTTTGCCCCAATGTCCTCAGATGATCTCAAGGAGTAACCAGATCCAGATATTCAGGGCCTCGGGTAAATCCATTTTCTAATAATGTGCTCTTCAAAAAAAACCAGAGGTCAGAAGAAAACATCAGCTACAGGCTACTGCACGGAATTCATTTATATAATAGGGAAGAAGCATCACCAATTTAAGTGGTCAAAGCCTCAGGATTTTCTTAAGACTACCAACCATCTTCTGTAAATCAGTGCAAAAGAACAAGTGTGAAATTCCACAAATCTGGAATTTATTTTCCAAAGCAAATGGAGGCATAAGGGTTACACTAGATCTCACGGAGTACCTAGAACAGAGATGCTTCAAAAGAGAGATACTAAGGTCAGTTTTGTCAACAATCAACCTGCAGTATTTGTTAGTCTCTGTAGAGCTAATAGATCACGGGTGTCAAACCCGCGACATTACGTGACGTGTCATGACGTATCGCAACTTTTCCCCCATTACCGGCAATGGGGTGGGCGTGGTTTTGGCGTGACACATCTGGCCCGCAAGCCAGCAGTTTGGCACCCCTGCAGTAGATGCTTACTTTCACCACCTGATTAGAAAAGAAACTGAAGTTACAGTTCTGCTATGATACCATCCTTCTTAATATTAGATCTTTCTTTTCTAGTTAATTCAAGTACTACATGACATTAGTAACACCAGTGGCTCATCTACAGATTTTGTTTCTGTACTTAGCCAGCATTTTGATTTCAGCATCACCTGGGCAGAAGAACCACCTTCTACAGGACCCAATTGTCTATCCTTGGAGCTATTCCGAGCTGTCTACCTGAAACTGAACAGATATGGTTAGGGGGATATATTCAGATAAAATCCACAAAAAATTGTATGAGAAACCTTTTTAATTGATGCAAAGATATAAGCAAGTCGGGATTTTTCCGTAAAAAACTGTAATTTCACAAAATTTTTGATAGAAGTGGCCATATTTTTCTGACCTGGGAATTCTAACTGAGTCTTGACTGTGACCATTTTCTTTGTCCTACATTTGAGCTTTTACCTATTTGATATTTTGAAATTACTTACACTATCTCATGATAACCAGAGCTCCAGTTAACAGATATCAGAATTGAAAGAATTTCCAGAATGCTGTTTTTTTAATATTTAGACATAGATCCTTGATATTGCAGAAAATGGATGATAAGTCCTCTAAAGCTTAAAATTGTGACTGATTGGCAGAAGCATCCATAAGGAAATGAGGGGACAAGTAACAAAAGCACTCTCCTCTTGCAAGTTCTATTTTTCTTGGACATGCAGTGTCACCTTGCATGCACACATGAAAGGGGCAGAGCTTATAACATGAAGCTGCTTTTGTCATTTTGATGAAAACCTTCTGTCCTGTAGATAGCTCTAATGACTATCTTTGTTTCACAGTGTTCAGGTATGTAAGATGTCTGGGTGATACTTTATTCTGATATCACAATAACATTGGAAGCTTCAACACCTCCATTTTCTTAAGCAACCCCTTGCGTTTTTCCATAAATTTGTATTGTAACAAAATATATGGGTCCTAGTGGAGAAAAATGCACAAACCAAAAGCACAAATTATTTAAGAATTGTTTGTTTCTTGTTCAGGCTTAGTCATGCTTGAGCATTAAATACTGTATGCAGCAGCATTAATACAATAAAAGGAGTGATTGTGGTAGCTGCTTATATTAACAGTGCATTATGTGGTCATTTTTAATCAACTGGAGCTGCTGTTACAATTTGGTCTGTTAGTGAAGAGATACCTGCTAAATTAGTAGAAGAATGAAAATTAATTTATAGTTTACAGGTTATGCTAAGTAGCATATACGTAATTCCAGAAGAAATGCATCAGAAATGCATTGCACCTTGTGTGAAAACAAGATTATGGGGGAAGGAAATTTTTTGTGGCTCTGCACTATTAACCAGTTTATTTTACTTTGTTTGACTGATGTGATTTTCCCCTCATTTGTGATACTAAAGACACCCTGTCCACTTTTGCTGATATTACTAATTGTTCCCTCTTATTACTCTCCTTATTCTTTTAATTTGCTTAAAGATGGTACTACCAGTAAAGCTGAGGGTAAGCTGTCTGTATAACAGGTCTGTCTCCAACTTTACCAGGTCTCTGTTATCACCCAGGTGCTCCCTGGTTTTCATCCGTGTCTGCTGGTACTTCTTGCATGACTCTTGCATGGTGTTTTGACTCTTTCCTCATGTTGGAACTATTGTGTGCCCTTTATTGTCTATCTCTTCTAACTTCTAGGCACAATTTAATTTAATTTATTCAATTTAGGCAACATCTGACTCCATACTCTCTGGGCGCTCACAGTATAACAAACAGTAAAGTACAGTGCGTGTGTGAATAACAACAAAACAAATTAAGAATAAGAATGATGTAGAGCAAGAAAACAACGTCATCAATTGCACAATATGTCTCCCAATCCCAATAGGTTTATTGGACATTCTTCAACAGTATGTAACTTTTAAGTCATTCATGAATGTCATTCACTATACCATTAATTACAGAACAAGAAATTTAGCTCACATATTTTTACTCAGACTTAATTTATAAACCAGATACTTTAACAATGAGTGTTTATCTGGGGTAGAGAAACGAATACATTGGACTTTTTATTCCTATAGGAAAAGTACTCAGTGCAGAATGTTAAAAGATATTTAAAATCCATTGCCCAGACTTTTTCCAATTCTCTTATAGGTTGTGCAGAAATAGTAACTTTTGTCATAAAATAGATGGCTTGCTTTTGTTATGTTTTTTGCCTGTTGCTGCACTAAACTCTGGTTTTTCAAACTGAGATGTTATTCAGACTGAATTACTATTTTTGTTTAGAATTTGGGAATAGAGTATACAGATTTATTCCTGCACAGATTCATTCTCATCCCCCTCTAGCCAATTTCATTAGTATTATAGTGCAGAGGTCCCCAACTCCCAGTCCACTGCCCGGTACCAGGTCACAGCTGTTGAAAACTGTTGAAGTGTTGTGTGAGTGCACGCACATGCACGGAAAGTTGCATTTGTGAAAGTTGTGCGCGGGCAAAATCTTCCCCTCTTCCCCACCCCCCGTGCTGCCGCCTCTGCCAGTTCACCAAGCCAGAAAATTTGGGGACCGCTGCTGTACTGTATCATACTTATTTACAGACATATGCATTCATTACATTACTCCTTTTTGCAGTAAGCAACTTTATGTTAAGTGCAGAAGAGCAGTTAGAAACAGTAAGCCAAGGAAATGAAACCACATTTGTTCCATCATGTCTATACACTAGGTAAATATCACATTTTGCTTTTTGAATTTCTTTCCTCTCTCTTTTGAGGATCTTATCAACTTTCTCACTCATTTATTTGTTTGCAGTTTAATCTTTATTCTGCCTTCATCTCAGTGTATTTTTTGTGTACTGATCATTCTCATTTCTAGTATATTCAGTCAATATCCAGTTAGCAACTCTTTATTCTTGATTCTACAGTAATGCTTATGCACCTTTTGGAATTTTCAGTATTTCTATATAAATATGACCTGAAACATGATCTGTTCTCTTCACAAGTCCTAAAACTAAGTAAAGAAAACCCAAATAAACAAATGAGTCAAAAAGAATACACCTTGCTCTTAGTGTCATCTTGATTAGTTGACTACTCCGGGGGGAGGGGGGGAGACTGATGTTGAATTGCCTCCATTTGTATTGCCTCCATTATCAGTCTACCTGATAGTGAACTGGTAGAGTCCAATCTTTTTGGAAATAGTTTTGTAACTTTTCCAACTGTTGAACATCAACTCTTCTTGTTCACGGGGGGCACCCCAGTTATTGAAGACAAAAGTTCACATATTTTTGCCCCACAAAAATAAGTAGCTTTGAATTATTTTCTTCAGTGAATAGGTATTATGTTTTTGTCTCATTTGCTTAATTCTCTTAATCAAGTTTTAGGATTTAATGTGGAAAACAAATCATCTTTAGGTCATATTTCAAAAGGGTTCGCAAGCACCACTGTAGGATCAAAAATTAACAGGTGCTTAATTTTCAGATCCATACTTGTTTCATTCTATAGTCCAACATTTACCACAGATCGATGGGGTTTTCAGCCACAGCACAATATTGTCTCCATACAAACACATACACACATTCATATTTCCAACCAACACATCTCAGATGTCATCCTAAACATTATACAATTATATAGTAGAATTTGAAAACAGATTAACAATAAAGGAGGTATCATACATGTCTTAATACATGTTAGTGGAAACATTCATCTAATATTCCTTTTATTTTTTATTTTTTTATTTTTATTAAAGAGTTTTACAAAAACAAGATTTTACAATATATCCCCAAATCCCCCCCACCCCAAACCCTCTCACTTCCCCCCCCCCACTTCCCAGAGCTAAATACAGGATTATAGTTATAATAATCATATTCTAAATAAAACTTATGCATAATATACAATTAACCAAATTCATAATGTGCTTTAACTCCCCTTTAACATAACTGCATACAAAGTACCAATAACAATATCCCTCTAAAATCTACTCATAAGCTAAATGGAACTTTTTAGTCCCATATTTATTCTGAATATAATCTATCCATCTCCTCCAAACTGAAATATATCTTTCCTGTGAATGATCTTTCAAGTAAGCAGAAATCTTAGACATTTCTGCAAGATTCGAAACTTTAAACACCCATTCTTCTATAGTAGGCAAACTATCCTTCTTCCAATATTGTCCCACCAGTAACCGTGCTGCTGTTATCATATTCAACATCAAATTGGTTTCTTTAACATCACAATCTACAACAATACCCAATAAAAACAATTGCGGAGAAAACTGTATCTTTCTCTTAAAAATCTTTTGAATGTTCCACCAAATTTTAATCTAAAAAGCTTTTATATTTCTACAAGTCCACCACATATGAAAATAGGTGGCTTCTAAACTACCACATCTCCAACATTTAGACTGTAAATTAGGATACATGTTAGACAACTTCTTGGGATCCAGATGCCATCTATAAAACATTTTATAGAAATTTTCTCTTAAGTTTTGAGCCTGAGTAAATTTAACATTTCTGACCCAAATTATCTCCCAAGTGTCCAACGAAATTGGTTCCTGAATATTTTGTGCCCACTTTATCATACAATCTTTAACTAATTCCGTTTCCGAATCCAATTCAATTAATATTCCTTTTATTTTTATATGTGCTTTGCTTCCATCATATTGTTCTGAACCAGCCAACTACCGGCCTTGTAATAAGGCAAACCCCTGTTCAAGTAGTAGAGACTGGAGAGCGTCTGAGGCTGCAAAGCGTCTGCCAAGTTTAATTCACAAGCAAAACAACAGAACAAGAAACACAAGAACTTGAATCCTCAAGCGGAAGGGTTGCTTTCAGCAACCAGCCCCTCCCCAAACACTCCTTTTATTTAGAGTTCAGGGCGTGGTCTCCCTGTGCCTCCTCCCGAGGAGTCCCACAGCCTTTCTTTGTTTGTTCCTGCTCGACTGCCTCCTGCGTCGGGCGTCCTTGAACAGGGCCAGCTGTGGGTCATCATCCTCCGCACTATCGGGCTCACGCAGCTGAGAAGAGGGCCCCGGCTGGGAGCTCTGCCAAGCCTGCAAGCCATCATCAGCCGGTTCGTCTTCCACACCCTCCTCCTCCCCCTCATCTGAGTCATCCGATACATCCGAGCCGGCTGCCGGGCCCACAGGCTGGCCCTGAGTCACAACACATATATCACTCTTAATGGCATTTAGAAATGAATCTTCTCTGTGTATTCATACAAACCACTCCATAATTTAATGCTATTATTTATAGCAAATAAAAAAGGATGGCCTTGAAGGACAGGGAGATGATCTATTACCAAGGCCAACAGTCAGATAAATTAAACTTGAGCATAGGCTAAGAAAGTAGTTTATGAACATGCATCAGACAGTCTTCCCACCCCATCCCCAATTATCATGAAAATAAAAGGAGGAATCGTAGCATATTTAGATCTGCAACGTTCTGTTACTATAGCTGTCCTAATAAAAGTAGTTTCACATTTGTATGGTGTCTGTTTCTTAGTGTAGTCCACCTGATAGGGCTGGCATTAATTTTGTCTTCCAGTTGACAATTATTTCTTTTTATACATACCGTATATACTTGAGTATAAGCCGAATTTTTCAGCCCACTTTTTGGGCTGAAAAATTCCACTTCGGCTTATACTCCAGTCAACAAAAAAACTTACCGAGGACTTGTGCGCGGCCGAGGCTTTGGTGCTTCCGGGATCGCGCGCACCTCTCCCAAGCCACCGCCGTCCGAGACCTGCCGAAGTTTGGGGAGGTTTGGGCGCCTCCCCAAACCTCCCCAAACGTCGGCAGGTCTCCGTTCCTCCTGCCGACGTTTGGGGAGGTTTGGGCGCCTCCCCAAACCTCCCCAGGTCTCTGTTCCTCCGCGCAGACCTGCCGGAGGAACCTCCCCAAACGTCGGCAGGTCTGCGCGGAGGAACGGAGACCTGGGGAGGTTTGGGGAGGCGCCCAAACCTCCCCAAACGTCGGCAGGAGGAACGGAGACCTGGGGAGGTTTGGGGAGGCGCCCAAACCTCCCCAAACGTCGGCAGGTCTGCGCGGAGGAACGGAGACCTGGGGAGGTTTGGGGAGGTGCCCAAACCTCCCCAAACGTCGGCAGGTCTGCGCGGAGGAACGGAGACCTGGGGAGGTTTGGGGAGGTGCCCAAACCTCCCCAAACGTCGGCAGGAGGAACGGAGACCTGCCGACGTTTGGGGAGGCGCCCAAACCTCCCCAAACGTCGGCAGGTCTGCGCGGAGGAACGGAGACCTGGGGAGGTTTGGGGAGGCGCCCAAACCTCCCCAAACGTCGGCAGGAGGAACGGAGACCTGGGGAGGTTTGGGGAGGCGCCCAAACCTCCCCAAACGTCGGCAGGTCTGCGCGGAGGAACGGAGACCTGGGGAGGTTTGGGGAGGCGCCCAAACCTCCCCAAACGTCGGCAGGTCTGCGCAGAGGAACGGAGACCTGGGGAGGTTTGGGGAGGCGCCCAAACCTCCCCAAACGTCGGCAGGTCTGCGCGGAGGAACGTAGACCTGGGGAGGTTTGGGGAGGTGCCCAAACCTCCCCAAACGTCGGCAGGAGGAACGGAGACCTGCCGACGTTTGGGGAGGCGCCCAAACCTCCCCAAACGTCGGCAGGTCTGCGCGGAGGAACGGAGACCTGGGGAGGTTTGGGGAGGCGCCCAAACCTCCCCAAACGTCGGCAGGTCTGCGCAGAGGAACGGAGACCTGGGGAGGTTTGGGGAGGTGCCCAAACCTCCCCAAACGTCGGCAGGAGCAACGGAGACCTGCCGACGTTTGGGGAGGTTTGGGGAGGCGCCCAAAACTCCCCAAACGTCGGCAGGTCTGCGCGGAGGAACGGAGACCTGGGGAGGTTTGGGGAGGCGCCCAAAACTCCCCAAACGTCGGCAGGAGGAATGGAGACCTGGGGAGGTTTGGGGAGGCGCCCAAACCTCCCCAAACGTCGGCAGGTCTGCGCGGAGGAACGGAGACCTGGGGAGGTTTGGGGAGGTGCCCAAACCTCCCCAAACGTCGGCAGGAGGAACGGAGACCTGGGGAGGTTTGGGGAGGCGCCCAAACCTCCCCAAACGTCGGCAGGAGGAACGGAGACCTGGGGAGGTTTGGGGAGGCGCCCAAACCTCCCCAAACGTCGGCAGGTCTGCGCGGAGGAACGGAGACCTGGGGAGGTTTGGGGAGGCGCCCAAACCTCCCCAAACGTCGGCAGGAGGAACGGAGACCTGGGGAGGTTTGGGGAGGCGCCCAAACCTCCCCAAACGTCGGCAGGTCTGCGCGGAGGAACGGAGACCTGGGGAGGTTTGGGGAGGCGCCCAAACCTCCCCAAACGTCGGCAGGAGGAACGGAGACCTGCCGACGTTTGGGGAGGTTTGGGGAGGCGCCCAAACCTCCCCAAACGTCGGCAGGTCTGCGCGGAGGAACGGAGACCTGCCGACATTTGGGGAGGTTTGGGGAGGTGCGCGCGCACCTCCCCAAACCTCCCCAAACTTCGGCAGGTCTCCGGACGGCGGCGGCTTGGGAGAGGTGCGCGCGATCCTGGAAGCACCGAAGCCTCGGCCGCGCGCAAGTCCTCGGTAAGCTCCGGGCGGTCACTTGCTTCGCGTCTCCTGAGGGAAGGGGGGGGGGCGACTGGAGCGGGCGTGTTTCCTCGCCTGCTGGGCGCCGCGATTTGCCCGGGGAACACGCGGGCCCCGAATGGCAGCGTGGAGCGAGGAAGCGGACAGCCAGGGCTTCCCCGAGAGCCGCGGCCACACAGGGTATTCCTGTGTATTCAGGCTTGCAAAATGGCGGATCGAGCCTCTGCTGGCGGCAGAGGCTTGCAGAGCGCGGATCCAGCCTCCGCCGGCGGCGGAGGCTTGCAGAACGGCGGATCGGCTTATACTCGAGTCAACAACTTTTCCCAGTTTTGGGGGGTGAAATTGGGGGTCTCGGCTTATACTCGAGTCGGCTTATACTCAAGTATATACGGTACCTTTTTTACTTGTAAGCTGCCCAAAGTTGCTATGGAGTCAGGCAGCTCAAAATTGGATAAATAAATAAAACTTCCTCTATATCCATAAATCCACAGTTCCCCCCCCTCCTTTTTCCCAGTGATTTGCTAAAGAACAAAAAGTTGATCTGCATAGCTTTGCTCAGAAATAAAGCCACACTGCACTTGTCCAATTTTCTTTTTTGTATGTTTTCAATCAGAATTATATTCAATACATTCCCTGGTGTTTTTAGTCTTGTTATGCTTCCCTTTGAATAGAAAAGAAGAAGTTGCACAACCATTCCATAAGCCAGACATACCTATGTTTTAACATGTTTCCAATTACAGTCTTTCACCTGCAGCTTTACCGTTTTTCAACATCATTGAATCATTTATTGTTTCATTTTCATTGTTTTTTTCTTGGACACAACATTTACAGTATTTATTTCACATATTACCATTCAGATCTCTAAAATACAGCTTCCTGGAATTTCTTCCAGAATTGCTTTGGTTTTCTCTCAAATCCTTCAATGATTTTTAATATTGAATTCCATTCACTCTGGTGGAACTTTTCTTTTCACCTACTTCTAAAATAATGTTCTATTTCCATCAAAATTGTACTGTATTTTATCTACCTCCTTTAATCTTAACATTTCCTTGCTTCTTTGATAAATTTGGACCTACCTTTTTTCTCTCTGTATGCATAATTTAATACCTTCTACTCATGAATTTCACTGTAAATACCCAATTCAGTTGGTTTCTCATATCCCTTTTTTCCCTTTGCAGCAGTGATTATCTTACAATCATCTTTTTCTCCTCCATGGCCTTTATTATTTAATCAATTAAGTGTGCATTTTTATACTTCCCATTAGAGTAGCTCCACACATTTCTATGTTATTCTGAATCTTCCAAGATGTTTTTACATTATCCTTATTTGCATTATTTTAATGTAAAATATTTTACATTATTCTTAATTATCTTGGGTGATATTGTATATATGTGTGTGTGTGTCTTCTAATACTTTCTTCATACAAATCTCATACTTCCTTTTCCTCCCATGATTCTATTTGCACATTGGTTTCTTTCATATATTTCATGTAAAGTTCTTCCCCAAGCTTCACTTTAGACATTACTAAATAATAGTCTGTCTCTCATGTATAACTCTCTTACACTGTAGGTCACTTATCTCACTTATTTTTCTGTGTTTCTTCATAAATAATCAAATGAGTTATGTTTCTTTATTCATTTCTATGTTGTATGTACATACTAATAGACATTTATTCTTAAGCCATATATTACAAATAGTCCTTTTTCTAAGGAAAATATTTGCCAAACAGTCACCATTCTGATACATTCTTGGGTCTCCAAATGGCTCAATCTCTTTTTCTGAATTATCTCATCTCATTCCCACCCTATTCATGTCTCCTAGTTCAGTACAGGTAGTCCTTGACCTACAGCCACAATTGAGCCCAAAATTTATGTTGCTAAGTAAGACACTTGTTAAGTGAGTTTTGCTCCATTTTACAACCTTTCTTGCCACAGTTATTAAGTGAATCCCTGAAGTTGTTAAGTTAGTAACACAGTTGTTAAGTGAATCTGGCTTCCCCATTGATTTTCTTATCAGAAGGTTGCAAAAGGTGATTGTATGATGTCAGGATATTGCAACTGTCATAACTATGAGTCAATTGCCAAGCATTTTAATTTTGATCACCTGACCATGGGGATGCTACAGTGGTCGTAATTGTGGAAAATGGTCATAAATCACCTTTTTCAGTGCCGTTGTAACTTTGAACAATCATTAAACAAACTGTTGTAAGTCGTCAACCACCTATATTTTTCCCTTAGATTGCATTCCTTCCTAAAGTTTCAGGTTTTTTTTAATCAAAACTCATCCCTAATTCTTCCATGATTTGCATCTATTGGACATAATATGTAGCTGTAACCTTCTTATGGGTTTTTGCTTTATTCACCTCACCCCAACCCCCATCTGACCCAGGCAACATTCTAGATGACACAATTTTGTACATTCTGACATACAGTTAAATCTTTTTGTTCATAAACTTATGCTTTTACTTTGAGGCATGTGTTTATCAACCACATTCCATAAGATAAGACCATCATTCAAATCTATTGCACTTTTAGCTTTTTCTTAATTTCACATATACACAATTTATTATTTTTAATTCAGCTTCTTTTCATACTGTTTAGTGTTAGGCTTCATGTATAATCCAAATCATAGTCTTCCACATTTCATAGTTATCACCAAAGGGGCCTACATGTTTTCCATATTGCCTATTGTGCTTTAGTCAATCAAGATTTTTACATAATACTTTCTAATAAGATAGAAAAATATACTTAGTTACCATCATTAATTGCACCCATACCACATACATCATTCACTACTAATGGTAATACCAGTACAGGTTAGTTTGGGCATATTTTGATTAATGTGCCCAGGGCTTTTTTCCTCATAGAACACTCAGAACATCGTTCTGGCACCTTTTTTGGGGGGGGGGAGCTCCCTCTATTGGCTTTCGAAAGTCTATTGCAGGAGTAGGCAATCTTGGCTCTTTTTTATGACTCGTGGACTTCAACTCCCAGAAATCCTGAGCCAGCCACGCTGAGGGGAAAGAGAGAGGTTTCCAAGCTGAGCCATGCTGGCTCAGGAATTCTGGCAGTTGAAGTCCTTGAGTCATAAAAGAGCCAAGGTTGCCTACCCTGCACTAGAGGAGGAGATTAAAATTATTTACAAGGTTACTTCTTTAGGAACTAAACTTTTAGAATCTAAAACAGCTAATTCAAAAAAGCCAACAGGAAATAACCTCACATATTTCATCTGCTTCTGTCTTTTGGAAGGTTAAATTAGATAACAAAATAATCTATTTCCTATGTTAACATCTCTGCAATGAAATCAATAAAGGTAACAGGAAAGAAATGAGAAACATTTTTCTCAATCTAATATTTCTAATTTAGCTGATGCTAGAAAAAAAATAGTATCTTTTGAACATACTCTTGAAAACTTTTGAATCTATAACCATCTATTACAACTAAACCACTTTAAATCAAACAATTCTTAAGAATGAAATATTCTTAATTTGGACTTTACTTTTACTGTTTGGACTGTTGTGTGTTTTGAAAAATAGGTTATTTAGAATCTAGTTATGTTGCACTTCAGTCTTTAAATAATTAACCTAGTATATACATAACAATATATGATGTTTTCCACGGTGAGCTTAACATCAATAACAACATTTATTAAAAAGGCTAAAATAATTTCTGGTGGTATTATCTGTACATTAAAATTTTGTTTAGTCACAATCTTTCACTTTTCACATTTTGGACAAGCAGTGGTCATGTATCCTAGCAAAAGATGTCACATATGTGCATAAGCGTAGTCAGTAGCATATGCCTTTTTAAAAATATCAAACATGCAAAGAAACAAAAATAAGTCCAAAATATCTGTATTACATCCAGAAATGCCAACTTTGCAACCAGTATTTCTCATCCATAATTATGGCACCCTAAGGATACCTGCTTACATGCAAACGCTTCTCTGGGATCAGTAACGCAGCAGGGATTACTTTTTCCTTCCAGTAACAGATTGCTGGGAAATACAAAACATGGCCTTGAGAATTCCAATGTTTGTAACAAATTTTTCTGGATGTGGTTGGAAAGAGGCCTAGAAATGCCAGCACAAATACATCGCACTTACTGTACATGCACACACAACTAATTACAATCTTTAATTATATGTGATATATATAAACTGAGATGGGCTGTCTCAACTGCAACTTGCAAACCGTTCCATTTTGTGGCAAAACAATCCAGGACAAGCTTTGATGTTGAATTTAATTACAGCAGCAAGACTTTTAATAGGTCAATATTGGAAGAAGGAGGAACTGCCGACTATAGAAGAATGGACTTTAAAGGTTTCTGACCTGGCAGAAATGGCAAAGATCTCAGCTTATTTGAAAGATCATTCGCAAGAACGTTATATTATGGAGTGGAAAAAATGGATTGAATATATCCAGAACAAATATGGGACTAAAAAGTTTCATTTAGCATTTGAATAAGTCTTCCTTTCTATTTTCTTTTTTTTCTATATGAAATATTAGTATTGCTTGTAGTTATCTTATATGAGCTAGAGAGTGATAGATTTAAGAATTTATTATTGGTAGCAAATGGATGCTTATGATTGTTTTTTTTTGTTTTTATACCCTGTACTTAGCTCTGGGAAGTCGGGGGGGGGGAGGGGGGAAAGGGGGGGGAGGGATAGGGAGGGGAGGGGGAGGGGGGATTGTTAAAGATAAAATGTATTTTAAAACTTTTCAATAAAAAAAATATAAAAAAAAACAATCCAGGACAAGCTGATTAGCAGACCTTAGAGAGGACTCATTAACACAATTTTGGGGAAGGAAAGAAACAGAAGGACAGTAACATCTTCCAGTTGATGTTATGTTATGTAACATCTTCTGGGAGTTGAAGTCCACGAGTCATAAAAGAGCCAATGTTGCCTACGCCTGGCCTATTGGCTTTCGAAAGCCAATAGGAATTGCTGCTGAGCGCACCAAAAACCCGGCCGGCAAATGTTGCACAGGCAAGTTGTCTGCAGCTGCCCAACTACACCATCTCAACTAGGTAAGTAAGATATTATTTGCAAATAGGATGGCAATAAACAATTTAGGCTGCATTTACATTAGGGCTTTTCAACCTTTTCAGAAATTGTACCATTTTTAGGACATTACAATATTCAAGCACCACCAGTGCTTAACAAGGTGTCAAAAACTTGATGACTAAAAAAAGGGGGGGGGTATTTTGGGTTTCATTGGTTAGATTCATTTATTGTTATAGAAATGGCTAGTTTATAATATTATAGAAAAGCAAAAAGTTGAGGTTTAGTGTTAATACTTCCTTCTACTCCTGTAACAGAGGAAGTCAGAAGTCAGTGCCTTTTCTTTTTCCCTTTTCCCCCTCACTTTTCCCTTTTTCTCTCACCCTTCGCTCGCAAAAGCCTCCCCACTCACTCACACTTTGCTCACAAAAGCCTCCACTCCTCCGTCTCTTTCAAAGGCACCTCGTTCAGTCTCTTCCCCCACTCACTCCATGTCTTCCAAAGGCCTCTTGCTCACTCTGTCACTTACTGCCCCATCACTTCCAAACGCCATTTGCTTGTTCACTCACTCACTGCCCTGACGCTTCCAAACGCCACTTGCTCGCTCGCTCACTTACTGCATTTGGAAGTGACGGGGCAGTAAGTGAACGAGTGCCGGTGCCAGAGGCCATCAGCTGTTGGCGCTGGAGACCACTGCTACGAGGAACACAGCTTTGGGTCGGGGTTCAGAGCAGCTCCAGGTGGGGGCTCAGCACGGGCTGTGGCGTGGCAACTGCAGGGAGGGGAATCCCCACGGCGGCTGTGGGGAGGGGAATCCCCGCGGCATGTGGCTCCAAGCTGCAGGGGTGGGTGTGCAAAGGATGGGCAGCGGTACCGTAGCAAGACACTGGCATCGCTCCTCTGAGTTCCGGTACCTTTTTTTTTTTTTTTAGAAAAGTACTGAATGTGCCACAAGTTCAATCAAACACCAGTTTCCCCCCAAGCATGTTAACGCTATGCTATGCAAGCTAAAATCTCTAATTTATAGCCTATTATATCGGCCAACATATAGTTGTGAATTTCACCATCCTATCTACTGAAGGACCTATCTACTGAAAGATAATAACTTTATTTATACATTCAATATTTTTTAAAAGCTATTTGGACATTATTTAAGCAGTGCTGATTTCTAATTAATGGTTCATGGTGTTGAGATTTTTTGAAGTATATTTGCCGTAATAAAATAGGCCAGTATGACATCTGAAATACTGCTGTGGAGATGAAGAAATGTTGGTGATGACTGGCCTGAGTAAGTAAATCTAGAGAGAATATTTGTGTTAGCATTCACATTATTTCAACCGAGAGTAACAGAGTTAGAGGCATATACCAGTATTAAACTATACTGGATAAAGTATCATTGGATATTGTATTCTTTACTTCCTCATCCCTCTTTTCTATTAGACGAAAAGGTCATAACCAGTTTAGATAATAGTATGCATATAGAATCACTGTAATAAAAGCTTACTGTAGATCCTATGTCCCCTTTATGGATTACTGCCTTGTTGCGGTGAAGGGGCTTGCGTAACTCAATTAAGCTATGAGCTATGCCGTGCAGGGCCACCCAAGATGGAAAGGTCATAGCAGAGAGTTCTGACAAAATGTGATCCACTGGAGAAGGAAATGGCAACCCACTCCAGTATCTTTGCCATGAAAACCCCATGGACAGTACCAAAAGGCAAAAAGATATGATGCTGGAAGATGAGCCCCTCAGGTTGGAAGGTGTCCAATATGCTACTGGGGAATAGCAGAGGGCTAGCACTAGTAGCGCCAGAAAGAATGAAGCGACTGGGCCAAAGCCGAAAGGACGGTCAGCTTTGGATGCATTTGGTGGTGAAAGGAAAGTCCTATGCTGTAAAGATTTTTTCTCCATAGGAACCTGGAATGTAAGATCGATGAATCAAGGCAAGCTGGACGTGGTCAAACGAGATGACAAGACTGAACATCGACATCTTAGGTATCAGCGAACTAAAATGGACAGGAATGGGTGAATTTAATTCAGATGACCATCAGGTATACTACAGCGGGCAAGAATCCCTCAGGAGCAATGGAGTAGCCTTCATAGTCAATAAAAGAGTAGGAAAAGCAATACTAGGATACAATCCACCAAATGACAGAATGATCTCTGTGCGAATCCAAGGCAAACCATTCAATATCACAGTAGTCCAAGTCTGTGCCCCAACCACCAGTGCTGAATATGAAATTGACCGGTTCTATGAAGCCCTACAGCAACTTATAGAAGTAACACCAAAAAATGATGTCCTTATCATCATGGGGGATTGGAATGCTGCAGTGGGAAGCCAAAAGATAACCGGAATAACAGGCAAGTTTGGCCCTGGAGTACAAAATGAAGCAGGGCACAGGCTGATAGAATTTTGTCAAGAGAATATGATGGTCATAGCAAACACTCTTTTCCAACAACTCAAGAGACGGCTCTACACATGGACATCACCAGATAGCCAACACAGAAATCAGATTGACTATGTGCTCTGCAGCCAAAGAGTCAGTAAAAACAAGACCAGGAGCTGACTGTGGCTCAGACCATGAGCTTCTCATTGCAAAATTTAGGCTTAAACTGAAGAAAGTAGGGAAAAGCACTAGGCCACTCAGATATAAACTAAATCATAGCCGTGATGAATACACAGTAGAGGTGACAAATAGATTTAAGGAATTAGATTTGATAGACAAAGTGCCTGAAGAACTATGGACAGAGGTTCGCAACATTGTACAAGAGGTAGCAACTAAAACCATCCCAAAGAAAAAGAAATGCAAGAAAGCAAAATGGCTGTCTGAGGAAGCTTTGCAAATAGCTGAGGAAAGGAGGGAAGTGAAAGGCAAGGGAGGAAAAGAAAGATACACCCAATTGAATGCAGAATTCCAGACAATAGCTAGAAGAGATAAGAATGCCTTCTTAAATGAACAGTGGCAAAATTACACAGAAAAACTATACAAGAATGACCTTAACGTCCCTGATAATCACAATGAGGTGGTCACTGACCTCGAGCCAGACATCCTAGAATGTGAAGTGAAGTGGGCCTTAGAAAAGCTGAGCAACAACAAAGCTAGTGGAGGTGACAGTATTCCAGCTGAGCTATTCAAAATCTTAAAAGACGATGCAGTAAAAGTGCTACACTCAATTTGCCAGCAAATTTGGAAAACTCATAGTTAAAGCTATTTGACCCTGAAAGTATAAAATGAATGTTTCTGTTATGTTTTTTACTTGTTTAAAGTATTTGAATTCCGATTTTTAATAAATCTGAGGAGTGTCTCAGAAATTTGACAATAAATAAATACTTTGCATGATCAGACTGTGAGCAGTATTTTTGCTTGCATCCAACTGTACCAAAGGATAGTGGATGCTAGAGAGGCCTTTTAGATAAACAGACCAACTAATGGCATTATTTTAATGATAGTAACTGAAGTTGCTTTTTTGACTCTGAAGGGGAAAATAGGCCTGTATGTTTTATTGTTCTTCATTTTTGTTATAATCTTCGTATCGTTTCCTAAACCAATTTACATCATTAATATATCATTTACAGCACCAACTCCAAACTGTTTTAGACAGATAATTTTCAGAGTACTAAAAAAGTATACAGTAACTGTAATGGGAAAAGTCTTCCAAGAAATTTCTTAATTTATGTGGCACTCCCTGAAAGAAGACAAGACTTCAGTTAATTAAATAACTGTACTGTATTGATAGTTTTAATTGCCTTGTTATATATTCATGATTAAATTGAATTGGACAGTATCATGCATAAAAGTAATGTCCACTTTATTGTGGAATATATCTAATTGTGTGGCTAAGCTCCATATGGTTTTAGGCAATAGCAGAAATTTGAACATTTAAAAGGGTTCACGAATTAAGCACCACTGTATTTCCTGATAGTGATGGCCAATAAAAGGCTTTAGGAACCTTTTTCTAAAAACAAAGGAAACTGTGTCATAATCTGGTCATAACTCTGGTAGTTGCATGATAGGTATCAGTATGAAGTGGCCTTATGTAGGTAGAAATGTATACACATTGGTCTTTCTCGGTGTTAGCTGGAACTCTGATTAGTGTCTGTATACATAAGACCTCTTTATTATGATACCCTCAAAAATGATTACTGGGAAAGTTATCTGACGGATGACGTTAGGCCTGTGGAAGCACCAGAGAGAATCCATATAAATTCTCATAAATAATATGTGATCTGCAGGGAAAGGAAGCTCTTTTGCTCGTCAGTAAAATAAGAGTCATGTTGCTTAATCCTATTTAATATTAATTTGAAGATACTGCCATTCATTTCTTCTTAGCATATGTTCCTGTGGTTCTTTCCTTTTTACATTCACACCTATTTCTATCTCTTTAATCCCAACTTTGTTGGTTTTCTATAAGCATCATGCAAGTTTCAGGAGTATAGTCTTTTTTCCTTTTCCTGTTAGTTCTGGTGGAAATTGGTGTTTATTTACAGTATGCTGTAAAAAATAAAGATATTTTATTATATAATTCTTTCCTGGTGTTGAGTCTGGAGGTCTGAATGCATTAAAAAGATAAATAACTTGTAAGGTTGAGCATGATTGTAAACTGGTTTGGAAAATATTCTTTAGAAGTCATATGAACACAGTGTCTCTCTGCTATTCATTAAGGCAGCCACATCTTTTTTAATACTTGTTCCAAAGTCTGAATAAGATATGAGTGCTTTAATGAGCTTGTACAAATTCCTGTCTACTTCTTCAGAATCATTTTAGAACCATGCCCAGCTTTAGTGTTTGGTATATTTTGCAGTAAGTAGATAGCTTCCATTCTAGATAATGTATATCAGTGAGAAAATAACATCAGCTTCCTAATTTGGGGGAATTCAGTTTCAGTCTCTTCTTACAATTGTCTGCTTTTAGTCAGATTGCAGAACTATTAAGTCAGGTGTGAGTGAAAGAAAATTAACCACAACCTCTTTAACGTTTAACTGTCACTTTTCTGTTCTTTTTTCCTTTCCTCAGGTCGAATTCGCACAAGGAGGCAAAGCTCTGGAAGCACCAGTAGTATCACTTCAACACCTGCTGACACTCGAGGCCGCAGCCGAGCTAAAGTAGTTTCACAGTCCCAGCGTAAGGAACCATTTAGTGAGAACCATTTAGTGTGCTAGTATGGAGGAGACACTACCTTTTTCAAGTTTGTTTTTCTTGCCAACCTTATTTTAATATGCATCAGTGTTTCCATTATGAATATTCTTCAAATACAGTTTTTAAAATTATTTCCTATAATTAGGTCCTGACAAATTAGGTACGACACACAGGCTTTTTTTTAATACAATTGGGGCTTAACTCTTCAGGATTTTCATTGCTCTAAGCATGCCCATGTAGTTTCCCAAACAGCAACGTGTTCACCTTCTCTTACATTATGAGCACCTCTTCTCTTCTCATCTTTTGTTCCTTTAAGAAAGGATGCAATGTAGCAGAAGATTGAAACGCTTGGTAGGGATGGCTTTCTGGTTAGAACTGATGAATTTGTTTTCTCAATCCCCAAATGTGATGTGATGTAGTCCACAAACTGACATTCAAAATTTTTAGCATTATTGATTGCTCTGCATATGTGCCTACATATGCTATTTGTGCCAACTGAAATGGTTGCTAGTGAGTAATATTTCTGATGCTTATTTTATCTTTAAAAAAATAAAGTCATAAATCATAGCCAGAAAGAGCTGTTTAGTAGATGGAAGCTAGGTTTAAGGAGACTGATGCTCTTTTTTTTTGTTACTAACCTCTGTACTAACTGGTCATTCTGCATTATAAACACTACCCTTGTATCTTTGTCTTGTTTTTCTGTGATATCATTGCCTATTCTGCAACATTGCATTGATGGGATTGCTATTCTCAGGACAGTAATGCTATTTGTTTGTCCCAGACCCCACCAGCCTCATGGATATCAAGCATAAAAATAGAATTACAGTTTATTCTACTCTAAATAGTTATTTACTGCTTCGCACAAATGTTTTCATAAAACGTTTTGCCACATAATAATCCATAATAAAATGTGAGCAGCTATGTGCTTGTCAAAAAGAAGTTTGTATGCAAATAACAATGCTTCTTGAACTCTGTATTGTCTCGCTTTCTCTGCTTCACTTTCTGCCTGTCCTTTCGTCTGCTGTCATAATCCAGGATCCAGATCAGCTAACCCTGCAGGTGGTAAGAAATACCTTTTTGTTTTTCACTCTTTTACATGTCTGTACTGTCTCTCATATTGCTGTTTTTAACTGATTCAGTGTCTGAAAGTATTGTATTCCTAGAGGCTTAAAAAATCCTAGTGTTTTTAAAATGAAAGTTCAGCCATGAAATCGTTTAGATACACATATGATGTATTTAGACAAAGTACCCATGTGTAAGTTCAGTGAGCAGTGGGACTCACTCCTAGGTAACAAACAGGGTGTTAGGACTGTAAATTTTAAGAACTGAAAAAGGATTTGAAGATGTCTTCAATTGTTTATGGAGATGCTGTATGTTAACAGCAGCAGGGACAAGCCTGACATGCTATTTTTGAAACTAGACAATTTGAAAGATTCTCATAACACAAATTGTCTTGGGACAAAAGGAAAAATTCCGCTGGGTGATTTTGCTTTCATTTGCATAATTTCTTGGATTTGAATGCCTATGTTTTGGCAATTGCTCAGTCAGTTTTGTGGTTGGAAGATAAAAGAAAATTTCAGAAAGTTTCCTTGCAAAATGCATGTGAAAAAATAAATAGTGGGACAAAGAAATTGTGTGTATGCACTTGGATGTGAAAGAGAGTGCCCGTGCAAATGAGTTCATTGGTTGCTTCTGTATAAAATATAGCTTGCTGGTATGGTTGATGATATTTGATCATTTTTAAGGTGAGTAGTATCATTCAAGGTTGTGATTGTATTCATTCATCACTCTCAACACTTTTTATTGTTAATGTATGTTGTTAACCCCCCTTTTAAACATATAATCATCTTGAAGTATTTCTGTATCCTGTTTTATTTTTAATTAACTATTAATTGAGCTGAATTTTTTTAAATACATTTGGTAAATTTAATGACTTGAAATAGTCTGAAGACTTAAGAGCATTTGCTTGTTGTTGTTTTTTTGTAGCTGGTAGTCGATCCAGCTCTCCTGGCAAACTGTTGGGAAGTACATATGGTGGGCTTAGCAGTGGAACAACCAGAGGACACCCAGTGTCATCATCCTCATCTACTGACAAACGTAGTAAAGTCCCCCGAAGCCAGGGCTGCAGCCGAGAGACCAGCCCTAGCAGGATAGCTCTAGGTAAGAGTTTTCTTGGCTGCAACATAGAGCCAAAAGATTGATTTCCTTTCTCATGCTGATTGGCCAAAATAATTCTTGAAATAAATTAGAGTTTTGCTATAATGATTTCATAGTTACGGTATTCTGCTGAGTTTGTCAATAGCATGCTAGGCAAAGAGAGCAGCAGGGCCTAGATAAAGTTGTCAGTGAGATTAGCATAAATTGCCTATGTTTATACTTATTGTTTCAATTAGAAAATAGTTCTTCCTTCAGATGTGTTTTATTTTCATTTTCACTTCATTTTAGTGCCATTTGATGATACCAAATGTATTGTCCCACAGCTATAATACAGATTTCTCCTTTACCCTCCC
This sequence comes from Vipera berus, assembly GCF_964194415.1. NCBI lineage: Eukaryota > Metazoa > Chordata > Lepidosauria > Squamata > Viperidae > Vipera > Vipera berus. The sequence goes on along the minus strand of NC_138202.1, from coordinate 129,768,430 downwards.
TTTGAGTGCTAGAGTTGCTGCTCTGTTGTTCTTTTCTCTGATCAAAAATTGCACCTATTGCTTTTAGGTTAAATACTAAATTTTATCTGGAGCGTTTTTTTTTCTAATGAACTTATTAGTACTACTATAGAAAGGTGACTGAACCCGAAGAACTGTTCTATCATCAGATATATTAATTATGCACAAATGCCCAACTACCCATTATTAATATAAAATGGTAGTCATGGCAAATCTTATTTTAGAGGTTGAAATTAGGAAATGCAGTTGCGATACACCAATTCACATTTGGAACCGGAACCTTCCGATGAGCAAACAAGACACACTTAAATATAGCCACTTTAAAATCTGTTCACTCAGTTTCAGCAACAAAAAGCTGAAAAGGCATGTGACAAGGGATTTGAAGCTTGCATCAGAGAAGGAAAATTAGAATAATATCACTGACAATTGCATTAATAGGCAGGCAGAATGCATGGAGGAGAAAATAAGAGATAAATCATATATATGCTTCAGAAAAGGATCAATGAACTTAGCACCAAATTGTGGCTAGTGAGGTCATTAACCACTTTGTGGTTTTTAAAAGAGTTTTCAACCTTTGTGGTACAACACCCCTTTAATAATAATTTTATATGATCCCAACTCTGTGAATAACTAATGATTTCACTGGGTTTAAGACAATGGCAAGAAATAAATAAATGGTCTATTTTTAGTTACTAAGTTTGGTCTAAATAGAACAAAAGGTCTCAAATGAAACCTCAATCAGACAGGCTTCTGCAGGCAAACTGGGAGCAAAGCATAGATTTAGTTTTGAGGATGCAGGGCTGGTTTACGAAAGCAAATCAAGAAGCAGTGTGTGGTGCAAGTTCTGACAATTCTCCTGTTTTGCCTGCCCTGTCAAAACCTACTCCCATTTTGTCTGGACAAGCCCACAACTGGCAAGGAGCAAAGCCCAAAGTAAGTTTTGATGGTGCTTCCATTTTATTGGGGCACGTCTGATTAGGTCTTTTTATCATTAAATGTTGAATACCCTCTAAGTTTCTTAAAAGTACTCTAGGACATAATGAATGACCCAAGAAAACTGTATTTTCAGTGAACCAGAAGATCTATAATTAACATGTGACTCTGAAACATGTTGTTGCAGTTTGTTTGTTTTTTGAGCTAAGCATTTTTATGTGGAAAGAAAAAAAATATTTGCAACAGGAAGTATATATATTTAAATACAGACAGGTTTTTTTTTCTTTTGATTAGTATGGGAACAGTGTTTATTGGCCAGATTAAGGACTTACTTAAAGGATTCTTTTTTTAAAAAAAAATATCTATAAGCAGTTGTACCACACAAATGAAAATAAATATATACTGTTCCATAGATCATCTTTTCTAAAAATTATTTTGATTTACATTTATATTTACTTGCAACGGTTAACCTAGAGCAGGGGTGTCAAACTCACAATGTCAAGTGATGTGTCGCGACATATCGTGACTTTTTTTGCCATTGCCCGCATTGGGTTGGGCACGGTTTCGCTATGATGCATCCGGCCTCCAGGCCGGCAGTTTGACACCCCTGACCTAGAGCAATCTCTAGGAGAGACACTTCTGCTTTTATGCTGCTGATGTTTTCTATGCATAATTCATGAATGTGTGTTCCTTTGTAACATAGATCAGCATTCCAGGCTTATCTTTATCTATTGTGAACAAGCAGCTTTTTTCCCCTCTGTACATATCATCAAGTACTATCAAGTAACAAAGGATAGCTTATTGTGGTCCTTGAAGCTGGAAAGTGATCTCTTGCTTCCAGGGGGATCAAAACCAAATGAAAACTTACTTGGAACTGTTTTACTAACTTAGTTGGTTTGGTAGTAGTAAAGCAGGACCTCAAATACCTGTATGAAGAGAGAAACAAAGCAAGAACAAACAAGCTATATACGTCATGCATGCTGCCTTTTTACAGTTAGCCAAAATAACCTGGAACCCCATGTGGAAACATTTATTTACTTATTATAATAACATATATGTGTTCTACTCATCAAACACTGGCAGCTCACGATATTAAAACCCTAAGGCATGGAGGTTAAAAAAGTATACAAGAAATCACTAGTAAAGGACAAAAGCTTTGAGAAGAAATTGGCTGAAAAATAACAGGGGACATTATACGAGAAAAAAAAAATAGTTTGTCCATGGTTTCCAACTTCACAGTTAGGACCTTTCTTTCATCCACATGGGGAACAGTATGCCTGGTCACCAAGAGGTACTTGTGGAATGTTAACACTGCCTCCCCTATCCTGCCTTGAAATCAAAGCAAGTAAGCTAGTTGTAGATTTGAATAGACACATACCTCAGCTTTTGCCCAGCCAGATCTCAGTGATATGATGCTGATTGCCACCAACAGATCAAGGAGGAGTACATAGACCAGGGGTATCAAACTGTCGGCCCGCGAGCTGGATGGATCACACCAAAACCACACCCACCCTATTGCCAGCAATGGGAAAAAGTCACGATACGTCGCGTGATGTCGTGAGTTTGACACCCGTGACATAGACCATTGAATAATGTGGCCTGATTAAAACATTTTCTACTCTACACTCACAAACTTATTCTTTCCCAGGCACAAACAGATAGGACTTTGTGTATTTCTTATTTTATTTCTACTTTCTTATTCAACATTATGACAGCAGTGTATGATAAATACAGTCCCATCTCTGTTAGTGTTCTAAGAAATTAATGGTACAGTTAATAAATTTTTCATTTGTCAATTATACAGCTTCAGCTTTTAAATCATTGGTTCATTAATGGGTAAAGTAATTAAGGGGATAGATTTATGAAAGTGCGTTAAACAACAGTTTATACACTTTCCAGGCCATATTTCTTATTCTTTATGAAAAGCTTCATACCACGGTATATAATTGGTTTCAGGCAGGATCACGAATGCACAATAGGAGTATTCATCATTATTTCAAAACAAATGCTGCCTGAAAGATTATTTCTCTTTCCCAGGGTTATGACCTTTTAAAATGCCATTCTTTTAATTTTAATATTTATGTATTTGCCATCATTGTAGCCTATTGAACAAATTCTGAATGGATTCATGCCTTGAGGAGTTTGCAGTCTAAAATTTTTGTCAGTTGGCAGGAGAAATATAGAAAGGAATAGGAGAGCCAGAAAACCCAAATGGGAATAAAAGCTGTTAAAAAAAAACACCTCTGTATATGTGCTTATACGGATTAGTAATTTTTATGGGAAAATTGGAACTATCGCCCTTGAACTATGGTGCTGGAGAAGACTCCTGTGAGTCCCTTGGACTGCAAGGCAATCAAACCGGTCAGTCCTAGAGGAGATCAACCCTGACTGCTCTTTAGAAGGCCAGATCCTGAAGCTGAAACTCAAATACTTTGGCCACCTAATGAGAAGGAAGGACTCACTGGAGAAGAGCCTAATGCTGGGAAAGATTGAGGGCAAGAGAAGAAGGGGACGACAGAGAATGAGGTGGCTAGATGGTAGAGGACAGGAAGGCCTGGAGGAACGTTGTCCATGGGGTCGCAATGAGTCGGACACGACAACAACAACATGGGAAAATTCAACATGTATTTTTAAATGTTGACTCCCTGAACCTGGTTTTTTATTATCTTTCTTAGAAAAAGAACATCTAAGGGTAGACCCAATTATGGCTGAGATAGAGAAGAAGGAGAATTTAAAGCATTCATAATAATACTATGGACCAAAGAGGAATTTAAAATAAGTTGAATACGAATAGTATGTTCGTTTTGACATTTTGCATGATTAAATATCCTTTATTTTTTTTCCCTTGTCATCGATTATTATGATGAATCTGTATAAAAATTATATAAATGTGTTATTTCTTTAGGTTTGTATTGCTCACTCCCTATTAGAATCATTTACTTATCCCTCTAAAATAGAGTTGACCTTTCTTTCCTGATATTTTCTCTCTCCTCCTTCCCTCTCTCTCCCCCCCACCCCCACCCCTACCCCTTAAGTGGAATCGAAGTCAACCTGACATTATTATAAGCCTGTTTTCCCAAATAAGTTTTTCTGGCTTGTGATAAATAGAAAAAGTTTCCCGGGAGGGTCAGAACATCTCTGATGTTCTTGGGCAAGTTCAGCCTGTATCACAGTTTATGCGCAACAAATCAGATTGGCAGTTGTCTGGGATATTTACTAATGTCAGTAGTGACCAAAACTGTAAATTTATTGTCTGAGCGTTGTATCCTCGTTAAACTTGTGTTCACCTTCTCTGAAACTCTCCATGCTGCATGCTAGCACGGAGCAGCCGTATCCCCCGACCCAGCGTGAGTCAGGGGTGCAGCCGCGATACCAGCCGTGAGAGCAGCCGAGATACAAGCCCTGCTCGGGGCTTTCCTCCACTTGGTGAGTACCTGTAGGCACTAGAGCTTCTAAGGGCCACCCCTCCTCTTTCTTCCTGCTTCGTCGATATACCTCTGAGTGGAATGGGCTTGTTATTCTCTGCTTTTTAAAAAACTCTTTAACATTCCTCCTTTCTGACCTCTTTATTTATTCTGTTCATTTCTGCATGCTTAAATCCTGCTTTCCTTTACTAGGAAAACCCATAGTTTGAAATGCTTTTGACAATCTCTAAATTTTTGGGACATGTACTTAGGCGCCATTGGTCTCGACAACAGCAGCTATTGGGAAGGCTACATCATTGCAGGAAAAGTTGATGCTACTAGAAAGCATGACCTGCCTTTTTTGATCCAATGCAAAATGGGCGTCCTTGGGAGAAAATTTAGTAAATGTCTTCATAATATACTTGTTGATTATTTTGCATTGTATTCTTGGGCCTGAGTGCATGCCATATCAAGCGTAACTTTTTCTAAGCCCCAGGAACACTGAGAATTCCTTTTCTGTGTAAAAAGCTTGTTCCTTAATTCATAGAGCTCAATTTCTATTTCTGCACTAGAGAAATGTACCATCTCTCTTGGTTTTTAAATTATGATCCAGCCAGTGTAATTTACAGAGACCTATCTTTTCACATCAGAAACATGAAGTCTCGTTTCTTTGTATATAATGTTTTTTCTGCATTATTATTAAAATGCATATTTTGAAGAAAATATTTTTACAGTTAGGGCAATCTGAAATCTTGAAGAGTGTGTGTGTGTGTGTGATGTATGTGTGCATGCACACATTTGTGTGTTTCTGACTGCTTCAGTTCAATTATATTTCTAGTTTGTTCACATTATATTTAGAGAGTGTGTGTGTACTTGAAATCGAGGAAAGAAGATGGTACAAAGATGGAACTTATCTTATTGTCCATGACAGTGGTGGCGAACCTATGGCACGGGTGCCAGAGGCGGCACTCAGAGCTCTCTCTGTGGGCACCCGCACCATGCCCCGGAGGTGGCAACTGTCCCTCTTCAAACAGCCGCCTAATTTGCCAAGGTCCCACGTGGCTGAATGTATCCCGGCATGGCTGGTTTCCCTCCTCCCCATCCTGTCCCTCCTGGCCTTGCATGTTCTCCTTTTCCCATGCATAACCCACTGTATGATCTCCTCAGCCGTTGGCCGACCATCCATCTCGGAGGCAGCTTCTTTGAACTGCTGGCGATGGGCTGCCGAGTCCCAGTGTGCCGGTTGAGGGGCCGGCAGGCTGTGGCTACTGATGGACACCGTTGCCCCCCATGCACTCGCTGGCCTCTGTGTGTGGGGGGGCGATGGTGTCAGGCAGCAGCTGCCCCAGCCCTTGCCTTTCCCCACGGCAATGGCACCCCCACCCTGCCTCGCCTCACCCCACAGGATGAGTCTCGCCTACCGCCCCACCTGCCAGAGACCACCTGGAGCTCCCCCGACCCTGCCCACCCCCCACAGGTGTCCCTCCCCACGAGCAACATTGAGGTGACCACATCCACCTTGGCCACACCCACCCAATCTTCCATGACCACCACAGCCACACCCACCTGGCACCCAGCGATAAATAAGTGGGTTTTGGGTTGCAGTTTGGACACTTGGTCTCTAAAAGGTTCACCACCACTGGTCCATGAGGTTCATAGGGCCTACTTTTAACATTAATTAGTTACATTTATTCACCATCCATCTTGGTGTTCTGTGACTCTGGGAAGTTTGCAATAAATTTATATTATAAAAGATTAAAACATGATAAATACATTACAATGAACAAGGAAATAGCTAAGATAGTGGGGGTGGGGTTGTATGGTAGAGTAGAGGTGGGCTCTTCTAATCCAGTAACTCCCACCAGGATGAAATGTTTCTGTCCGGACTCCAGGCCAATTGGCAGAGCCAGGTTTTAAGGACATTATAGAATATTGCTGTTGAAATAATTCTGTGAAAAGAATTAAGACATTAGGGTTGCAAGGTGGAGAAGTTAGAGCAGAAGGGAAAAGTGCTATAAGGCTTCTGAGTGATTACCGTATATACTTGAGTATAAGCCGAATTTTTCAGCCCACTTTTTGGGCTGAAAAATTCCACTTCGGCTTATACTCCAGTCAACAAAAAAACTTACCGAGGACTTGTGCGCGGCCGAGGCTTTGGTGCTTCCGGGATCGCCCGCACCTCTCCCAAGCCACCGCCGTCCGAGACCTGCCGAAGTTTGGGGAGGTTTGGGGAGGTGCGCGCGCACCTCCCCAAACTCCGCGCCTTGCCTGCCTGCTTCTTTCTGCAGCGGAAAGAAGCAGGCAGGCAGGGCGCGGAGGAACGGAGACTTGCCGACGTTTGGGGAGGTTTGGGCGCCTCCCCAAACCTCGGCAGGTCTCCGTTCCTCCGCGCAGACCTGCCGACGTTTGGGGAGGTTTGGGCGCCTCCCCAAACCTCCCCAAACCTCGGCAGGTCTCCGTTCCTCCTGCCGACCTTTGGGGAGGTTTGGGCGCCTCCCCAAACCTCCCCAAACCTCGGCAGGTCTCCGTTCCTCCTGCCGACCTTTGGGGAGGTTTGGGCGCCTCCCCAAACCTCCCCAAACCTCGGCAGGTCTCCGTTCCTCCTGCCGACCTTTGGGGAGGTTTGGGCGCCTCCCCAAACCTCGGCAGGTCTCCGTTCCTCCGCGCAGACCTGCCAACGTTTGGGGAGGTTTGGGCGCCTCCCCAAACCTCGGCAGGTCTCCGTTCCTGTTTGGGGAGGTTTGGGCGCCTCCCCAAACCTCCCCAAACCTCGGCAGGTCTCCGTTCTTCCTGCCGACCTTTGGGGAGGTTTGGGCGCCTCCCCAAACCTCCCCAAACCTCGGCAGGTCTCCGTTCCTGTTTGGGGAGGTTTGGGCGCCTCCCCAAACCTCCCCAAACCTCGGCAGGTCTCCGTTCCTCCGCGCAGACCTGCCGACGTTTGGGGAGGTTTGGGCGCCTCCCCAAACCTCCCCAAACCTCGGCAGGTCTCCGTTCCTGTTTGGGGAGGTTTGGGCGCCTCCCCAAACCTCGGCAGGTCTCCGTTCCTCCGCGCAGACCTGCCGACCTTTGGGGAGGTTTGGGCGCCTCCCCAAACGTCCCCAAACCTCGGCAGGTCTCCGTTCCTGTTTGGGGAGGTTTGGGCGCCTCCCCAAACCTCGGCAGGTCTCCGTTCCTCCGCGCAGACCTGCCGACGTTTGGGGAGGTTTGGGCGCCTCCCCAAACCTCCCCAAACCTCGGCAGGTCTCCGTTCCTGTTTGGGGAGGTTTGGGCGCCTCCCCAAACCTCCCCAAACCTCGGCAGGTCTCCGTTCCTCCGCGCAGACCTGCCGACCTTTGGGGAGGTTTGGGCGCCTCCCCAAACCTCCCCAAACCTCGGCAGGTCTCCGTTCCTGTTTGGGGAGGTTTGGGCGCCTCCCCAAACCTCCCCAAACCTCGGCAGGTCTCCGTTCCTCCGCGCAGACCTGCCGACCTTTGGGGAGGTTTGGGCGCCTCCCCAAACGTCCCCAAACCTCGGCAGGTCTCCGTTCCTGTTTGGGGAGGTTTGGGCGCCTCCCCAAACCTCCCCAAACCTCGGCAGGTCTCCGTTCCTCCGCGCAGACCTGCCGACGTTTGGGGAGGTTTGGGCGCCTCCCCAAACCTCCCCAAACCTCGGCAGGTCTCCGTTCCTCCGCGCAGACCTGCCGACGTTTGGGGAGGTTTGGGCGCCTCCCCAAACCTCCCCAAACCTCGGCAGGTCTCCGTTCCTGTTTGGGGAGGTTTGGGCGCCTCCCCAAACCTCCCCAAACCTCGGCAGGTCTCCGTTCCTCCGCGCAGACCTGCCGACCTTTGGGGAGGTTTGGGCGCCTCCCCAAACCTCCCCAAACCTCGGCAGGTCTCCGTTCTTCCTGCCGACCTTTGGGGAGGTTTGGGCGCCTCCCCAAACCTCCCCAAACGTCGGCAGGTCTGCGCGGAGGAACGGAGACCTGCCGAGGTTTGGGGAGGTTTGGGGAGGCGCCCAAACCTCCCCAAACAGGAACGGAGACCTGCCGAGGTTTGGGGAGGTTTGGGGAGGCGCCCAAACCTCCCCAAAGGTCGGCAGGTCTGCGCGGAGGAACGGAGACCTGCCGAGGTTTGGGGAGGTTTGGGGAGGCGCCCAAACCTCCCCAAACAGGAACGGAGACCTGCCGAGGTTTGGGGAGGTTTGGGGAGGCGCCCAAACCTCCCCAAACGTCGGCAGGTCTGCGCGGAGGAACGGAGACCTGCCGAGGTTTGGGGAGGTTTGGGGAGGCGCCCAAACCTCCCCAAACAGGAACGGAGACCTGCCGAGGTTTGGGGACGTTTGGGGAGGCGCCCAAACCTCCCCAAAGGTCGGCAGGTCTGCGCGGAGGAACGGAGACCTGCCGAGGTTTGGGGAGGCGCCCAAACCTCCCCAAACAGGAACGGAGACCTGCCGAGGTTTGGGGAGGTTTGGGGAGGCGCCCAAACCTCCCCAAAGGTCGGCAGGAAGAACGGAGACCTGCCGAGGTTTGGGGAGGTTTGGGGAGGCACCCAAACCTCCCCAAAGGTCGGCAGGAGGAACGGAGACCTGCCGAGGTTTGGGGAGGCGCCCAAACCTCCCCAAAGGTCGGCAGGAAGAACGGAGACCTGCCGAGGTTTGGGGAGGTTTGGGGAGGCGCCCAAACCTCCCCAAAGGTCGGCAGGAGGAACGGAGACCTGCCGAGGTTTGGGGAGGTTTGGGGAGGCGCCCAAACCTCCCCAAAGGTCGGCAGGAGGAACGGAGACCTGCCGAGGTTTGGGGAGGTTTGGGGAGGCGCCCAAACCTCCCCAAAGGTCGGCAGGTCTGCGCGGAGGAACGGAGACCTGCAGAGGTTTGGGGAGGTTTGGGGAGGCGCCCAAACCTCCCCAAAGGTCGGCAGGAGGAACGGAGACCTGCCGAGGTTTGGGGAGGCGCCCAAACCTCCCCAAAGGTCGCCAGGTCTGCGCGGAGGAACGGAGACCTGCCGAGGTTTGGGGAGGTTTGGGGAGGCGCCCAAACCTCCCCAAAGGTCGGCAGGAGGAACGGAGACCTGCCGAGGTTTGGGGAGGTTTGGGGAGGCGCCCAAACCTCCCCAAAGGTCGGCAGGAGGAACGGAGACCTGCCGAGGTTTGGGGAGGCGCCCAAACCTCCCCAAAGGTCGGCAGGAGGAACGGAGACCTGCCGAGGTTTGGGGAGGCGCCCAAACCTCCCCAAAGGTCGGCAGGAGGAACGAAGACCTGCCGAGGTTTGGGGAGGTTTGGGGAGGCGCCCAAACCTCCCCAAAGGTCGGCAGGAGGAACGGAGACCTGCCGAGGTTTGGGGAGGCGCCCAAACCTCCCCAAAGGTCGGCAGGTCTGCGCGGAGGAACGGAGACCTGCAGAGGTTTGGGGAGGCGCCCAAACCTCCCCAAAGGTCGGCAGGAGGAACGGAGACCTGCCGAGGTTTGGGGAGGCGCCCAAACCTCCCCAAAGGTCGGCAGGAGGAACGGAGACCTGCCGAGGTTTGGGGAGGTTTGGGGAGGCGCCCAAACCTCCCCAAAGGTCGGCAGGAGGAACGGAGACCTGCCGAGGTTTGGGGAGGTTTGGGGAGGCGCCCAAACCTCCCCAAAGGTCGGCAGGAGGAACGGAGACCTGCCGAGGTTTGGGGAGGTTTGGGGAGGCGCCCAAACCTCCCCAAAGGTCGGCAGGAGGAACGGAGACCTGCCGACGAGCCGCGGCCACACAGGGTATTCCTGTGTATTCAGGCTTGCAAAATGGCGGATCGAGCCTCTGCTGGCGGCAGAGGCTTGCAGAACGGCGGATCGGCTTATACTCGAGTCAATAACTTTTTCCAGTTTTTGGGGGTGAAATTGGGGGTCTCGGCTTATACTCGAGTCGGCTTATACTCAAGTATATACGGTACTTATTTCTTTGTTTTTCCATTTTTCCTGTTAGAAAGCTAGAGTCCCAGTAATGTCCCATATAGGAACTGCTTGTGGTATAGACACATTTTAGCTAAGAGGACCAGAAGAAACAAAATGGGACAAAATAAAATTGCTGAACTCTAATTCTGCATAGGGGGCACAATGGCTCAGAAGTTTAAAGATGCTGAGCTTGTCAGCTGGAAAGCAGACAGCCCTCATTCAAGACCTGAGCACTGAGTGCCGTGGCAAGCTCCTGTTCCTTGCTCCAGCTCCTGCCCCCCTTGCAGTGCGAAAGCATGCAAATGTGAGTAGATAAATAGGTACTGCTTCGGTGGGAAGGTAACAGTGTTCTGTGCGCCTTGGCATATAGTCATGCTGGCCACATGACCACACAAATATTTTTGGACAATTCTGGCTCCCTTGGTTAAGAAATGGACACGAGCACTGCCCCCTAGAGTCAGACACGACTGCAAAGGGGAAAACCTTTAGTAATTCTTCATATGGATAAAAAGCAATACTATTTAACAATAGACATTATTAATTTATGAATGGATTAATTTAACTCGCCCACCAGTGGCTGTTAAATTTACAAAGCAAAAGAATTCATACTTGTGATTTTTTTTAATTTTTTTTTTTGCCAAAGTCATAGGTGGGCAGTTTGTAGAATCAAGCCTGGACATTAATGTTTTAATGGGATATGAGGTGTGTGATTTGTTTTACTTGTGGATTAGGATTTTTTTCTGATTTGGCATTTTACACACATACACACACAACACACATTTTATTTAACTGAATTATGTGTATTTTGGGGTTCAGCTATATATATATATATATTTGTTTCTTACCTGAAAATGGATGGAGATAATTCTAGATGCTGCAAGGAAGGTGATTTGGGTCTGCATCCAAGCCAACAATTTCAATCTAAATAAATAAATAAAAATTTTAAAAACTTGAGTTAACTAAGGGCCACAGAGGATCATTTTAAAATCAGTTACAGAATGCGAAGGAATCTGTCACTTTTCCTTGCTGCTATAAAAAGGATAAAGGCTTCTTCCTTTGACCTAATAGAATAGTTTGTATCATAAACATTTGCACAGAGCAAAGGGCTGCTATTGTGAGCCAGCTATTGTGCTGCCCGAATGCAGCAATTACTAAAAGATATAGTTCAAGAACATCTTGAGATACAGATTCCCCATTTCTGTTTTACAGACATATTAAGCGTACTTGATTTATTGAAGGTATTAATTTTAATCTTTTAAGTCGTTCTAAAAATGTGTGATGCCATTAATGTAATACTTCGCTGAGGTGTCAGCTTTAGTATTGTATTTATTATTAAATAATAATAAATTCTTTTTACTTTTATTTCATTCCTTTGGCTAAATTTTATGAATTAGATCTAGCTCATAATATCTGAACAATTTGTGTAACAAAGGTGCCAAAAGTCTTCCTGATTGTACTAGAGTATAAATCCAAGAAACAAATTATATCTGTAATATAATTGCTTCAGGACACTTAAAATTGTAAATGTAGTTCTTGGGGGGAAAAAATTCCAGATTTTAGGAAGACTTTACATTTGGTTTCAATACAGATGCCCTCTATTATTGAATTACCAAGAAATATGTAAGAATATTTACCAAATTTTCTTGGATATTTACAAATCTTGGGTATTTTTTATGTTTCCTGTCATGTCAGAAAGTATGTACTGAACAATATGTCAGTTACAGCTCCAGCTCTGACCAAATTACCACCTAAAGGGAACCAGCAGTTCATTTGTTTCCCATCCCCCTCAGGTTTAATAGCTGATTATTACAAATAACTAAGCACATATTAATCAAAACTACTAATATTAATAGAGAGTGATTCACAAAATATTATTTTAATAACTGTCAATAACTTCTTAGAATCCATTTACATTATTCCAGCTTCACTGTCATTAGCTAGCATTTTATTATATAGTTCAATAAATTGTGGATTGTTTTATTTTTAAACAATTTCTAAATCCTATTGTTTTTAACTCTGCCTGGTTCTATGCAAATTGTGGCCATGAAACTGGTAGTCTGCAAATTCCATTGAGGCAATTTCTAAATGCGTTAGTTAACAGTAACTGCACTAATCCCAGCATCTAATTTGCTATCTTGATAATTGAGATAAAGACTGCTATGAGCAAAGTCAAGATGACATCACCTGAGTCTGTTAGACTGGTTTATATAGACCAGCACCAGTTCAAAATTTTTTAAATAATTTTATTTTTTAGAAACAAAAAAACAACACCAAATTATAGTGAGGGTAAACCAAATCAAAGCATTTGTTTTCTGCATCCTGGGATAGCAGAGCTATGGTTGCTGAAATAATACTGTTGATTTCTAGAACAAAAAAAACTTTCATTAAATAATTCCTTTAAAATACTAGCAATTTTAAGATGATTTGTAGGAAACAAAATTTTGAAAACCGCGAGTCTGTTGAATAAAGAGAAGGTTCAAAATAATGGAGCTGAAACACAACTTCTCATGTCTCAGTTGCATCTTCAGGCTTTTTTGCTGATGCTTTTTGATTAGCAAGGTTTATTCATTGTGCTTCTCTCTGCATGTGTATATTGATTGGCTGTGACCAGTACACCCAAAGAAAAACATAAGAGTCTTTCTAAAGATCTACATTGCATAGGTGTTTGAAGACCCTTCCAGGGTTTCAGCATGATTTGCTTCTCCTCAACCTGTAAATGTGACAATCTGTTTGACTTCAAGAATGCAATTGAGTGTTTTTATAGGAGCAATTTGGGCTCTGTACCTTAGGTTCATTAGAAATATCTTCTTTATACTTCTTTTGTTCAGTCCCAGAATTAAAATAACATTCTAAATGCAATTATAGTATGCATTTCATGTTGTTTCTTGTCGGACAAGTTAATTTCGTTTCCCCCCCCCCCCTTAATTATATGCTACATTCTGTTAATACAGTACAGGTTGAGCTATTTTATTCTCTAGCAACATTGTAGAAACCTATTCAAGCAAATGGTAATTTCCAAGCTCTTATATCTAGTTTAGTCTTGGAATTATTCACACGGCCTATTCCACACTGCATGTAATTTTATTTATTTAAAAGACATATATCAATATAAATTCTGATTTTAGTTAAGCTTTGGTGGGATTTTAAAATCCCATATACCAGAAACATTTTCAGTTTAGAGCTATTAACCCTGTGAATGTGGTTAAAATAACTGTTGCTATTACACCTTTTCTTCTCAGGTATTCAGTTCTATCCATCCACAAAGCTAGTTGGTTGCAGGCCATTCTGTAAGCTAATTAATAGTATTTCAGCTATCCCATTTTATTAATTTTGCCTGTTAGTCAAAATCCACACATTCAGTATTGTACCTGAGTTTGTACATGGGCAATGTCGTGTGGATTTGGGGAGTCCTGTTAGATTTGACTCTAGGAAAGAATAAGATTTGCATGAAGAAAGTCCCAAGGACCAATTTCTGATGTACAGGTAATAGTTCCAGATAGGAACTTTTCAAAAAGATTTTCTTTTTGTGAACCATGGGACAGCCATTGACTGTTAGACTGAATTCAATTTGGAAGATGGGTCAATGAACTGAGTCTGCATAAAATAGCTTTGCAATCAAATTAATAAGAGCTTGAATAATAAATACTTTGTGTGTCCTAAGTATAATTCGTATTGTCACTATGTTAAATGAAGGTTACTTCCTGTTGTCTGTTGTTTTTCTGCACTAACTTACTTTGCCCCTGATTAAAATTTGTCTTTTTATTGATTATGGGGTCTTACATTTTTGAATGAAAAAACCTAAACTTTTATAATTGCAAGCACACTTTCTAAGGATTCATTGTGGTTTCACCTTAGGATTTGGATTGTTTACATCTAAATCCTATTGCTGCTGATTTAGTCATTTCATGTTATCATGGTGATTCACCTGTATTCGACAGGTGATTATTGTTATCGATCTCTGCTGGACTTCATACAAGCTGGAAGGCTTAGAGGTTATTCCTTTCGTTTTCCATATATCATATGTTCCATAGTTGAGGGTGGAGGGAGCGTATGCAAGAAGCGTTATGTCAGACCTACCATGGGGCTTGCAATTGATTTTCAAGTCCATTCATACACAGTGCCATTTCTTTTCCCTTTGTAATCCCAGTGTTGGTAGTGAATCATGTGCATCTCCTTTGGACTGTGGCATTGTTTTTGTCTGAAGTACTTGTGTGTTAATTCTGTGGGTGTTGCCATTCCTTTTACTTGCAGCCTCTCGACGTCATTCCAGATCCACTAGCGCTCTCTCCACTGCTGATTCTGTTGGGCAGTCAGGTGAACAAGTGCTAACTGCATGAATCTGCTTCTCAATATTGTCTCTTTTTATTACCTTTGTAACATTTGCTCTCACAAATGTCATTCAGCACTTAGCATGCGGGATCATCATGAGATTATTATTATTTAACATGCTTTTGTCATTTTCTATTTTGAATGTTTTTATTTCTGCTCATTTTTATTCTTTTTGCTTAATGTTATTTCTGGAAAGCAAACAATATTACAGCAGCTTATAGAGTATTGTCATATACTTCCCATGTACCTCTCAGGAAGTACTAAAGAAGGACACTGTAACTTCCTCCTCTTTATATCTATGAAAAGCAGCTATAGCAATTGTTCATTAGTGAGTAATATTTGTAACAGCTAGCAAATGAGATTAATGCAACTAAGGAAGAGGGTCAGATTCAGCTATAGCTTTGAGTTTTTAATACCTTATTGATTAGGATCACACATAATGCTTAATCAGAATCTGTGCATGAGCAAAGAGACCCTGTATGGATAACCAGAACACAAATATTTTATTTCCCCTTTTTCATAAAAGTGGTTGGGAGAAGAAATAAGCCACAATCTCATTTTACTTTACACAAACATTTCCTGGCCTCAGATATTCCAGATGTTTTAGCTATAGTTCTCATCATTCTAAACCATCATAGCCACTCAACATGCTTGGGCTCATAAATCAAAAATCTGGACAATAACAGTTGGAGAAAACTCTTTTGAAAACTATGTTACTGCTTTG
Organism: Vipera berus; assembly: GCF_964194415.1. NCBI lineage: Eukaryota > Metazoa > Chordata > Lepidosauria > Squamata > Viperidae > Vipera > Vipera berus. The sequence goes on along the minus strand of NC_138202.1, from coordinate 129,753,126 downwards.
ATGACAGGAAATTATATAAAAATTAGATTTGAGAAGAAAGTCATTATGATGTTATCTGGGATTTGGAATATATAAATATTGAAAGAAAAAAACCCTCTAGAAACAGCATCTACATCTGTTTAATACAAGTTTTAAATACTGATAATGTAAACCAGAAGAGAACGTTTATTAATATATTCCTATCATGTAAATTCCAGATTTATACCTGAAACTTCGCTCTATTTACCTAATAGTTTTGACTATGTGGACCACAAAAATCGGCCCCATAATGTTCCTTTATATTAATTTAAGTTATAAGGTCCCACTGAATGAAAAAGATGTTTTATTGATGTATTTTTAACATCAAAGCTTCATGTGTAGAATATTTACAGAAGTTCCCTTTGCTGTAAGAGATTCTTGTTCTTTAACTTAAGTGAGGCCCAGTCATGTATGTGACTTCCATCCAAGCTAGTTTATAACAAAAGTCCTTGTGTGTCACAGATTAGAGGCCATTGCCAAGACTTTGATGGATAAATTCCAGCTTACTCAGCCCTTCCCATCACTGTTCACATACTGGCCAGTTACCCATGAAACAATTGCTCTTTCTTTTTTCCTACTCTCTCCTCTCCCCCCCCCCCCCTGCTTTCTTTTCTGCTGTTCCTGTCTCTCCACTTCTTGAATGCATGGCTTGTTGGTAATAAGGCTTATTATTCCAAAAATACAGCCTGCTACAAATATGTGCTGTATTAAGCTTGGCCAGCACTGATAAAACATAATTTGGGGATGTAAATCTAGTATGCTAATTGTTACACATAACCATTTAATAGCATTTAATATTCAGGATTGGAATTAGGCATTTTGAATCAAAAGTTTCTTTAAATATACATTGCTTTATGTTTGAACTAGATCTCAATATAATACAACTTTGTAACATATTAAAATGCTTATCCCAATTATACTTTATAATATTAATGCTCAATATTATTTCTTAACTGAGTTCCGTCCAGATGTGCTAGAACAGGGGTCTCCAACCCCCGGTCTGTGGACTGGCACTGGTCCACAGCATGCCAACAAGCAGACCGCACAAACAAGCAAAACTCCATCCTTGGGATGCAGGCAATATTCAAAACCACACCTCCTCTGGTCCGCAGAAAAACCTTTCTCCATGGCACTGATCCCTGGTGCCCAAAAGGTTGGGGACCTCTGTGCTAGAATACAATTTCTGTCTTCCCCACCCAGTCTGGCTATTCATCATGATAGCTAGTAGAGAATGAATGATGCAAGCCACGATACTTGGAAAAGCCGCTTTATATAATACTGATATTCATTAGTACAGTCTGAATGACCTTGGAACAAGATTTCTTTCCATGGAGTTAATGACCTTTAATATCATTTCATAATCTTCTCTTAAAATAGTTCCTTCAGTGTTAGATAAGTTATTAACAAAATTGAAATAACATGACATAGCACCACCAATCTTTCTGTGTAATGGAGGTGCCGGTGAAAAGATTTAAAAAAATTTCCATTGAGATTTTAGAGGCTATCACCAAGACTCAAGCCCCTGCCTTAGTACCTGAATAGAATACCAGTAGTCTTAATTTAATGACACCAGTTGGGACTGGAATTTCCATCGTTAAGCAAAATGGTCATTAAGCAAAACATCACACAACCGCACTGCTTAGCAACAGCAGTTCTGGTAGTCCTGGTTGTGGTCATTAGGCAAGGACCTCATGCTTCTGCTTTGCTGTGCTTACCTCCACTTCAGCTCCCCCTCACTGTCTCTATGCCCATGTCTTCCCTTTTGGCCACCCTAACTCCACTGCCTCCGCTCCCCGCAACTGATCTTCCTTTCACTGCTGATGAGGAACGCCTTGTTGAGGCATCTGCTGGCGCTTTGTGAAGCATGCAAGCACTGCATGGAGCCTTCAGGAAGCATTACCAAAGACTCATGAAGGCTAACAGCTGTCTCAGCCAGGCATGCCTTGTCAGCAATGGGAGGTGAAGACAGTGATGGTCAGCAGTAGGCAGCAGCAGTGGAGTGCAGGGTGGCTAAAAGGGCAGAGATAGGGGGAAATAGGTGGGTAGGGGATTTGAAGTATAGATTGCAGTTGTAAAGTGCCTGGATTTTGATCATGTGACAGGAGGGCCACTGCAAGTCTATAACCTTGATTCCTTCAATACCATCGTAACTTCAAATGGTTGCTGAACAAACAGACATTAAAGCAAGGACTACCTGTACGCTATTCTCTGTCAGTGTAGTAGCTTTAGAGTCTTCTGGGATTTATTGGGGATTTCTGCTCCTGCGCCTGATGTAAATTTCCATTATATGATAGTGTTATGATCTGGACAGGCAATACAGAATATAATCCAGTAAGAAGTCCATTTCTTCATCATCACCATTACCACTATCATCATCTTTGTTGCTATTCATATGCTAAAAAGTGGGACACAAAGTTGCATGTCAAATATACTTAATGTGATTTAATTTAATTGTTTCTATTGAATATTTTAAAGGTTTTGCAACTTTACTTTGCCATTTTGGTTATCCATGTCTTTTAAAAAACTATCTTCCCTTTTCTAATGCAATGAGAATTTTTATTCAAAACAACATGAAGCCAGATTAAGCACTGGTTCTTCTGAAAATTTTGATTATTTCAGTTTGGTTAGAGTAAGAAGGAATAAGATTTTCACTCTATATAAGAACCTTTTTTTTGGCTGCCAAATTTATTTCTCAGAAAAATGTCCTTTTGGAGGTGGTATCAATATTCAAACCGGGATGCAGATATACTTTTACTTATATTTGGACTGTCAAATGATTATTTTGTACTGTATCAAATCAGGATGTAATCTAGTCAAGATTATTTAAAAAAAAATCATGTAACTGCATATTCATGATAGACTCCTTTCTCATTTTTCCAAAAATTACTAATTTCTCATGCCACGAAACTAATCAAGTAATATCCATGAGATGTCATCCTAAGAAGTATGACTAGGTTCTTAATATAGTGATAATACTAACTTGCAATGTCTGTGAGCAAAATCTATAGTCTCAGATGCTCACGTATTTTTAGTGGAACAACATTGCAGTTTGTATATGTGCATGTATGATGAACGTGTATGTGTATACATTTTTTCACAAATAGTAGAGATCCAGTTATACTTAAATTTTTCAAACAATGTTAGTGATAATTTTGCAAGATTTAACTGGGGTGAAATTCCATTTCAGTTGAGATTGGAACTAAAGGACTGAAAAATCTAAGTTGTCCTATGATTGATTGCATCTTTGAAATATCCTGTTCAGTTTGTTCACTAGAGAATTGCAATATATTTTCATAACGTACCAAATACTTACTGGGCCTTAAGATATTATGTTGAATGAACAAAATGACATAGTAAAACATTTGGATTCTCATATTCATTATCATCATTTCACCAAATCCTCCTACTTGGAGCAAAGCTGATGTTTGAAACAAGCATCTGTGCTGCTTCAGTAAATACATGCATTAAAAAAGGAGATAGTAATACATATAGTTTTTCTTTCCCTGTGAACCTCATCAATTCCTTTTCAAAGCAGGTTTTCATTAAAGATATTTAATTTTCGCATGTAATGTATATTTTATTGTTTTAGAAAATGTGCTTGTTGTCAACTGTCTGATCTTAGTAAAATTTGAAAAATATCAAACTCATGTGGCATTACCACAATGCTCAAATATGTTTAATTTTGCTTTCTTCATGTTAGCAGCAGTAATTGTTCACAACGTTGATCTGATTTTGTTCGCCTTAGTGGAAACTTAACAAATACAATAAAGTTAAATGAAATTTTTGTCTGCAAAGGCTTAAAATTGGTTCATAAATATTTCCCAATGATATTTTTCTGTTTCTAGGTTTTTATATGGATTGTTGTTGTCATTTTCTCCAACTGATATTGAAAGACATTTCTGTGCATTAGAGTTGAAATCATAACACTGCTTAAACAAATGTGATTTTTAATTAGAGTACCCTTAAATAGTTACATGTAATTTCTTAACATAAAATGTGTTTTTATTCGTAGCCACAAAATGATAATTTGTACATCCATCCTCTAACACAGGAGTCTCAACCCCTGGATCTTGGCCCACTTCCAGGCCATGGCCTATTTGCAACCTGACTGCGAGAATGGCAGACTAGCGCACACATATGCGCGTAGCTTGACTCATGCTAGTGGTGGGCTGGCACACACACACATGCATACACAGCTCAACTAGTCAAGCTGTATGTGCTTGCGTGTGTGCACTAGTGCACCCCTCATGCGAGTAGAGCTGTGCCCACGCATGCGTGCCAACCCACTGCTCATGTGGCCTGGTTTCCCTCCACGCCTCCAGCCAGGCAGCCAAGCCGCAAAGGTTGGGGATACCATACTATGAGTGAAATCCAGTTTAATGGGGCTACAAATGGAAGGGACATTAAAATAAATAAATCAATAGATACATGGAATAATCTAATTCTTTATTAGATTCACAATAGTAGTTGGACACCATTGGAGAGATCTTTTGAGGTGCATGGGAAGCATATTTCCCTTTACACCAGTTACATGCAACTAATTGCCTTCATTGGGATGGCTATTTTAAAATCTCCCACGTTTAAGCCTTTGGGAGTTCATTGATGAGGAAGGAAAAATGATAGTTGTGTACACTTTAAGCAACACTGGTCCAGATAATTCTATTAAAATAATAGGTAAATCAATCCATTGATGGTATATTCAAAAATGCACATTTATTCTAATACTGCATTACGTCTCCAATATAATAGTGTTTTCCAATCTTGGCAACTTTAGGATGCATAGATGGTGCTAGGGGATTCTGGGAGTTGAAGTCAACACATTGTAAAGTTGCCATGGTTGGGAAATTGATTGACTGATCACTGAAAACCTATTTATTTGAACAGGCCGGCCTGGTTTAAGGGTTTGGGGTATTTTTAATTACTTATTGTTAGGGCTTAATTAATTTAATCTTATTTTAACTTTTGTATGTAATGCTTTTATTGCCCTGTACACCGCCCTGAGTCCTTCGGGAGAAGGGCGGTATAGAAATTCAATTAATAAATAAATAAAATAAATTGATTAAATTTATATGCCGCCCTTCTCCCCAAGGACTCAGGGCGGCTCACAACAATAAAAAATTAAAAAACATAAAGTACAAAATTTAAAAAAGAATTAAACAATGGATGTAATAAATAAATGACAATTTAACCCAATAAAAGCCAAATTTAAAACCATAGTCAGTTAATATTTCGATTTAAAGAAATAAAATAGTGATTACTTTTAAAAACCCAAATTAGTAAATCTCAAAGAATTCTTAATGGGCTAAATAAATTAATATTATTTATTTTAAAAGTATAACATTTAACTATATATTAAGAGATTGGAAGGGGGAAATCTTAAGATTATTTGATGGTCTATGAAGATTTATTCATCTTCCAAATACAATGGGAATAGTGCATAGAGTATTTGTTGCTGTTTTTTTTTTAAAAAAAAAACTTATCACCTTTAATTTTTTGTTGATCAGTTGTACAAATTGCTTAAGCTTTAATTTCGATTCTTGGTTCTGTTTTCACTAAAATTTAACCAGTAAGTACACAAATATAAAACAATCACAATAATTGGAACTACTCAGATTAAGACTTGAATAAGCTAGTTCACAAAAATACTATTAGAAGTAAGTTAAGAAATTAACAATATATTATTGCAAGTTTCTTACGAAGTTGAAGAACTTTGCCATAGTGCTTACACTTCTTCCTTTGAAAAATTGAGAATATGTAAAAGTAGTTATATTTAAGCATTATTGTAAAAGAGTTTAAATAACAGTCTCCCTCCTGTCCCTCTTTTCTAACCATAATACACAGAATTTGTTTGACTTTCTATTATAGCCTCATAGTAATTCTTAAAACTTGTACCCAATAAGAATTAAAGCAGCCAATGGTCTTATTAATATTCCAAGGGGCTGTGAACTTATGTAATGATGGCTTTCATTCTTGTCTTTTGTGCAGACCGGTTTGGGCTTGGCCAGCCAGGCAGGTTGCCTGCCTCTATGAATGCAATGCGAGTTCCGAACACAAGCACAGATCTGGAGACTGCTGTGGCAGATGCATTGGTAAGAGGGAAAGCACAACATGTTACCAACTCCAGAAAGTTACTTGAAGTTGCTTTCTGTACGTACGTTTTCCTCTCTTAATCTTATATGTGTTCTATTAAATGAGCCTGTATGTGTACATGTGAGTCTGCTTAAATCTTTCTTTAGGATTTGGGAAGATGTGAAGAGTTGAATTGTTGGCATTAGTGCAGTGAAATGGAGATGAGTTTCACGGTCTGATCCTGATATTTTATTTGTGGAAATAAATCTTACTGTTTGTATACATTATCTTTCACGTGAATGCATTATAATAGTGAAACCATCTGTGTCAAATGCTCACGAATGCCATTATGAAGAGAATTAACCAGTCTCCTAGTATAAGTGGTGAATAATACTTATACTGGATGTGTCAGTATGTGCAATATGTTCGCTTCGTGTTCCAGAAATGTGTTTTATTCTTATTCATTTGTCCATTTTGGAGAGTTAAAATTTATAGTTGAAATGTCTATTGAGAATAAATTGCTTTGTCCTACCCTAGGGAAAGTTTGTATGGGTTACCTTGACAAAGGCTCCTGTCATTAATTCTAGAGGTTTCTGATCAGGGTCACTTGTTAATTACTATTAACAATAGTTAATAATAATTAGATTATGGGTTGATTGATCTGCACCTGTTGGTTGGTCTTTGGATGATTTGCAATAATAAAACACATTTGTGATTCTTAGTTATGTAGCAGTAAAAGGAATACAATTCCAGCCATCCCTTTTCAATTCTGAAATTCTATTAAATATAAGAAAGTTTTGTGTACAAAAATAAGATGAAATAAAACATGTTCCTGGACTTAAACTTCATTAAATCTATGTACTTTAATATTTTCAAATGCTCTTGTACTCTTGAAATTAAGAGTCTACTTAAAAGCAAAAATATATAAATAATTTTATAAACAATTATAACAGATTGCATTACTGCATCTCTGATTGCAGATGATTCTATGGACTAGGTTTTAAGTTCATATTTACTGAAAATTACTTTTGACATTTTGCTGTTAGTCGCAAATGTTGGAGATCCAGAGTGGCAGACAATATATGGAAGGCTCTTAGCATTATGAACTATGAGTTACAAGATAATGTACAAATAGAATCTATTGTCTCTAAATATGTTATTGTGTAACACAGTGCAGTGAAAACCTACATTCTCATCCACTAAATCAGGGGTCGGCAACCCGAAAAAGGAAAAGAGCCACTGGGAACCGGTTCCATCACACATAAAAAAGTGGGAGCCGCGTGCGTGTGTCCATGCATGCGCATGCGCAAAAAACGTTTCTTGCGCATGTGCGGATGCGCGCGGTTGCCTTTTTTTATGTGTGATGGAACCGGTTCCCGGTTGCGCGACGGCCCGTCTGCAAAGCTACCGCTTTCGGCAGCCTGCAAACGTGCCGTGGCAGCTTTCGCAAGAAGCGGGGCCGCTACCCATTCCGAGAGGTGCGCGCGCACCTCCCCAAACCTCCCCAAACGTCGGCAGGTCTCCGTACCTCCGCGCGAACGGGCAGCGGCCCCGCTTCTTGCGAAAGCTGCCGCAGCCCATCAGCTTTATTTTATTTATTTATTTATTTATTTATTTATTTATTTATTATTTTATAGCAGAAAAAGACAATTTGAACATTTTTTTTGCTTTTCTGCTGAATCCAAAATTGCATTATTTTTCTTCCATTAGCACTATTCATAAAGACCGAACGTGTAATGAATTTACAAACTAAGAACTAAAAAATAATAAAATATTAAAATTGGAGCCACTTGGCTGACGAATGTTTAGTTTCTGATTTGATAAAATGAGGTTTATTTTTTTTTATTGAAAAGTTTTAAAATACATTTTATCTTTAACAATCCCCCCTCCCCCCTACCTACCCCTCCCCCCCTTTCCCCCCTCCCCCCCCCCGACTTCCCAGAGCTAAGTACAGGGTATAAAAACAAAGAACAATCATAAACATCCATATGCTACCAACAATAAATTCTTAAATCTATCACTCTCTAGCTCATATAAGATAACTACAAGCAATACTAATATTTCATATAGAAAAAAAAAAGAAAATAGAAAGGAAGACTTATTCAAATGCTAAATGAAACTTTTTAGTCCCATATTTGTTCTGGATATATTCAATCCATTTTTTCCACTCCATAATATAACGTTCTTGTGAGTGATCTTTCAAATAAGCCGAAATCTTTGCCATTTCTGCCAGGTCAGAAACCTTTAAAGTCCATTCTTCTATAGTCGGCAGTTCCTCCTTCTTCCAATATTGACCTATTAAAAGTCTTGCTGCTGTAATTAAGTTCAACATCAACTTAGTGTCCACAACAGTAGCATCTGTAATTATACCCAACAAAAAGAATTGCGGACAAAACTTTATCCTTTGCTTGAAGATCTTCTGCATATTCCACCAAATTTTTATCCAAAAAGCCTTGACCTTTTTACAGGTCCACCATATGTGAAAATATGTTGCATCTTCGCCACCACACCTCCAGCATTTTGGCTGATAATTCGGATACATACTTGCAAGCTTTTTAGGATCTAAATGCCATCTATAAAACATTTTATAAAAGTTCTCTCTTAGGTTTTGAGCTTGTGTAAATTTTACGTTCCTCACCCAGATCTTTTCCCACGTGTCCATTGTAATAACTTCTTGGATGTTCTGGGCCCATTTTATCATACAATCTTTAACAAGTTCTGTTTCTGAGTCAATTTCTATCAATGCAAGATATATCCGTTTGATATGTGCTGGACCCTGATTTCTAATTTGCTTTATCAAATTTTCATCAGTCATTGCAAAACCAGTTTTCTGATCTTCTTTCCACTTGGCCCGTAACTGAGTATATTGAAACCAGGTTTGAACAATCTTCTCATCTCGCAAGAGGTTATACGATTTTAAACACCATACACTTCTTTCCAAGCTTAAAATCTCCTTATACGTAGTCACATCATGTTTGAAACCAACATTTATGTTTTCTATTGCGTGTTTTGGAATTGCCCACAATGGCATCTTACAATCTAACTTATGTCTATACTTCTTCCAAACTCGCAACAATGCCTGTCTTAAAATATGCACTTTAAACACATTATCTACCTTCTTATCATACAACAAATATGCATGCCAGCCAAATAACAAGTCGTGGCCCTCAAGATTTAATAATCTCTCTTGTGTCAAATTAATCCAATCACTTATTCCTGCTAACGCAGCAGCTTCATAATATAATTTAAGATTGGGCATTTTAAGACCACCTCTTTCACGAGTATCCTGCATAATCTTAAGTTTAACTCGTGGCCTTTTCCCTGCCCAAACAAATTTATTGATACCCCGTTGCCATTCTTCCAAATTAGAATCTTTCTTAAGAACCGGTATCATTTGAAATAAGAATAAAAATTTAGGCAGGACATTCATTTTCACTGCTGCGATTCTTCCCAGCAAAGACAATTGCAATTTTTCCCAACTCTCCATTTCTTTTTGAATTTTTCGCCATAATTTTTCATAGTTATTTTTATATAACTTTGTATTAGAGGGTGACAAAAACACCCCCAAATATTTGACCCTTTTAGCAATCTCAAATCCAGTTAATCCTTCTACAAGAGCCTTTTGCGATACTGTCATATTTTTGGCCAGAATTTTAGTTTTTTGTGCATTAACTTTAAATCCAGAAACCTTCCCATATTGCATTATTATCTCCATCAGGTCCACAACAGAGTTCTCCGGCTGGGTCACCGTAACAACCAGATCGTCTGCGAACGCTCTCAATCTATAATCCTGATCTCTAATTTGTATACCCTTAATTCTTTCCGAATCCCGTATTTTTACCAGTAATATCTCCAATGTTAACACAAATATTAAAGGCGATAACAGACACCCTTGCCTTGTGCCCTTCTCAATATTACATGCTTCAGTCAAACTATTGTTAACTATTATTCGGGCAGTTTGTTTTTGATATAATGCCCTAATTGGTTGCAAAAATTTATCCCCAAAATTCATTTTATCTAAAACTTTCATCAAAAATTGCCAATTCAATTGATCAAAAGCTTTTTCAGCATCTAAAAAAATTAGCGCCGCAGAGATCTGGTTGTTCCTTTCCAAAAACTCTAACACATCAACTATATGCCTCACATTATTTTTCATTTGCCTACCACTAATAAACCCAGTTTGATCCCCATGAATCACCTGTTGCAGAACCCTCATCAATCTGTTAGCCAACACCTTAGCAAATATCTTGTAATCTGTATTTAAAAGTGATATCGGTCTATAATTTTTTACTTGAGTAGCATCTTGATCTTCCTTCGGAATCAAAGAAATAAAAGCAGTTCTCCAAGACGGAGGCACCTTTCCCCCTCTCTGAATTGTCTGGAACAGTTCCTTTAACGCAGTGTTTTTCAACCTTTTTTGGGCAAAGGCACACTTGTTTCATGAAAAAAATCACGAGGCACTCCACCATTAGAAAATGTTAAAAAATTTAACTCTGTGCCTATATTGACTATATATAAAGTAATTCTCTTGAATAGGAATCAAATAAACACAAAGAAAGTATTTTATAATTACTTTTCAATTTTTCCCACGGCACACCAGGCAACATCTCGCAGCACACTAGTGTGCCGCGGAACAGTGGTTGAAAAACACTGCTTTAACAGCTTTATCAACTCCAATTGTAAATTTTTGTAGTAAACCGCAGTCAAACCATCCGTACCTGGCGCTTTATCCACCTTCAATTCCTTAATTGCTATAAGAATTTCTTCTTCTGTTATCAATTGGTTAATCTCCTCTTTTTGTGCTTGCGTAAGAACCGGGATGCTAGCATTCTCCAAATATACATCAATGTCTTTTTCATTAATCTTCTCCTTAGCATATAATTTAGAATAAAAATCCACAAAGGCTTCCTTAATAAGATCCTGTTGAAACACAACCTTTCCCTTATGTTCAATTTTATCTATATTAGAAGCCCTTTGCTTTTTCCTTAGTCTGTAAGCTAGCCATCTACCTGGCTTATTAGCATTGCAAAAAGTATTATGCCTGGCAAACCGCAAATTGGTTGCCACTTGATCAGCCATCAATTTATCAAATTGTCCTCTTAATAGCTTAATAACCTCCTTAGTCTTCACATCCAATGGGTTCAAAATTAAGGCCTTTTCTTTTTCCCTAATTTCATTCTCCAATTCTTTCCTTCTGGCTTCCAAAGTACGTCTGTATTTATTATTCATATATATCAACACCCCTCTCATGTAGGCCTTGCTATCATCCCAAACCATGTCCATAGAGGTATCCTTATTCATATTAATTTCAAAAAAATCCTTCATCTGCTGTTTACATTCTTCCACATTTCTCTGATTTCTAAACAAATTCTCATTTACGCGCCACAAGCGCCTATCCCTATTGTCCTTATTGATCTCTAACCAAACTGGACTATGGTCCGAAATAGTTCTTGCACAGATCTTTACCTTCTTAATCCTAGAAAAAAAATCATTAGTCAGCAAAATAAAATCAATCCTGGAAAAAGATTGATGTCTGTCAGAAAAAAAAGTATAATCCTTTTCATGTAGGTGTGTGTCACGCCAGATATCTCGCAGTTCCAAATCGTCCTTCATTTCAAAAAAAGATTTAGGTTTATTGGATAAAGTTATTGTAATTATAGGTTGATAACCAGGATTTTATTAAATACAGGTAATCCCCACGATATGAGCGTTCCCTTTGTGAACATTTGAAGTTACACAATAAGTGCCCCCAGTGCTTATGAGCAAGTTCCGAAATGATGAATGTTGCCGCACCACAGCAGTCATTCACCCTTATTGAATCACCACAGTGATACTGCAACATTCACCCTGGTTGTTCCCTCCCTCCTCACCCCTGTCATGGGTCTCCCTAGGCACTAGACCTTCAATACTCACCCTGTGAAGATCGAGATCCTTCACTTTCTTGGCTGCTCCAGGCCTTCGGTGCAATTGTAGAGAATGGAGGCCTAAAGTAATGCAAGTTCACGCGAGATCACTGGGACGAGATCTCATGCTACTGATCTCACGTGATCTCATGTACTTTAGGCCTCTGTTCTCAGTAACAGAGAATGGAACTAAAGCTGGGGGATGCTTCCGCGGAGGCTGGATCTGGGTGCTGGAGGCCTTTTCCAGGCCGCTGCAACCCAGACTTGAGGCCGGGAGACACTTCTGTGGCCCTCTGGAGGCTGGATCCGGCCGCTGGAGGTCTTTTCCAGACTGCTGCCACCTGGAACTGAGGCTGCAGAACAGTTCTATGTGCCTCCAGCAGCTGGAGGCCTTTTCCAGGTTGCTCCCCCCCCCCCCCCGGAAACAGGCCTCTGGAGGGTCTGGAAGCATCCCAGAGCCTCAGATCCAGGTGGCAGCAGCCTGGAAAAGGCTTCAGACGCCTGAATCCGGCCTCTGGAGGCATACGGAAGCATCTCCCAGCCTCAGATCTGGGTGATAGCAGGAACAGGGGCATAGAGAAAACGGATCTTCGATACCTCATGTTCAGTTAGCGAGCTGTGTGCGTCTTAACAAGCAGGGAGTGAATCACATTCGAGGTACGAGATTCACTCCTACAAGTTTTCGAGTTACGAATGGGCAGGCACCATTACATTCGTAACTCGAGGACTACCTGTATAAGAAAAGGTTGCCCAGCAATATATGATTAATATAGTTATATAAATTACATGGTGTTGAAGATCTCATTCATAGTCCTGTGAAACAATATTTCCAACAACTACAGTTCCAGTTCTTTTTCATCAAAACTGTCATCTGTGGAATTTTGGAAATGCAAGAGTAGGTTGGGAGCTGATTGTTGATACTCTGATTCAAGTGACTTGAGCTTGGATAAGTTGGCTATGGGGTCTGGAAGAAATGAATGCCTGCTGTCCTCAGTGTTGGTAAATGTGGCTTTCATCTGGCTTATCTTTGGCCATAAACCTCAAAGAAAAAAATCCTTTACCTGAGATACTTTGCAATACTGTGTTTTTAGAAGGAAGATTATAATTCTAGCTCCTGTGAGTAGAAGATGCTCTGACTTTTCTACCTACTGATAACCATGTATGAAATCATCCATTGGTCCAATAGTCTTTTTCTTTTGCTGCTTGAAGTTATAACTTAAATAATAACAACAACAAATTTTGATATAATGATAGCAAATACCTTAGGATAGAGAACTGAACTTTTGACCCTGAAATGTAGCATTCATACAATTGCACGTAACTTCTCCTTTAACAAAAATTGTGACTATTTTAGGAATTTTACTACAGTACAGTGTATATGTTTTCCGTTTCACAATTGCCGCTGTGTTCTAACTTTCATTGATCAGAACTATTTAAATCAGTGGTCCCCAGCCTTTTTGGCTTGGCAGCCTGGCGGAGGGGTGGAGAGGAGAACCAGGCCGCACAAGTGACAGGCTGACATCAATGTGCACGTGCAACTTGATTTGTGCAAGTGGTGGGCCGGGACACACATACACTTGCGTGCAATTTGATTTGCGCAAGTTGAGCTGTGCACGTGTCTGCACACAAGCCAGCTCACCGCTCACACAAGTCGAGCTGCGCACACGTGCACACCGGTCCACCACTTGCGTGTCCCTGTTGCGAATAGGCTGTGGTCCGGGGGGGGGGGTCAGGGACCCCTTATTTAAATGACACTGTTATTCTAATTTGTAGTATTTGCCTTATTTTTCTCAAATTCTAACTAGTGTGATGAGCACATTTGGTTAATTTCACTTACAAAGAGACAAACTGGTTGAGAAATTCACAAAAGGATATATTTAATGATGTTTTGTTACTTTTTTTTAAAGAAACCCTCTTTAAAATTTACAAGTTCCTAAAATGTGATGCGTAAAAAAAAAAGTTCATCTCCGTCTTTTTAGAACTTAGCTGCTTTTTGCTCTGTGTTGTTGTTGATCACCATCAACAATTCTTTTAACTTTCTTCAGCTGTTCCCTTGCCTATTTGCCTTCACGTCTTATATAAATATTCTAATAGCCTTAAAGGAATATTTCTCTCTTCTCTCCTTTGTTCTTCTTCTTTTTTGGATTCAAGATACTTTGCTTCACAGTAAAAGCTGTATTTCCATTAAACAAAGATGTAAAACAAGTCCCTTCAGGCCAAATTCTCAGTGCTGGCCAAGGCTGATTGTTGTACCTGTAAAAAGAGATCAACTGAGCCTGGCCCAAGGGGAGTTCTTTTATTCCTAGATCACTGCAGAGAAAGACCTGTTGACAGGGAAACCAAATAAACTTTGAGACACAGGGAATTTATTCAGTAGTAGAGAGAGTAAGCTATAAGAACTGAACTCTTAACCCTCACAGCATATTTGATCATCTTTAGTGACAAAAGAGCTTTTGGAGTTTAATTCCAGGAGACGAGGGAATATTTCCAGACTTGGGAATTGGTATCTATTACAGTAAACTGTCCTCAATGGCACCTAGTAAATAAATAATAACTATGTTAGATCTCTTTTTTTCCCCCTGAGAGTATTATATAGACATAAGCATGACATGAAACATTGCTGAAAACTAACAGGACAGTTTCTCAATGATTTGAGGCCAGAAACATATGCAGCTGTGGTGCAAACCCTAAAATAGGCTTCATACAAAAACACAAAATTTGTGGGGGACGGAATCCTAGCTTTACCCATATACAATATATAAATCCATCCTGACCTATCCACTGTGGACTTTACCCTCAGGAATACTAAGTCTTCCCCAAGCGCCCCGCCCCAAATATAGCCCGTTTCTGGCATAACATATTAATATCGCCTTTAAAAAGCCAGAATTCTAAATGCATATTACTTGTGTGCATGTATTTTTTGAAGTCCTTGGCCGTAGGAAGATGAGAACAGTAGAATGCAGAATTTGATGCCTCTGTCTGAGCTCATTTTATATTTCTTAAAAGAAACTGGCTGAATTTGTATTTTTAATTTGCTAAGACTCGTTTGCTTGTGTTTTTGTTGCAAGAAAAATGCCTGCAGAAGCTTCTGACATAATTTTCTATGCTTTTTCCCACCCTTCAATATTTTCCTGCATACAGCTCTTAGGAGACTCCAGAAGCAAGGTACTAGTGCCATCCTGACATTTTTTTTCTCCCTGCCTCTTTCTTTCTTTCTTTCTTTCCTTCCCTCCCTCCCTCCCCTTTTTTTTGCTTCCCCTGTTACAATATGATATAGGTCTGTAATTATTTTGATACCTTTATGTCCAAGCATTGCATCCTATCAAACTACAGAACTTTGGTGCCTTCAACATGTTTAGTATATCTGTCTATACTAAAGTCAAGAGAACACAAATTCTGCCATATATATATATATGGATCTTTGGTCATTTGGGTTTTTTCCCGCGTAGAATTGAAGGTGTAGGCTCCTACATCTTCAATTCTACGCGGGGAAAAACCCGAATGACCAAAGATCCACATACAAACACCCGCGAAAACCTCAGAAAACATATATATATATATATATATATATATATGCCACATAGAAAATATATAATTTAGTTAATGTATATAAATAACAAGCTTCATTTATTTTATTTTTAAAATATTTGTATTATCTTGTGCAGCTGCATTACTAGCTGCCCAGGGCCGCAGGTTGGACACGCCTGATACAGACTTTCTGAAAATTATACAGAAAATATACAGGAAGGTAGAAAAGATATGGAAATAGGTTTAGGAGGTTAATTTATATTCTGTGATGAAGAAATGGTAGCCACAGAAAAATATTTGATAGTAAGACTCAGGTTCTCATTAGCTCTATGCAAAGCCTTCAGGCGAGAAGCTGCATAACAGGTGAGAGCAACTATGAAGCAATGTGGCAATACATTCAAGACAGCTTATCAAGCAGTTTTTTAAACCTGAAAAAAGACATGACTATTTGAAAAGAGCAGCTTTAAATCTGCTCTTTCATATTATAATGCACCTCTTTTGAAGAATTTGCATAATTCCTCATCACTTAAAACATGCCTTGAGGGCGTGGGTGTCTTTGTCTGGCACTCACCTGGATTTTTGTTCAGAATTAAACAATAATTTAACATGATCAGGATGATTGTAGCTGAGTTGTTTCGTTTGCAAATGTGGGATGCTTCAGGGGGTTGGGGAAGGCCCGGGAGCCCGGCGCGTGTGTGGAGACCTGCTAAGGGCCAGCTAGAGGGCCCCCTAGTGCACAGAACCTGCTGGAGGCTAGGAGGCCTCAGCCTTGTTCACACCTCACAATGCCCAGGAGGCCCAGGCCTGCTCCCCAGCCTGCACACCTGGGAAAGGCCCAACAAGGCACATAAATTGCTCTGCTTATCTTTGCATGTTTCTGCAGCTTCTGATGGGTGCACAGATGCCACCTCATGCCATTCTGCAAATGAGCACCGGCTCACAATCATTTGGAAAGCTAAAGGCTAGAGACTCGCTCTAGCCTCCCAAATGATCGTGCTAGTGAATGCATTTATTGGAAAGGCTATGAAGAGGGTCTTTTAGTCTTCTAAACCATCACATGAGCTGGCACCATTCTCTTTCTACCCTAGGCTAGAAAGTTAGTGAACATGATTATTTGGACAGCTAGAAAGAGCCTCTTTCTAGCTTTCCAAATGATCACCAGAGTTGGCGCCAGTCTCATATTAGTTCGGAAGTCTACGTCTCCAAATCACACAATTTGGCATCTGCTTGCAGAATAGCATGAGACAGTCTCTATAGGAAGGCTGCATATTGCATCGGCAAAATGTTCCTGTCGACTGAGGCAGAAAAACTCAAAGGTAAGTGGGCAAATTACGTGTGCTATCCCTGTAACAAATTGAGGTCTCCTGGGCATAGTAGGATGGGGAGCAGGTCCAGCCTCTAAGCCTGCAGTAGATTTGTGCACACTGATGGATCTGGTGGGCAGCTGAGCTGGGGCACCCCTCTGGTCAGTCCTAAGAATGGACAGGCTGCCAAGCACTTAATATTCATTCTGGGGGCAATGGCTGTAACTTTGTGTAAGTCCCTTTGTTTAGCTCTATTATAATTTTAATGAATGGTGATTAAGCAAGGAATAACTGTACTTTAGTGCAACCGTTCAGAACTGCTAAATCCA
Organism: Vipera berus; assembly: GCF_964194415.1. Taxonomy (NCBI): domain Eukaryota; kingdom Metazoa; phylum Chordata; class Lepidosauria; order Squamata; family Viperidae; genus Vipera; species Vipera berus. The sequence goes on along the minus strand of NC_138202.1, from coordinate 129,735,975 downwards.
ATATTTAATTCCCCCTCCCAGCAGAAAAAACAGGTGAGAAGAAGGTATGAACCATATGGGATGTATTCTGATGATGATGCAAACAGTGATGCCTCCAGTGCTTGCTCGGAGCGGTCCTATGGTTCCCGCAATGGAGGTATCCCACACTACCTGCGACAAACAGAAGATGTAGCTGAGGTCTTAAACCACTGTGCTAGTTCCAACTGGTCTGAAAGGAAGGAGGGGTTAATTGGCTTGCAAAACCTATTGAAGAGCCAGAGGACATTAAGGTGAGTGCATATTTAATTAGTAACTATTAGTATATTTTGTACCTGTTCTTTATCAAGTCTTTAAAAGAGTTCCATAAATTATGAAAAGTTAATGCTTCTTCTAATTCAACAATATTTTCTTTAATATTAATCTGAGTTGTATGGTATGTTTTAGATAGCCAGCATTTTAATGATGGGACTGTTTTTTTGTTACTCTCACCCATTGTTATCATTATTTTTAAATCCAATTTATAATTATGATGAACAATTGGAATGAATATCATAGCAGAATAGCTTTCCTACTTGGTGATAACGATATTGTAGATAATTCAAAGCTGTTCATATAATGGAATGTATTTAGGAGCCTTTTCATCTTCTTTTTCCCTTGAATAAATTAAGAAAATAGAGAAGATTTTGAAAAAGTTGAGCTGTGATTTAGAACATACTTTGTAATGCTGTAATTCTGTCCTCTTTATTAAATACAGGTAGTCCTCGGCCTACAACAGTTCACTTAGTGACCGTTCAACGTTACAATGATTGTAGCAAAAGTTACAACTAGTCATATTACTAATTTAACAACTGCAGTGATTCACTTAACAAACGTGGCAAGAAAAGTCGTAAAATGGGGCAAAACATAATTTATCAAATTTCTCACTTAGCAACATAAATTCTGGGTTCAATTGTGGTCATAGGTTGAGGACTACCTGTCCAGAATTGAGCAATTTATGGTTGGCAGCCTTGCATATTTTTTTTTTCAGTCCAGAAATATATCATGCGTAGATGCTGACAGACAGGAATCATGCTGCTAAAGATATTTATTTTGCTGTAGTAGTTAAGGTTCTGACCTAAAAATCAGAAGATTGTGAGTTCTTATCCCACCTTATACTGGTTGACTGGTTGACTTTGGGCTAGTCACATCTCTCAGTTCAGCCCAAACCACCTCATAAGGTTATCGCTTGCAGGAAAAATAGGAGAAGGAAGGAGAATTAGATACATTCTCTTGAGTATTAGATACTCAAAGTTGGGATAAAAAAACTAGTAAATAAAAATAAAAACCAGAGAAAGCAAAAAGATTTTGAATGTTTTGCATCATCCCCTTTGGAGATGTCATCAATCAAAAATAAATAAGAGAGCAAAATGTGTATCCAGATTCAGGGCATCTGAATGAAAACTCTGGGTTAAAGAAAGCCCAACAAATATGTAGATAGTAACTTTCCTAATATACATATCAAACAGTATGCATAGAGAATTATGGGACACTGCCCAAACTTGCTTGGTGGGGCCCTAGTTTAGAAAAAAGCTGAACTGATGATTAAATACTCTGACATTTAAAATATACAGTTTAACGAGAAGACGTTTATGAGAAATGATGTAAAATGTTCAATGAATTCCAGTTCTGTTATTCCTGATGAAGCTACCTCTTGTAATTTCCTTGGCTCAGGGCAAGTGTGTTGAAGTCCAAGACAGAGTGTCCAAGAGAACTGAAATTACTTGTTTTGTGTCCCATTTGTTCTTTTGTATTACCATAAAACACAATTGAATATAAGCCATGGGAGTGAGTTGGATACCAGAAGTGCACTATCCAAAAATCAGTGGGAGAACATTTTAGTTCTCTAGAACTCTCTGTTTGAGACTTCAAGGAGGCAATCCTTCAGCTGTGTGTTTCTGGAAAAAAGATTGAACCTAAGACTTTCCTTCAGTAAAGAGAAGAAGGAGTCATCTCAATATGTAAGGAGAACATACTGCAAGGCAGATCAGTTCTTTACATGGGGCATAGTTAAAGCACATTTTGGCAAGACAGCAAAACATTTAAAGATAGAGGTAACCAACCTTTTGATTTGCCTGGCCTACATTGAGAAGATGAATTGTTTGGGGCCGTATAATTAATGTATATAAAGCACATAATGATGTTAAAAGTTTATGATCTTGTGGGGTCACATTACTAGCTGTCTGGCGCTGTGGATTGGACATGCCTGATTTAGATTATATCACAAATGTTAGAAGGCTAAAGTATAGTCTCTTAACCTTATATTGAAGTCCTCTCATCTGTTGAGATTAGAATGAAGTTTCCTCGTCTATACTCATTTGCTGGTTTAGAAATAAATGATGGGTTTTGTATGTACATTTTTATTGCTATCTTTTGCCATTTCTAATGTTCTACAATAATTTGGGTTGGTTTTTTTGTTTGGGTTTAGCCGTGTGGAGTTGAAAAGGTTATGTGAAATCTTCACACGTATGTTTGCAGACCCCCATAGCAAGGTAAATTTTAATATATATGCACATTTTATTAAAAATCCATAAATGTTTTAGGTTGGGTTATAAATAAATGATTGAATTGAAATAATAATCATAATATTTCAACTTTTGTGCTAAATAGTTGTTTAGTTTTTGCAGTTATCTGGTGAATTACTGAGATATTTTTAAATTCCATTATTAAATCATACAAGTAGAATATTATCTAGAGGAGAACATTCCCTTTAAATGTAAGAAGATAAATTATTTCAAAAACATTGATTGCCTCAAGAACTAAACAGTTGATCTTGCATATTATAAAAATATTCTTTCATAAAGTTATCTTAAACTTTCTGTGAATGCAGTTTATCTGAATGCAAGGGAAACTGCCTTAAAGCCATTTGCTTTGATTTTTTTTTGTATCAGTTTACTAATGAATGGTTTGTTTTGTTGCATGGCCTGTTTTGCGGTGGAATTCACAACAGAGAGTAAGTCTATTTTCCTTCCTCACTCCCATCACTTAATTTCACTTCTTTTATCTATTTAATATGAATCATCCAGTACATCCTGGTACTTCACAATATTAACATGGATGTCAAAATCATCCCTATTAATGCAGGTCTTGTTTGCCTTTGATTTTCATCATTTTTGTGTTAATCATGATGTTAATAATTATGTAAATCATGACTTCCCCTGTTATCTCTTTTAACTTAAAGGTTTTCAGCATGTTTCTTGAAACCTTGGTAGACTTCATCATTATTCACAAGGATGATTTGCAGGACTGGCTCTTTGTTCTTCTGACACAGTTACTCAAGAAGATGGGTGCTGACCTGCTGGGATCAGTGCAGGCCAAAGTGCAGAAAGCTCTGGATGTAACAAGGTAGTGTATCTGCTAAGTAACGGGGGATAACTTGCTGACATATTTTTTTTACATAATGCAAAACCAGCTTTCTCAAACCTAGTGCTTTGCAGATACGATGGATTGCAATGTTTATCATCTCCAGATAGAATAGCTATTATTTAGTGTCTCATAAATTGAGTCTGTCAAGCCACAACCATGAGCCTCTCATCTGATACAACTGTCCAGACGGAAATTGGAAGAATTTATTTCCTCATTTAAATCCCACATCAAAATTAGACTAAACTAAGAATACATGAAAGTAAAGTCTTTGAAGTAAACCAAGTTCAAAATAGAGTATCTACCCATGGATTGCTTCTTTTTACTAAGACTTGGTTCCTTTATCTGTCCTCCTTGTGGCTTAAGAACATACACAATTACTCAGAAAGTTGACTGAAAACTGGGGGTATATCTTATTTATTTTTATTTCTTAAACTGTGGCATGCAACTGCTATATATTTAATTTTTCTCTGTCTAAGGAAAACACTGGTTATATTTAAATCTTGGAACTTGTTCTCATGCTCCCTTTTCCCTTTCCATTGTAGAGATTCTTTTCCATTTGACCAACAATTTAATATTTTGATGAGGTTTATCGTAGATCAGACCCAAACGCCAAACCTTAAGGTAGGTGCTTGCAGTTTCATTGGGAAGTGAGTATGTCTGAGAGTAAAGTCAAGCATAATGCTTAAATGTAGATAAGTGGAGCAAATACATTTTTATTCTTGGTTATATTTTAAGGGTTTTCAGAAAAACTAGAGCTGGCTCTTTTGCGGCAAGCAATGGTTCATAAAAAGATTGGGCTGAGAAAAGTTTTTTTGCTTTGGAGTTTGTTGCGTTATCTTTATTTACAAAATGTATTCTATTCACTTCAGGTAAAAGTGGCAATATTAAAATACATTGAATCCTTGGCTAGACAAATGGATCCTACAGATTTTGTAAATTCCAGTGAGGCTAAACTTGCAGTTTCTAGGATTATTACCTGGACAACAGAACCAAAGAGCTCAGATGTAAGAAAGGTGAGTCAGCAATGGGAGGCAATAATTGGTGGAATTCTTGTAAATTCATTCAAAAAAAATTAAGATTATATCAAAGGGATAAATTCATTCAGTTGGACTCAAAATCTGCTTTTGCTGGATAAATACATTCCTTCCTTTGGTAGAAGCCATTTGCTCCAACCAAATATTTCAGTTACATTAGTGTAACAATTTGCATTGATCCCCCCTCTCTGCAGTCTTCTTTGTCATTCCTTTCCCCTTTTTTTTCTGGAGCACTGGGTAAATTTTCACATTGTGTGGAAGGGCATGCTAAAGAATGCAGATTGAGACTACTTTTCAGTTAGTGGAAGCATTTGAGTGGAATTCAGTTCAGGGAAGATTTATTCTCTGAAACGAAATTCGACATGGATAACTTTAGTGGGCAAAAGCCTTGTTCAGGAAAATAATCAGAAGCCAAATTATGTTTTGGCTGAAAATAAAACCCGGACAAAACACACCTTGTTTCTCTTCCCTCCCCTTTATTATAATCACAATTGAAAGATATCCTTTTATTTTTCTGAAATTTTGTATGTATTCCAAATGCGCATGCAAATGCACTCATGAAAGTACAAATGCATATCATTCTTTCCAGAAAGGGCATATCAAGCACAAACAAAAGGGAAATTTCTTTCATGTCCATCCATGTAGTCATTCACATGCATCTTTTGTATCCTCCCCATCCACACACTTTACTAGAACCCGTAGGAAGCAAGGTTTCAGGTGAGCAGTGGTAGGATGGAGAGGAAATTGCTGGCCACAAATTCCAACTAATGGCTTAAATAAATAAAAAGTTTTGGAGGCCAAGAAAAACTTTTCCTATTCTTAAAATATAACAAGGTAAGAATTCTATGGAAAGCGTGGTAGTAACCCTGTGCAGATATTACAGTGCCCCTCAAAGCACCTTCACAAAAAACATGTAGTAGTACCGCACCATTCCACTTCTATTCAGTGGAGCACTCATGCCATCATTTTGTTTGGGAACAGTGGCTTCTGCTAATTGAACTGCCTCTTCGTTAAAGTAGAGCACTAAGTGATTGTAAGTTGTTCACAGTGCTGAGGCTGTGCAGTAAATCTCTGTGAGGCAAAGTACCGTATGTACCTCATCAGAGCAAATCTTCCACGATCGTACATGCACATATACATACACAATCAGAAGTAGAGAGATCAGTTGCCTGTGAGGTTCCTCCGTCAGCTTTTCAGTTTTCTTACTAGTTCCCCTGTGAGGAAAAGTTAATCATATCAACTTTCAAATTTGCTTTCTTGCCAATGTTCATGTTAACGTGGTCCATGAAGTTCCCAGCTGTGCCATGAGGTGCTGTCTTTGCCATGCATGTCAAAAAGAATATCACCTTGGAAACGTTTTAGAGTAAGGTTAAACTATGTAGAAGGAAATGCAAGCTTGTGATGTTCAAGAGGAGAAGACAGATCATAGGAAGTCCATTGAAATCGAAAGAGGAAGCTGATCAGAAAAATTAGGTAGACATGAAATGCATCTTTCCAAAAGGCAACAACGTATAGTGCATACAGATTAAATGGCAGGGGATGAATTATATAATAGCCTTTTGAATATCCATTTTGGAACGAGAGCTACTGCATTGAATTTGTTGAGAGTAAAGTCATAACATTAACAAGGCATCATTAAATAGTTAATAAGACATTCAAGAAGTATTTCTTCAACGTAACAATATGACTAATGGGTTCACTGCACAAAAAAGAGAAATAATTCATATTGGGGTTTACATGCTTTTTTATTCGTTCTTTTCCACAAATTGTTTTTATGCTAACCATGATGCAGAACGATGCATTGCAATGATTCTTGCAATGGATATTGCTGATATAGTTGTCTTGTGACCATATTTTATAAGCCTACTTCTTAGCCAGATTATTTGAACAGTCCCCTTATTATTTAAAGACAGTTTAGATCTAGAGATAGATTAGGATTAATTCAAGCAATCAACAAGAGGACATATTTAAAAGGATTTGTATGTTTTCTTTTTACTTCAAGGTAAAAATATGATAGAAATTTGCAGAAGCGTTAATATGAAAAAATAATAAGTTATTTCATTATTTATCTAATGCTGGAGGGCAAAACATATGATCTGTGAGCTGCATGCTGTCCACCACTACTGTATTCATTGGGTCCTTAAAATAATGTTTCTTTCATGATAGTGATAATAGTCAGAGAAAACCTTTACTGTACATAGTAAATCAGGAGAGAGGCTAATTCTGTCTCCTTCCACCATATTGATAGAGATGATGAGAAAGGTTAGTTAGCATGGGGAAGATCTTTTCTCTAAACCTTTATTCCAGGTTCCAGAACAAGGTGTTCTGTCAAAAGCAACTGTTTGTTTCATAGGAAAAAAAGTATAAAAACATCTTTTAAATGAAACAGCTTGGTGTTTTCCTCATTGTTAGGTAAGCAAATGTCTACTGTGGTGATGACTGTTAAGAGCCCACTTAACACTATCATTACCACCACCACCACCACCCCAAAATTAAACCATTCTCTTTGGTATTTTAACATGCCAATATCATCTAGAACACGGGTGTCAAACGCTACGTCACGTGACATATTGTGACGTATCGTGACTTTTTTCGCATTGCTGGAGCTGGGGTGGGCCCGGCTGCTACATGATGCAACCGGCCCATGGGCCTGTAGTTTGACAATCCTGATCTAGAACTTAAATCTTGTTCACAAGTCAATAGTCATTTTAAAAATCATTTTTAATTTTTCAAAGTATAGTTTACAAAAATAGGTTGAATGTTGCTCAACCGTAAGGAGACAAAAATACTTTTGCATACAGTGCATCGTTGTTAGTGCTATTGCAGTGAAAGGCTTCCTAATTTGCTGCTTTGCAGGTTTGCTGCTACTTGACTGCATCAGGCTTTAACCGTATGCACATATCTGTTTAGAAACAGGCGGTAGTAAAAAGATAAACCAACTTCTGATGGTTCACTTAGACACAGTAGCATCTGTGACATAAGTACAATGTCAGAGATAAAACTGGCTGGCCTCAGGTTGTAAGTTTAGTTTATCTGTTTTCAAAAAAGCTGAGTAAGGAGATAAATAACTAAAAATAATGTTACAGCTATTGAATGCTATATGAGTAACAGAGGAATTGTAAAATTTACATCTACAAATTGTAAAGGGCATTAAAATTCAGGCCAGGGAAAAAAAGAGTTATATCCACTTTTCCATAATGGCCATCCGCTTTCATTTTTATGTCATTAGTTCCATGTTGGAAGAGCATCTCTGCTTTATAAGTGCAACTTCTGCAAGAAACTAAACATTATAAATGTTTCTGCAACGGTCAGTGAAAATCTTGTGCCTGGTTCTAATAAATAATATTCCATTTCCTATTTGTTGAACTCAGACCATGCATAGTTGGGTAGGTGAGGATATGCCAGCTAGACCAGCAGCAGCCTCGTCAGGTCCTGGTGAAGGAAACTTGGAAGAAAAGTGTAAACAGGTAGACTAAAAGTAGCATACACTAATCATAAAATATTAGTCTGTGTTTGCAGTCCAAAATTCTAATCTAGCTTAGATTTGTGGGAAAAATGGATGGGGGGGAGGATTTTTTTTTAAAAAATGTAGTGGTGTGTGATAACCTCGTGTGTTTCTTTCACTCTGGTTTGAATTAGATTAAATGAGTATTATATGAGGTATCTGCAGCTAGTTGCAGTCTCTTATGAGTTCACATCCCAAAGTGGATGGAAAATGACTGAAAGCTTCCAAATCAATATTGCATGTCTGCTGTTCCATCAACTTGCAACATGCCTGTGCTTTAGGTTCTTGCTAATACAGCTCTTCCCTGTTACAGGAGACAAAGGCAAAGGAGCTTTATTTATACACAGTGACAACTTGGGTTGTACCAAAGTGCTTATATACCTTTTTCCTTTGGAATGTTATTTACAGGGGCCCCTTTCGATAAATTTTTGGATTTTAATAGCTGTTACTGGAAAATTTCTGAGGGAAACAAAATTGTAACAGCAACTGGCAGAATTGGTTTAAGAACCAATAAGGCAGCTGAAAAAGTATAAAGGAATTTGCACTGCAGCCCAAATTGAACCCATTGGGAGGGTATAAAATAGAACTGGATACATAGAATTGGATCTTTTGCTTGGTTGCTACACTGACTTGCATGTAGATGTCCCTAACTAAACTAAAAGTCCCATGCTCGGATCTGCATGATTTTTCTTGATTGTTCATATAGCTATTTTTCTTTATTCGTTATCCATTCTTTTCTTGGACTTGACTTGAAATAATATTTTCTGTTCAAAGAATGTTCTTTTAATGAATGTTCCACATTTCTGTAGGGCAGGATGAGTATGACCATATGTGGCTTATTTTTCACTTTCTGAGTTCTGTGCAAACAGATTTCCCACCTAGTTAGGAAGAAGTACGTTGATTTGAGGAAGAACGAGAGGCCAGCTGGAACTATTTCACTTGCAATATTTAATTTTGAAGGAACAGTGCTTATTCTAATAGAAAGGATACTGGTTCAAGGACTGAATTTCAGTCATAATTGATAGATTAAACCTCACACAGTCTTTTTAGCATCTAACAAGTCATGATGGGTATTTTTTTTTCAAGGCAAACGTTACAGGACAGCACACAGAAATGGAATGAAACTTAGTTGTACTTTTTCTTAGTGAGTTTTTCTTATCCTGCCAAAATTTATTACTAGGCAAATGAAAAATATACATGTAGAAAGATAGAAATCACAAATATGGGTTAATAGTTGAAATTAGAATTTAATAAATGCAACCCTATCAATGTTTGGTGATTAAGTTACTAGACTAGAAGCCAGGAGATCGTGAGTTCTAGTCTCACTTTAAAGATAAGTAGAAAGATAGAAATAGATGGACACACACAAACATACAAAGAAGAGAGAGAGCGTTTTCTTCAGGTACTAGCTTGTACTGGAATAGCTAATGGATTTATAAAAATAAATTGATTTATTGAGTAGTTGCAGTCAATTATTTAAGTTCATGTTATTAATGAATCAGTATCACCTGTTCTGTTGAAGTATGAAGTATATTATGGAAGTCTGGAATCAGCTTGTTTACAGGGTAATTTAATTTTCAAAGCTGTGTAAACACAATGTGTTTCTATTTTTTTTTTACAAAAACTTTTTGAGCTTGTATTTATTGGAAATCGTTTGATACAGGAAAATGAATTATATGTATTTTTGTTGGACTCTTATATGTAGACCTTTCATTCTTAATTTGCAGTTTACAAAAAATGAAACAAGGGGCATTTCATTAGATGTGAGAAGTGTTTTGCTTTGATTCTTTTTTTTTTTACTGTAATGGATTGATCTGCGCAGTACTTCCCTGTTGTGTATTTGGAATGTGTGATGTTACAGATATAATGAATGTACTTAACTGCAATCTGGATATTGTGATACATCCCTGTAACACTTAACAATTTTTTTAAGAAAATGCTGCAATTCTGACTTTCTTCTTCTTTTTACTTTCTAGGCAGCACAAATAGTCCTGATCTCTCTGTTCGAACTGAACACTCCCGAGTTTACCATGTTACTTGGTGCCTTGCCAAAAACATTCCAGGATGGTGCTACCAGACTATTACATAACCACCTCAAGAACTCCAGCAACACTAGTGTGGTAAGATCAGGTCTTTTTTCTGTAAAAAAATAAACAGCAAAACCAAAAAATTTCTAAAGACTGTAATTTCTTGAATACCAGTTAATTTGGGCAGAGTCATAAAAATCTGCAGTTTTGGCTTTATAAGGCAGAAGAGATACTACTTTTAATAAAAGAGGTACCGTTATTCTGAATGAATCCAAAGGATGTATGTCTTTTTATTATCCTCAGTTCTGAGTTCAAGAATCCTGTACTTTTATGTGAACCTGGGCATTGTCTTGAGTGGGGTGGGTGGTGTGCATATTGTACCCATAAGGTTTACCTAACCTTGGACTCTCATTATCCTGCCAAATTCTAGGGGCATTATTTTTACTGCAGTTGTAAAGGTTTTTTTAAGGACTTAGAGGACTTTCAAGAAATAATGCTTTAAAAAAATTGTGCCATTACCCTGCATAGTTTGCTTTATCTACATATTAGCTCTGCTTGCTAATATGCCAGGATACCAAGTGTGGCTCTTGGCAAAAGAAGAGGGAACAGGAAAGATCAGATACTAGAGATCCAGTGGCTTAAAGTGAAGAAAAAATTAGAGGATAAAATAGGAGGAGGAAGATGTGGTGGATATGTTCAACGTCTTTAGTTATTTGTAAAAATAATAAAGCCAATACATACATACATACATACGTACGTACATACCTGTTCCCAGGGAAGTGGTTCAGTGATGTCTGTAGCACACTATGGTGATGCCAGAATGATGATCTACTGAATGATATCACCATGCAAATCCCGCTACTACAAATTTTCAGTGATTTGTATCTGATGCAATTAAATAGTGTGATATTATGTGATGTCCTGATGCAGGTGTCACCTTTTGCCCTCCAGTGGACAACTAGGAAGGGAGGAGCTTTGGGAGCCAATATACAAAATATTCAAGAAGAAATCCAAACCAGAACATTCCAAAGTTTTGCTGCCACTTAAATGCTCTCACTTTTGAAGCTGCAGCTGGGAAGAACAGTAGAAATGTAGGTCCAGCTGCATGGAAGGAAAAGGGAGATCTCATCTTCTCCTACCCTGCTAAACTTGAGTGCTCTTATACATTCATACACAAACGCCTAACATATCCAGCCAAGACTTCTTACTTTGCTGTGTATTTCTTGAAAATATGTGTTTTCAAGGAGCCCCAAAGCCTTTCATTTTAGAATACTGCTAAGTCATCAACTTGAAGGGAAAAAATTCAGGTCTCCCTATAATAAGCCTTTTGCTTCTGTCAGATAGATGATATGAATGTTGATAAGCAGCTTGTCTTGTTTACCTTATAATGTAAAGAAACCAATAGTGGATAACTTCCAACCCTAGAAAATTTTTATTGAATTTGAAAGCCCCGAAGCAATTGATACTTGGTTAATAGTCAATGTTAAAATGTTTGTACATACTGCTAAAGTCAGAATTTAAATTAACTGAAGTAAAGTTCCCATATTTCATTTTACTTTTCCCTGTAATTATGTTACATTATGTTATTTCTTCTCTTTTTTTGTATGTTAGGGTTCTCCTAGTAATACTGTTGGCCGAACCCCTTCACGTCATCTTAGCAGCAGAACCAGCCCCTTAACTTCACCTACTAATTGTTCTCACGGAGGAATATCACCCAGGTAACATGGTAGCTTAATTAAAGTATGAATCCAATATGTAAAAGCTTTCTGCTTAAAATATAATTGGCTAAAAACTCAATATAGATGCATATATAATATATACTTCGGTTGTGAAAATAGGGGAAGAAATAATTTTGCTTTTCTTAAGAAAAAAAATTAGACTTCATTGTCTTTAATAATAGTCTTTGTAAAAAATACTATATTTAGGTAATGTCAAAAAGGTATGATAATATCTACCCTTTTGTCCTGCAAACATATAGTCATAAATATATTCAAATGAATATGTATTATATTCATTTAAAAAAAATACTTTTACATTTGTTCTTGTTTCCTTTACAGTCATATTTAAAGATCTAAAAAAGGAGAGGAGGAACTTTGGGAATGCTTTATCAATAAACTGGAAAATGCGATTTTAGTTTCACTTATTTGTAGTGTTCTTAAAATGTGCTGCCAAGAAAATCAAGAAAAATCATCTTCTGCCTAAAATGACTGTATAATGGTTGTAGTGGTATAATATGAAAAATATAGTTGATTAACATGCCCATGTTTTTTTATGCTTCTTGTGGGAGATGAGTCTGAATGTATAAATTACGACGGCAATTCGGAAATAAACCTCCATTTGGTTATTAATAATAATAATAATAATAATAATAATAATAATAATAATAATAATAATAATAATAATAATAATAATAATAATAATAATAATAATAATTTAATTTCTATACCTCCCTTCTCCCGAAGGACTCAGGGCGGTGTACAGGGCAAATACAGTAAAAATACAATGTACAAAAGTTAAAAAAGAATTAAATAATACAGCCCAATTCCAATAAAATTAATAGTTAATATTAAAATACCCCAACCCTTCAGACCAGGCCGGCTTGTTCAAATAAGTATGTTTTTAGGTCACGTCGGAAGGAGCGAAGGTCGGGAGCCATCCGGAGCTCCACCGGTAAACGGTTCCAAAGGTCTGGCGCGCCCACAGAGAACGCCCTCCCCCTGGGGGCCGCCAGTCGACACTCTTTGACCGACGGCACCCTAAGGAGGCCCTCTCTGTGGGAGCGCACTGGACGAAGGGAAGTCGATGCCGGCAGCAGGTGCTCCCGTAAGTAATCTGGACCCATGCCACTTGCAGATACAGAACTTTTATTATACACATTAAAAAACTACAGCATTACATTATTTTTTGACATAATCACCATTAAATTGAAGCACTTGTCATAACGTCTTACAAGGTTTGAAATTCCTTAGTAGTAGTCACTCGGCACCAAATCTGGCCTATGGGTTGTTTTTTTAATCAAAAACATCCCAATGGAACTGCTTCAAAGGTTCTTGGGTGCGTCTTGCGGTGTGCACATGAGCATTATCGTGAACCAACATCACACCGGAAGTGGTGCCATAGAAAATCCCACCAAAGGTGAAGATGCCAAAGGAGTACTGCTAGGGAAGTTCATCCATCAATTCAGAAGTCTACTGTGAAACATTATGAAAACTTAGACGAGCCATCCATAACAAGCATCAGGGCATGCTGACTTCCGGTGTGGTATTGATTCACGATAATGCTTGCCCGCTAGACACACCCAAGAACGTTTGAAGCACTTCTGTTGGGATGTTTTTGATCACCCCACTATAGCCCAGATTTTGTGCCAAGCGACTGCTACTAAGGAATTTCAAACCTTGTAAGATGTTATGACAAGTGCCTCAATTTGAATGGTGATTATGTCAAAATAGTAAAGTTGTAGTTTTCTAATATGTATAATAAAAGTTCTGTATCTGCGAGTGTCTGCATTTGCGAGTGTCTGTCATTGATAACCAAATGGAGGTTTATTTCCGAATTGCCCTCGTACATACAGTAATAAAAATATTTTGAAAGGATGGTGACAACAAAATTTGAGATAGCAGTGTATATGTGCTGTACATAAATATTCTAATTCAGAACCATTTTCTTCCAAAAGATAGCGTGTGAATAGACTTACTAAAGGGAGTAACTACTTGCCTGCTCCCAGAATTTGTTTGGGGAAGGCATACAACTTGGGGGCATATACCAGAGAAGGGACACTTTCATCTATTTTGTCTCACAAATATAAATGGAAATATTTTCCCTTATTAAGCAACATTTTTGTACTGATGGAAATATTACAAGAATGTTATCGATATTTCATTGTGAAATGATTTGACCATTAGCATCCTGTCCACATGCTATCAATTTTAAAGTAACTATTTTCTGTTGATCCTGCTACTTAACATATCAACCTCTATCATATTCTGTTGATCCAATATGTTGTTCTGAAATGCAGTCCATACTAAAAGTCCCTACTGAATATTATTGACTCAGAACATTATTTGCAATTGAGTCAAGTGGCCTTTGTTTATAAATATTGAAAATATTAAGTTTCAACTTGCTGGAATGGAATTTGGCACATTAGCAAGTTTGCTCCTCCAAGCAACTCATGAACTTTGATCAAAATAAATAGGATTAACAAAAAGTGTATTTGCTTCCTAAACATTTACTGACTCTACTTGAAAAATTAATTGCAAACAAAATTCCTACTGTTAGTGGGGTTTAGTCCTAGCTATATGCCCTGGGCCCCAACTTAGCACCAGGGGATCATCTATTTAGATTTTTAAAATTGAAAATAATGAATGAGAAACACTATCAGAGTCAGTATAAACTGTATTTTCAGCAGTGTTTATAAGTGTCACATAACATGGTACATGGCTACAGGCCAATATTTATTTTATCTTCTGTGTTTTGTGATTGGCTACATCCACTATGAATAATCATTTTGTGAGAATGTCCTTAACATTCATTGTCCCTATTAATAGTATTTACGTACTGTCACTATTCCAAATGAAAGATTGAGGATTTCTGGCACATGCCTGTGGGAATGCAGCCTAAACGTCCATAGGTATATGTTATAATTATTCAGAATGCAGGAATAGATTTTAAATATAATGCATGTTTTAGCTAATGTGAGTTTACCAACATGTGCATAGCAGATACGAAAAATGCAAAAAGTATTCTTTATCCTGTACAAAAATTACCTTAGAGGGAAGGGGTTTTCCCCCTTTCCAAAGATTTTTAAAATGTCTGACATGTTCTTCTCCATATATAGTATTTTCCAGTTCTATGTGTATCATACAACCTACTCTGTTTGGCCATTTTAGGTTATTTTGTTCCACTGAACTTATTCTTTGATAAAATCAGGATAGTTTTTTTTCTAATTAGTGTCAGCTTTCCACAAGTCAAGAAATCTAAATCTCTAGAGATTTTCAGCATAATGATTATATATATTTAAAACAAATATGGTGTAGGTCTGCTTGTATATGTATGGACATGCATTGTAATATACACATAAAAACAAATACATACATGGGGTTATTTTCCTTAAGGAAAAAAATTGCATATATATTTGATTTTATATTCTGTTTCTGAACAAGCTTTTTGCTCCAAACTATTTATTTATTATATTTTTATTCATTGTCAATATTTTAGTTTTCAGTCATATTTTGCTGTTTTTATTAAATTACTTTCTTTTTCAAGCTTTAACCTATAATATTTGCGAAACATTTCACTATGACTTACATTTTTCTTTGATCTGGCTTTTTATTTTACACTCTGATTTTTTGTTCCTGCTTTTCAGAAATGTTGGAACAAAAAACAATCTTTCAGAATTTAAATTATAAAGCCTACTTAGAAATATAACTTATATTCTTTTGATTTGATAAAACATAGTATTGAAATGAAACGAATCTCTTTCATTGCATCTGAGTTGCATTTGTTGTTCAAATTAACATTTTGAAAAAATTAACCAGCAAAATATATCTCTAGTTTGAAATGCTAAAAGGCCCTTTTTCTGCCAGAATGTTGTACTTTGGAGTTACAAACTTGTCAAATTGTTTGGTTATAGTGAGATAGTAAGGGAGAATTGGTCATACTTAGTTTGTTAAAAATTGAGGTTTCATGTCTTCAGTTGCTTGCCCCATAGGATCACATTTGCAGTGTTAGCCTTTTTTGTATGTAAATGTAACTTATTTTTGGCCTTTTTTCTCTGAAAGTCTTTCATGACAAACAGCTGAAGAAGCATGCTGTGATAAGATTGTGCAGAGATCTAGCATCAATGAGCAAAATTTGTAGGCATGTATTTAACATCTGTTAGAATCCTCTAAAAAGGGTTGCACTTTTTCCTGGGTAATAACTTCCAGGGAAAATATGGTTGTTTTAAAATGTTACAACTGGTGCTATATATATGCCCATGCTCACTTTGAATTTTACATTTTGCCCTTTGAATCCAGATCTTTGCACAGCTCTAAAGAACTGCAAAATTATTCTGATGTCTCATTTCATGACTTGCAGCATTTTTCATTTCTACACCAATGTGAGTTTTTGCTATAATGATGTACTGGAAACTCAATAGAAACAAAACGACTAATTGAATACTCCAGCAGTTCTAGAAATGTCCCAATATATGGCATTGCTCATCTTATAGAACTGCCTCAACAACGATGGACAATGCCATATCTGGCCTTTTTCATCTTGGTAAATCTTTGCAACTGCTAATAAACATCTGGCTTGGAGATAGGCTAAAAAGCTACGGTAACATGGATGCCCAAAATGTCTTACATTGGAGATTCAGATCTGCAGTGTTTAATTTTCCTTCCAGAAATTATGTTTCAGTAATGGTTTGTATATTTCTAGAAGTAGGCAACTCAGAACTGTAAGTGGTTCATCGGGCATTAGATTTGATATGGCCCCAAAATAGATACAGTATGAGAGATTTCTAAGGATTTATCTTTATTTACCTGATTTAGCCATTACAGTAGTATTGGATAAAACTAGTCAACAGAATGTAGGCTATAGGAAACAGAAAGACTGTTTCTCACTTCTGGAAAGCGATTGTTTAGAAGAATGAATTAATAAATGGGAGAAATAAGCAACCCTGTTTTAAACTATGGTATAAATTATCAGTCTGAATGCTACCTGTTCTGGTTTTTTCTGCTTTCAGTTTTGTACTAGGGCAGGGGTTGGCAACCGGAAAAAGGAAAAGAGCCACTCAGAACCGGTTCCATCACACAAACAAAAAAGTGGGAGCCACAAAAAGTGCATGTGCGTGCGTCCACTCACGCGCATGCGCAAAAAACATTTTGCGCATGCGCAAAATGGGAGGCACCTGCGCAGTGACGGGTCTCCCCTTTGGAGAGGTGCGTGCCGTCCCGTCCGGAGACCTGCCGCGTTCGTCAAACATTGACGAACGCGGCAGCTGTGCAAACGGGATGGCGGCAGTTTGGAGAGTGCGCGCGCACCTCTCCCAAGCCGCCACTGTCCGGAGACCTGCCGCGTTCGTCAAACATGGACGAACGCGGCAGCTGTGCAAACGGGATGGCGGCGGTTTGGAGAGTGCGCGTGCACCTCTCCCAAGCCGCCGCCATCCGGAGACCTACCGTGTTCGTCAAACATGGATGAACACGGCAGCTGTGCAAACGGGATGGCGGCGGTTTGGCGAGTGCACGCGCACTCTCCAAACCGCCGCCATCCCGTTTGCACAGCTGCCGTGTTCGTCAATGTTTGACGAATGCGGCAGGTCTCCGGATGGGACGGCGGCGGCTTGGAGAGGTGCGCGCGCACCTCCGCCCTTCGAAAAGGTGCGTGCGCACCTCTCGGAACGGGCGGTGCCACTCTCCATTTGGAGAGGTGCGCGCACACCACTGCCCGTTCGAAGAGGTGCGCGCGCACCGGGCGGCTGGGAGCCGCAGGAGACGGCTCAAAGAGCTGCATGCGGCTCCGGAGCCGCGGGTTGCCGACCCGTGTACTAGGGCATTGTAAAACTGTGCTATCAGTTTGTTTGCTTGACAGTTGGGCTGTCAAGGTGAGCGAGTTTTAAGTATGGTATAATGGAATCATATGCCCATAGGTATGACTATAAGAAGAAATTGTAGTATTTAATATTTAGTGCTGTTTCTGAATAATTGGTGGTTCTTTATATTAAGTATATGGTGAGAGATCAAAATATAAGGCTAAGGAGAACTTACTGAAAGATTTATTAAAAGACAGACTGCAGGATATATTTTCAGCTTATGCAGGTGTCTACCCAGATCTATTTGTGTTGTATCTTTAAATCTCATATAATCTAAGATAATTTGCAGCACATATTCTGCTTACCTTGATATATTAGGAAAAACAAATTTTCACTGTAAAACATTTTCTGACTATGTATTGTGAAATAGGCAAATGGACTTAGACAAGATATGCCTTAAAATTCCTTAATGATACCTATTAATATTACAAGTATTAATGAATAGCAGTATATTTACCTGAAACAAATACTCAGTGGAGTATTCCTGTCCAATCTGTTTCTATTAAGTTCTTCTCTAGTTGAGAAAGCATGAAAAACAACAACACAGCACTCAGATTGTAGTTTTCTTTTTCCCTTTTTCTGTTTCTTCCCTCCTTTTCTCTTTTTTCTTCCTGTGATCACTGCAGTCGTTTCTGGGGTTGGAGTGCAGATGGGCTGTCGAAGCACCCCCCTCCCCTTTTTCAGCCTAACTCCATCCCCGCTGCTCCTTCTCACAAGACTTTCAGGCGCTCTTACTCTCCCAGGTAACAAGCCACCTGTTATTCCAACCTGTCAGAGGTGTCACAATGTTATTTACCTTTTGGCTCAGATGAGTGCTTTCAAAGAGACAGATCCAGGGGATGTGGAAAGAGGCAGCACCTTTTGCCTTTATAGATTTTACCTGTGAAGAAACCCCATCACTTATGTTGTTTCCGAAGCACCCAGAGAAATGTAATCGAGTATGAATTCTCTCTCCCTCTCCCTCTCTCTCTCTCTCTCTCTCTCTCTCTCTCTCTCTCTCTCTCTCTCTCTCTCTCTCTCTCTCTCTCTCTCTTTCTCTCTTGTATTTCAAACCATCTTTTAGATGTATGGAGCTAAAACCTAGAAATCAGGCAATGCTAAAAGGTAGATAACCACAAGACCAGAGTTAAGTTATATTGAACTTTTAGTTAGACACTGTAACTACACCTTCCAGATGTGCTTGTCTACAATTCATATGATCTCTATATAGCAAGGCTAGCTGGAAAATAGAAATTTGTCACACATGAAGACACCAGGTTGCAAACCTTTAGCATAATACTACAACTGTCTTAGCAGCTGAGAGGAATAGTCAACCGCTAGGAACTAGTTGACATTTTATATGTATAGTTATTGGCTGTCTACAGCTTTCCAGTCAAAGAACTCATTTGGAGAAATATAGAACTAGACACATTCATTTTTTATGTCACTTCCTACCCTACTCACCCCACTTGCCATGTGGTAGAATTCCAGTTTTATTTGTTGAACTTCACATTTGTGCCCAGCCTCTATTTTAAGACTCAGCCCTTTTGAATTGGTGGGCACCTGTGGAATTTTTTGACATGTTATGACTTGAAAAATTATTGGGAGAAGTGATTGCCCATCTATAAAATGGCTATATTGGGAACATAACCAATCCATCATCAAATTCTTAGAATTCTACTTGCCACTTCCTTCTTTTGCATTTTCATGCATATGGTTACCATATTAGGGAAGCAAAGAAAATTTCCCAAAAAAGTATAGCCACCTATTTTTTCCAGCTTTAATGAATGATTATTTATCTTGTAAATAAAGATGATATTAAAGTTGATGCTTTGCAGCGTGCCATTTTCCCATTATTAATGAAAATTATATTTTAAAAAGGCAACTGGGGCAGGAAGCCGATGAGATACCAAGGAAAATGCTTGTGGACACATTGAACCTCTGAGACCTACCTAGGAAACCCCAGACCCTTTAGTTAAGAAAATTAATCATAAATTACAATTATCAACCATGACAAAATTATACTATATGCAACAAAAGAGATTGCCTATTACATAATAGCATTTCAAGTTGCAAATGGCTATATGAAAGCATAAATCAGTCTTTAGATGAATAGTGTGCAGATGTGTTATCGGCCAAGTTGAGATTTCCTGGCATTTGTCCTTTATTATCCCTGTTTGTATAAAACACTTATTTGTACAGCTATCAATATGAATATTCAGTAGATCTTAATCTTTATATTTGTTAGCAAAGCTTAAGGATATAATTACAACATCAGTGCCTGAAAAAGTGTGAATATATCATTACTTGCAGTGATAAGTATCTAACTGTGCAAGAACAGAACAATGAGAACACTGAAAGAGACACAAAACTATTCTTAATTATAGCAGATAGAAATCTACAATATTATTCTATTTACATTACTCTGTGTGAAAATAAAATTATGACATCAATAAACAATGATTTATGATATAGATTTAGGTTTTTGTCCTTCAACCAAATGTGATGAAGATTACTGATATTTAAAAGAAATTTCCTGTTTTATAAACCAATTATGGTTTTATACTTAGGACGTACACATATAGTCCCAGACATTGGCAAGTTCTGAATCCTGAAGGCTGTACTTGTTGGAAGCTGTGGCAATGGAAAATAATATTGTGACATCAATTAAAAGTCACACATTTTCTCTCATCTCTTTGTTCTTCTTGTAACTTCTCCAATTTTATGCATGAATCAGTGTTTTCTATTGTATAAAATTGATAGAATGTAATTCATTGTAAATTGATCTTCCATTTTTCATTTTTTTCCTTTTATTTTCACATTATCTACAATATTTCATACAGTTCTTATACTGGGTAAATGTATTTGCTTGTTCATTTGATTAGATTTTTTAAAGAAACAATACAAAATTGTTCTTTTTTGTGAGATATTTTCTTATTCTCAGGTTAAAAAAATAGGCTCTTCCCTTGTAGACTTTGGATACCACTGATATTTGAAGGTTTCTACTGAAATCGGGACGCGGTAGCTCAGTGGGTTAGGACCCTGAGCTTGTCGATTAAATGGTCGGCAGTTTGGCGGGTCAAATCCCGAGTGCCGCGTAACAGAGTGAGCGCCTGTTACTCGTCCCAGCTTCTGCCAACCTAGCAGTTCAAAAGCACGTAAAAATGCAAGTAGAAAAATAGGGACCACTACGGTGGGAAGGTAACAGCGTTCCGTGCGCCTTTGGTGTCTAGTCATGCCGGCCACATGACCACGGAGACGTCCTCGGACAAGCGCTGGCTCTTCAGCTTTGAAACGGAGATGAACACCGGTCCCTAGAGTTGGAAACGACTAGCACGCATGTGCGGGGGAACCTTTACCTTTACCTTATGTTGTGATTCACCTTACTGAAATCTATTCCACTTAACAAATAATAGGGAATAATCCATACATTTGCAAAACAGTAGTCCAAATTACTATTTTACAGTAATGCATACTGTTTGAATCTACTCCTAATTGCTTTGTTAGGAAAAGTTTGGTGTTTTTTTTTTCCTTTTTACTGGAAAACAGGGACTATCATTCAAAATAGGACATTTTTTCTCCTTGGCATACTAATATACAAACTGCAAAATGAGCATTTTGATGCAAATTGAGTTTCTGGTGGCTCTATCATTTTGCGGTCAATATATGTGTTATAGTTCTATACAGTGCACAGCGTTCAGTTCCTTTGGGGAGCATAACAATCTAAAAATTAGTATAAGAGGAGACATCAGGTAGAGGCAATGATAATAAACCAACTGGGTGTGCAAGCAATGCTGAAAAGGTTTGTTGAAAATAAATCCACTTTGTAGCTAAAAAGGATTGATGATTGATTTGAATTACTGGGGTTGGAGTTATTTTGCTTCTTTTATGATTTGACTATATGAATATTAAGTATATTAATTCAGATTCTCAGACCCATGCTTGTAGTTTAAGGCAGGGCTTTTCAACCTTTTCACCCATTGTACCACTTTTTAGGATAAGGCAATATCTGAGTACCACCAGTCACCCAGAAAGGTGTCAAAAACTTGACACCCGCCCCCCAAAAAAAGGAAAAAGGAAAAATGATGAAATACAGGTAGTCCTCGACTTACAACAATTTGCTTAGTGACCATTCTAAGTTACAATGGCACTGAAAAAAGTGACTTATGACCATTTTTCACACTTATGACTGCAGCATCCCCAGGATCATGTGATTTACATTCGGATGCTTGGCAACTGATTCATACTTATGATGTTCAGTGTCCCAGGGTCATGTGATCAAATTTTGTAACTTTTTGACAAGCAAAGTCAATGACTGGGGGGGCGCGTGGCCAGTTCACTCAGGTTGTGGGGTGTGTGGGGGGGGAATCTGTGGGTCTCTGGTAGAGGGGGGTGGGAAATGGGTGGGTGCCTTCCTTCCCTCTTTCTCTCCCATTGTCCCTACATTTCTTCTTTCCTTCCTTTCTTCCTTCCCTCCCTCTTTGTCCTGTCCTTCCTTCCTTCCTCCCTTTCTTCCCTTCCTTCCCTCTTTGTCCCTTCCTTCCTTCCCTCCCATTGTCCCTACCTTTCTTCTTTCCTTCCTTTCTTCCTTCCCTCCCTCTTTGTCCCTTCCTTTTGGAAGCAGGAAATCTTGCACAGGAATTGCAGCCGGGGATTTCTCCCCCCTCCCCCCACACTTTCCCTGGCTTGCCCCGCATCTGGGATTTCATCCTTTCTTCTTTCCTTCCTTTCTTTCTTCACTCCCTCTTTGTCCCTTCCTTCCTTCTCTTCCTCCCTCCCTCCCTTCCTTTCTTCCCTCCCTCCCATTGTTCTGTGCTACGACACCCAGACCCCAGCCTGGTTTTGGCAGGCAACGGAGGATTCTCACCACACGGAGCAGCCGGGGGTGAAGTGAACTGGCGACATCACGGCCCTGCCTGTGCGCGCGCAGAGGCAGAGGAGAATGCATACTTGAAGGTGACCACGCGCGCACCCCTCCTTTGCCCGGGGTTGCCGCTTGACCCGCCACAGCTGGGCATGGCTGGAAGCTTTGCGTGCGCTGCCGGGGCAGCGGGCAGGCAAGGGGGGCTTCTCTGGGGTAGGGGGAGAAAGACGCATTCTCCAACCGGCTCTTCCTTCCCCTTCTCTGGGCTGGGCTGCAATCTCGCCCACTGCTTCTGTGCATCCTCCTTTCTCCTCCCCCCCTTGCAGAAAAAAAGAAGACAGGCGGTGGGGCAGGGGGTTTCCCCATCCCGGATGCTGTCTTTGCAAGAGAGGCAGAAGTGATTGTCATTAAATCTTATCCGATAATAGTGGAATCAAACGGGTTTTCTTTTTTCGCCTCCCATCTCTGCAAGTTCTCTGTTTGGTTTTAGTAACTAGGCAGTGGATTGTTCACAGGAAGAAAAGGAAAACTTACTAGCTCCTGGTATTAATTTTGCCTTGAACTCTGGCGTTTTCTCTGCATCCAAAAGATGGTACGGGGGGGAGGGAAGGCGCAGTGGAGCTAGGGGGGTTCTTGGAACATTATGTCCCAATTGCTTACTCCTCTCTTTTCAACCACCTCCTGCTGCTTCTACTCCCATCCACCCTCTGGTTTTTAGGAAGCAAACAAAAGGCTGCTAAGACCGTCCAGAAAAGCCAAAATGTATGATCCAGCACAGAACCAAGGTGGAAGGGAGGGAAGAGAAACTCGTGTGTGTGTGTGTGCGTGCGTTTTGTTCGCCCTCAGGGGTGCCCCCCCTTCCTGGGTGCGACCCGCCTCTTTTTCCATTCCTCCCCTTGATGAAGGGCCCGATTGCTGGGACCCTGAGAGATGGCTGGGCAGGGATAGGGGCCTCCGGTACAAATTTAATAAGAGGCCCCTGGTTAATTTTTTAGTTAAATTTTTTGTGGGGTTAGGGATGGGGGAGGGATTTTATGGTTGGATGGAAACGGGGGGGAGTCCACCAACTGTTGTTCAGGCCAGGTCCGGGATTGATCACGCGGGGGGGAGCTGGGGTTGGTTGCCTCCGGGGCTCCGGAGCGGGTCGTGGGATTACCTATTCCCACGACATTAGGGAATGGCAGCAGGTGTATGAACAGAGGGTCGTATCAACATCTGGGAGTGCGTCTCTGCTATCTCCAAGCGGTGAGGTGCTCCGACCCTCTGGTTTCGTCCCGAGGCTCCGGGAGCGAGGATGAGCAGCCACCGGAGCTCCGGCTGGTGTACTTGAATGCCAGGTCCGTAGTCAATAAGGCTCCTCTCATCCGGGATCTGGTTGGGGGTGAGCATGTGGACCTGGCTTGCATTATGGAGACCTGGTTGGGCCCAGAGGGTGGTGTCCCTCTGGTTGATCTTTGCCCACCAGGTTTCCGGGTGCTACACCGGCCTCGGGCTCAGGGTAGGGGCGGGGGAGTGGCGGTAGTTATGAGGGAGACCCTTTGTCCGCAGGAGGCCACCGTTGTCCAAATAGCCGGGTGTGAGTCCCTCCTCCTGAGATGTGGCCCTAGAGTGCAGTTGGGCTTGCTGCTGGTGTACCTTTCGCCTAGTCGCGCAGCAGCAGCCCTGCCTGAGCTTCTCGATATCCTCTCGGGGCTGGTGATTGAGTTCCCCAAATTTATGGTTTTGAGTGATTTCAATCTACCATCCCTGGGAGGATCATCTGAGTTAGCTCGGGAGTTCATGGCTTCCATGACGGCCATGGACCTGACGCAAGTAATTCAGGGCCTGACTCGTGGGGGGCCAACCGGTCAATTTGGTTTTTCTATCTGGACGGTGGTTAGATGATCTTGGTGGGGGTTCTCCAATTGTTATGCCCCTGTCATGGACCGATCATCATCTCCTGCGGCTGGTCTTCCGTTTTGCCACTACCCGTCGTGGGGCTGTTGAACCAATGAGATGGTTCCGCCCCAGGCGCTTAATGGACCCTGAGAGGTTCCAGGCAGTGCTGGGGTCCCCACCTGCCTCCTTTGCTCACAGCTCGGCAGATGCCTTAGTGTAAGCCTGGGAAAAGGCAGCCACAGAGGCACTTGACCGAGTTGTACCCTTGCGGCCCCTGACCCGGTGCAGATCCCAGTGTGCTCCATGGTTTTCCGTGGAGCTCCGGGAGATGAAGCGTCGGAGACGGGGCCTAGAGAGCTGTTGGAGATCCAGCCGGTCTGAATCCGACCGATCGCGACTAAGGTCCTTTACAAGGTCTTATCTCGCGGCGATGAGGATGGCAAGGTCTAATTACTTTGCTACCCTCATCGCGTCCGCAGATAACCGCCCGGCCGCCCTGTTTAGGGTGACCCGCTCCCTCCTTAATCAGGAGGTGAGGGAGGAGCCCTTGCAGGGTCGTGCCGAGGAGTTTAGCCAACATCTGTCGGACAAAATCGCTCGGATTCAGACCGGTTTGGACTCCGACTGGGCAGAGTCTGACGATCAGGACATGGGCGGTCTTGTCGATGTTATCTGGGAGGAGTTCGATCCTGTGACTCCGGAGGAAGTGGACAGGATCATGGGGAAGCTGAGCTCCACCACGTGTTTATTGGACCCGTGCCCTTCCTGGCTGGTTTATGCGGCTCGGGAGGGGACACGAGGCTGGCTCCAGGCGGTGATATCTGCTTCCTTGAGTGAGGGTAGTTTCCCCGCCGCCTTGAAGGAGGCGGTGGTGAGACCTCTCCTCAAGAAGCCTGCCTTGGACCCAGCTGTATTAAACAACTTTCGTCCGGTCTCCAACCTTCGCTTTTTTGCGAAGGTTGTTGAGAGCGTGGTGGCGCATCAGCTCCCTTTGGTCCTGGAGGAAGCTGACTATCTGGACCCGTACCAATCGGGTTTCAGGCCCGGGCACAGCACGGAGACCGTATTGGTCGCTCTGGTGAATGATCTCTGGAGGGCCCGGGACAGGGGTTGTTCCTCTGTCCTAGTCCTATTAGACCTCTCAGCGGCTTTTGATACCATCGACCATGGTATCCTGCTGCGGTGTCTCAGGGGATTGGGAGTGGGAGGCACGGTCCTTCAGTGGTTCTCCTCCTTCCTCCTGGGATGCTCGCAGTCGGTGTTGGCAGGGGGACAGAGGTCGACCTCGAGGCCTCTCGTTTGCGGAGTTCCTCAGGGGTCAGTCCTCTCACCTCTCCTGTTCAACATCTATATGAAGCCTCTAGGTGAGATCATTCGTGGTTTTGGAGTTGGGTATCATCAGTATGCTGATGATACCCAGCTTTTCATTTTGACCCCAAACCACCCCAGTGATGCCCTCGACGTGATGTCCCATTGCCTGGAGGCGGTCCGGGTCTGGATGGGGAGGAACAGGCTTCGGCTCAACCCTGACAAGACTGAGTGGCTGTGCGTGCCGGCATCTCGGGAAACTCAGATCATTCCATCTCTTACTATGGGGGGGTGAGTTATTACCCCCCCCCCCCGTAGATAGGGCTCGCAACTTGGGAGTCCTCCTAGATTCACAGCTTTCTTTAGAAGATCATATAGTAACTGTGACTAGGGGGGCCTTCGTCCAGGTTCGCCTGGTGCGCCAGTTGCGGCCCTATCTAGACCGGGATGCCTTGCGTACAGTCACTCATGCGCTCGTGACCTCTCGGTTAGACTACTGCAACGCTCTCTACATGGGGCTGCCCTTGAGGACCACTCGGAGGCTCCAACTGGTGCAGAATGCAGCCGCGCGAGTTGTGTTGGGGGTGTCCCGATACTCCCATGTTACACCTCTGCTCCGTGAGCTGCATTGGCTTCCAGTTGCCTTCTGGGTGAGATTCAAGGTGCTGGTAATGACCTACAAAGCCCTACATGGCATGGGTCCGGAGTACCTTAGGGAGCACCTGCGGCCGGCATCAACTTCCCTCCGCCCAGTGCGCTCCCACAGAGAGGGCCTCCTCAGGGTGCCACCAGTCAGAGAATGCCGACTGGTGGCCCCCAGGGGGAGGCCGTTCTCTGTGGGTGCGCCTGACCTTTGGAACCGTTTACCAGTTGAGCTCCGGTAAACAAGCTGGCCTGGTCTGATGGGTTTGGGTTTTAATTATTGTTTTTAAGTAATTTAAGTAATTTAAGTTATTTATTGTATTTGGGCACTATGGTTTAATCTGTTTTTAATTTTTGTATTTATTGCCCTGTTCACCGCCCTGAGTCCTTCGGGAGAAGGGCGGTATACAAATTAAATTAAATAAATAAATAAATAAATATACCTGTGTGTGTGTGTGTATAATTGTGTGTGTGCCCTCACCCACAAAGCGCAACACCAGCCCAAGACCTGCCAGAGCCCCGGTCCTCTCCCACCTCCGTCCCCCAGCCAAACCCTTCCACTGACTTTCAGATAAATTACAGCCCTGCATCTCGCCAGGCTCGCACCATGCAAAGCAGACAGGAGACGTGGCGGCATTTCACCTTCTCAGACACGTCGCACAAATCCTTTGGACCCTGACTCCCGGCGATCTCGCAAGCTCGCTTTCTGCAAGCAAGTGAGCTGTGCAGGAGTGTGTGATTGGGTTTCTCAGCCCAGCTCAGCTATAGTTGCACAGGCTGATCCCGCGTTCCTGCCCAGGTAACTTGCTTGCAGAAAGCAAGCAGAAAACAAAGTGAGCTGCGCAGGAGTGTGTGATTGGGTTTCTGTGAAACAGTGGGGGGGAGGGAGTCAGGTGGGCATGTTTTTCCCTAGACACCTGCATGTTTTTTCCTAGACACCTGCGGGAGGCAACGTGAGGGCCATGAGGGGTATCGCAAGTTCGGGGGGGGGGAAGGAAAAGAAGATGGAAGGCCACAACAGAGAGAGAGGGGGGGAGAAGGGGAAGACGGAGGGGCGGTTGTGAGGTTGGCGCTCAGGGCCGCAGTGCGAGCAGTCTCAAACACCTACCTGCCGAGGGAGTGATGGCTCTGTCCCCTTCAGGCTCATACTTGCTTGTAAAGTAAGAAGGGGGGAAGGACGACACGGATCCTGCATGAGAAGAGGTCAATCCAGTTGCTGCACAACGAGTCCCTGGGGAGGGCGGGGTCTCGCTCTGCACCTGCGCTCTTTGCACGCCCTTGGTAGGGTTCCTGCAGGCCACCACCAAGCAGCATGTTTTCTGGCAGCAAGTGAGCTGAGAAGGAGCGGGGCAGAGGGGAGGAAGGCGACGCCGCGTACCACCAGCCAGGTGCCACCGGTTGAAAAGCCCTGGTTTAAGGAACACTAATAATGTGTATGTCTACCTTTCTGTATTCATCTGGTCCATCAATAGGGGAAAAAATACTTCTATTGTTATGTAGAGAAATATTGTTGAGAACTAATAGCACAAAATATTGTTAAGGAAGAATTGCCATAATCTTAACTAATGCTTATTAAGCAATTATAAAACTTCCTCTTTGATTTATGAGTTATATAAAATCTGTGAATGTTTGTTTAAAAGAATAATTGTTGCTTCTCTGACTTGAAAGGGCTACAGCACAGCAAGCTGTCACATGTTGAGATTTTAGGATGTGCGGTATTATTGCTTTGCCAAAACACCAAATGTACATTCAGTCCTGCCAGCGTTACTTGGGCTGTGCTGCCGAAAGAGTACACTGAAAGAAAGTCAGGGATTGGAACTGTTTCCATGAGATATAAATCTTGTTTTTGGCAAGTAGTTTTAAATAATGAAATACTAGTTTTCAAAATAGATGATCATTTTGTGAAATACTCTCTTAGCAGAGATCAGGTTTTGATCTTGTAGTATAGGAGGAACTCTTTAATTGTAGGCCTGTTTCTCTGGATCCAGAGGAAAACTTTCTGTGTTATTCACAGTCTGCCTACCCTATATACAGTATACAGCAACTCATCAGCTGCAGAATAGAGAGCAATATTTAGTTTTATGATTATTTTCTCACAGTCGTTAAGTGAATTTGTTTTCCCCAATTGACTTTGCTTGTTGGAAGCCGGCTGAGAAGGTCGCATATTGCGATCATATGACTGGAAGATGCTGCAACTGTCATAAATACTAACCGGTTGCCAAGCTCCCAAATTGTAGTCACGTAACTGTGGGAGTGGTGTGATGGATGCAACTTGAAAGACTGGTAGTGATTCACTTTTTCTGGGGCCACTGTAATTTTGAACCATCATTAAACAAATGGTTGTAAATTAAGTACTAGCTGTATTTAGATTTTAATTTCTAGCTTATCAGTTACTTGGATTTTAAATAATAGTGTTTCGAACTTTAGCCTTAAAAGAGTAGACAGCCCTTCATTCCTGCCTTCCAATTTTTTTTTAGTAGAACCCTTAGATTATGCTTAGTGTTTCATATTGCTGAAGTAATAATGTGACTGATCTGGTTAAAACACCAATGATAGACCAAATAAAATTTAGCCTTAATTCTGATATTTGAGAAACCTCATCTTATATAATTAAGGAAGAAAGGAATTAAATTATATTAGTATTTTTTGTGATTCTAGAGTCTTTTATGGTGGTCTCTTAGGAAAAAAAATCACACAGAGGAAATACTCTTTCCAGCAAGCATAAGAAGAAAAATGACTTGAGGAAAATGAGAAATTGCTGATAGATTTTTATTTAAAAATAATTAAGGTGTAATAATTTAGGTGCTTTGATTTAGATTCCTTGGAGAATAAAATTTAAATCCAAATGTTAGTTTAAATCCTTCTTACCTTGAGTCTGCAGTACCATAGTTTAAATTTCTCGCATCACTGATGATTAATTTTATTGCTATTTTTTAATTTATTGTCATATATTTGAAGCTACATTTCAGGAAAAAAAATACTAGAACTTCTTTATTCCATAGGGAAATAGTCCGTTTTAATGTGCCTTTGGATTTTTATATAGGAGAATGTATTTAACATCTTGGGAAGCATTAAATATATTTGTTCAGTTAAAGACATGCTGGATGTTCATGTTCATTGTGGAACTGTGGCACCACAGTCAGTCAGTCAGCTTTCTTTTTACTTAATATTTTTATCCCACTAAAAAGGGTTCAAGACAGATCAATTCAAAGCTAGAAAAGAATGGTATGATCTGTAAGTTACCACTTGTATCTAACTCAGGGCAAGATGTTTCTTCTCTGAATAATAATTATACAGCCCTTACTCTCTTGGTCAATTGATGAGGTCCTGCATTGTTGTTGTCCAATTATAAGTTTAGTCTCAGTAGTTTTTATACATTCTGGAAATTAACATCTGAGTTCCTGCTGCTCAGGCTAAAAAAAAATCTTCTGAAAGTTGCATGTTTTAAAATTGAATTTAAAATGTTGAATTGCAAATGAGAAAATGTCTAATTCAATCTCAAGGGAACCACTGTTTAATTTTAACATTCTGCGTATGTTCGTTCTTCAGCATGCTGGATTATGACACGGAAAACCTAAATTCTGATGAAATTTATAGCTCTCTTCGTGGAGTCACAGAAGCAATTGAAAAGTTTAGTTTTCGTAGCCAAGAAGATCTAAATGAGCCAATCAAACGTGATGGAAAGAAGGACAGTGATATTGTAAGTAGACATTGAAAGAATGTGTAGTGTTTGTGTGATATGTAATAATTGAGCATTTACATGAATAGTTTGCTATTTTGAGCATTTCCTATATTGTTTAGTTTCAAGCAAACAACACGTGGGTGATTGAGTTTGTCAGCTGGGCAGTTTTATATATAATAGTTTGACCAGATCTGCTGGATTGTGTAGAAGTACAAGAGGCAGAGCCTGGGGGCAGAGTCAAAAGAGGAATCAGACGGGAATCGTTAAGTTCCCACAAGCAAACCAAGTTGAATTCTTGAATTCTGTTAAGTTTTACCTAGCACCAATTTAGTGCTGCCCGTACTTGATTAGATTCTTGTGTATAGGCTTGAGCAACTAAATTGATTGGAAGTAACTTGTGATTCTTTGTGCCTGACAGAATAGTTATAATAATAACATATTTTAGAAGTATCAGTTTGAGGTATGCGATGTACACATATACAGTATACATACAATATTGTTTCATTTTTAAAAAATATAACTATTTCCTTTTCTTTATATTTGCCATTCCTGCAGTGGAGAACATGATGGGAAAATCATAATTTTTCCTATAAAACTAAAATATATACACTTTTTGTACTAAGTTGTAAAATTATATGATCTAATATCATTCTTCTTGTTACTAGAATCAAGTGCTTGATATATAGTAGTTCTGTGCTCAAAAAAGGGAAGGGAGTATGCATGCTTGTATAGGTGGCTGTCTTGAGGCTATTCTGAGTACTTGCTCACACATAAATGTTCTGCTACCCAAATGAAGCAGTTGGATTTATGCACAGAAACACCTTAGTGAATGAAATCCAGGGTGCTAACTGAAGCCATGCCAATTATCAAATGTTGGATTCCAAACTTTCATAATTTTCTTCCTCTCCTCAACATTGGCAATAAATCCAGTTCACAGTCAATGGAATGGAATGGAATGGAATGGAATGGAATGGAATGGAATGGAATGGAATGGAATGGAATAGAATAGAATAGAATAGAATAGAATAGAATAGAATAGAATAGAATAGAATAGAATAGAATAGAATAGAATAGAATAGAATAGAATAGAATAGAATAGTTGGAAGGACATTGGAGATCTTCTAGTCCAACCCCCTGCTCAGACAGGAAGCACTTTACCATTTCAGACAAATGATTGTCTAATCTCTTTTTAAATACTTCCAGTGCTGAAGTATTCATAACTTCTGGAGGCAAGTTGTTCCACTGATTAATTGTTCTAACTGTCAGGAAATTTCTTCTTAGCTGTAGATTGCTTCTCTCCTTGATTGGTTTCCATCCATTGCTTCTTATCCTGCCCTCAGGTGCTTTGGAGAATAGCTTGACATCCTCCTCTTTGTGGCAACCCGTGAGTTATTGGAACACAGCTATTATGTCACCCCTAGTCCTTCTTTTCATTAAACTAAACATACCCATTTCCAGCAACCATTCTTTATATGTTTTAGCCTCCAATCTCTTGATCATCTTTGTTGCTCTTTTCTGCACTCTTTCTAGAGTCTCAACATCTTTTTTACATCGTGGTAACCAAAACTGGATGTAGTATTCCAAGTGTGGCCTTACCAAGGCATTATAAAGTGGTATTAACACTTCACATGATCTTGATTCCATCCCTCTATTAATGCAGCCAAAACTGTGTTGGCTTTTTTGGCAGCTGCAGCACATTGTTGGCTCATATTTAAGTGATTGTCCATTAGGACTCCAAGGTCCCTCTCACAGTTTCTACTGTTGAGCGAGGTACCACCTATACTGTACCTGTGCATTTGGTTTTTCTTGCCTAAATGTAGAACCTTACTTTTTTCACCATTGAATTTCATTTTGTTAGATAGCGCCCAATGTTCAAGTCTGTCAAGATCCTTCTGTATCTTAAACCTATCTTCTGGAGTGCTGGCTATTCCTACCTGCTTGGTGTCATCTGTAAATTTGATGAGTTCTCCATCTATCCCCTCATCCAAATCATTGATGAAGCTGTTGAAGAGTACTGGGCCTAAAATAGAGCTTTGTGATACTTCACTGCACACTTCCCTCCGTATAGATGCAGTTCCATTGAGGACTACACATTGAGTGAGGTTGGTCAGCCAGTTACAAATCCATCTGGTGATGATGCTGTCTAACCCACATTTTTCTATCTTACCCAGTGGTATGTTATGGTCTGCTTTATTAAATGCCTTACTGAAGTCCAAGTAAATTATATCCACAGCATTCTTCTTGTTCACTAATTTTGTCACCTGGTCAAAGAATGCTATAAGATTTGTCTGGCATGATCTGTTTTTCACAAACCCATCTTGGCTTTTGGTTATGACTTTATTTGCCTCTAGGTATTCACTGATTCGTTGCTTGATTATCTTTTCCAGAATCTTCCCAGGTATTGAGGTCAGGCTGATAGGTCTGTAGTTTCCTGGATCTATTTTTTTCCCTTTTTTGAATATGGGAACTACATCAGCTCTCTTCCAGTCCTCTGGTAGTTCCCCAGTGCTCCAGGATCTTTGAAAAATATAGTTCAGTGGTTCTGAGATCACGTCCTTGAGAACCTTGGGGTGTAAGCCATCTGGTCCTGGTGATTTGAACTCGTCTAGGCTGAACAGGTGCTCACTTACCATTTTCTTGCCTTTCTTAACTTGCGTTTCTATTCTGTTTTTTATGGCACTGGTTTTGGTAGGTTGGACTGTTTTTTACCCTTTGTGTAAAGACAGATGCAAAAAACGAGTTAAATAGTTCTGCTTTCTCCCTGTTGCTTGTCACCTTCTTGCCACTTTCCCCCACTAATGGACCAATCATTTCCTTAACTTTTTTCTTGTTTATTATATGTTGAAAGAAGCTTTTTTTGTTATTTTTGACTTTGGTTGCAAGCCTTAGTTCCTTTTTGAGTCTTAGCTTTCCTTACTTCATCTTTGCAGGCTCGGGCTATTTGCTGATATTCTGCCTTAGTTATGCGCCCCTCTTTCCACTTTTTATACTTGTCCTTTTTTATTAAATGCCTTACTGAAGTCCAAGTAAATTATATCCACAGCATTCTTCTTGTTCACTAATTTTGTCACCTGGTCAAAGAATACAATAAGATTTGTCTGGCATGATCTGTTTTTCACAAACCCATCTTGACTTTTGGTTATGACTTTATTTGCCTCTAGGTGTTCACTGATTCGTTGCTTGATTATCTTTTCCAGAATCTTCCCAGGTATTGAGATCTGGCTGACAGGTCTGTAGTTTCCTGGATCTATTTTTTTCCTTTTTTGAAAATAGGAACTACATCAGCTCTTTTCCAGTTCTCTGGTAGTTCTCCGTGTTCCAGGATCTTTGATCAGTGGTTCTGAGATCACATCTGCCAGTTCCCTCAGAACCTTGGGGTGTAATCCATCTGGTCCTGGTGATTTGAACTCATCTAGGGTGGACAGGTGCTCACTTATCATTTTCTTGCCTATTTTAGCTTGTGTTTCTAATCTGTTTTTTACGGTACTGTTTTTGATAGGTTGGACTGTTTTTTCCTTTTATGTAAAGATGGATGCAAAAAACGAGTTAAGTAGTTCTGCTTTCCCCCTGTTGCTTGTCACCTTCTTGACACTTTCTCCCATTAATGGACTGATTGTTTCTACTTTTTTCTTGTTTTTTTACATGTTGAAAGAAGCTTTTTTTGTTATTTTTGACTTTTGTCACAACCCTTAGTTCCTTTTTGAGCCTTAGCTTTCCTTACTTCATCTTTGCAGGCTCGGGCTACTTGCTGATATTCTGCCTTAGTTATGCGCCCCTCTTTCCACTTTTTATACTTGTCCTTTTTGTCTTTTAATCTATCAGAGAGTTCTTTATGCAGCCATGCTGGGTTTTTTTGAGCTGTTATTTCTCTTCTTCATTAGTATTGTGCTAGACTGGGATTTTATAATATCACTTTTCAAAATTTCCTAAGCTTCTTGAGTTGTTTTCCCTTGAGGATTCTCATCCTCTCTCTAAGCTCTCTACGTTTCTTGAAATTAGGTCTCTTAAAGTTCAAGACTCTAGTTTCACTACATTCTATTGCTTGTGCTTGCATAATGTTGAATTCCAATATTGCATGATCACTCCCCACCAGGTTCTTGTAGCTTCCAACACTTTCTATCATTTCATCTCTGTTAGTGAGAATTAAATTCAATATGGCTGATTCTCTAGTTCCCTTTTCTACTTTTTGGGAGACAAAGTTGTCTGCTAAGTTTGTCAGGAACCTGTTTGATCTTCCACTTGGTGCAGAGTTTGTCTCCCAGGTGATGTCAGGGTAGTTAAAGTCCCCCATTACTATTATGATGTGCTTTCTAAATACCTTAGTTATCTGTCTAGCAAAAAGTTCATCTATTTCCTCTGGTTGGTTGGGTGGCCTTTGGTATACACCTTTGGCAATGTTATTTTTTCCCTTTTTATATTGACCCAAATGCATTCAAGACAGTTTTCATCATTGTTGTGCTCTATTTCTGTAGAGATGTAGTTATTTCTTACCACCTATTTGATTAGTACACTTTGTGTGGCACTCGCTATTAAAGGCTTGATTTTGCTTGACAGCAAGGTTGATATTCTTGTCCACACACACATCTGTGTTACATGCACTGATAACCCTATAATTTTTAGATTGCCGGGGACAGGAATGTTCTGTGTCAATTAACTCACTGTCCCTGTTGTTTAGTTTAAATGTTTCTCCAGAAAATATGTGAATTTAATGCCAAGTAACCCAGTCCCTTTCTTCGATGGATGCAAACCATCTCTTTTGTACGTTTTTCATTGAACCAGCTGCAGACATTGTATACAATATAACCAAAGCCTTCCCCTTTACATCGCTCCTTTAGCCACATATTTTTGTTCCTTATATACTGGTAAAACCTCTGAAAAAGTAAGCCTACAACCTATCCTATTAGGTTTCTGCCCCAAGCTCTGGAAATCATTCTGCACAGAGAGTATATCTTTTTGGGACAGATCATTTGTGCCAAGATGTACAATAGCATCAATATCACAGTCCTTACTGGCATTCTTTACTATCTTAAAAATATGCCTCTTGTCTCTACTGGTAGTAGCACCTGGCAGATACCTGACCTCTTTTAAAACCTCCATATCCTTTCCTAAATTTACAACCCTTACACTTGAATCACCAACCAGAAGGTGGCTTCTCTTTTTGGATGCCTTGCTCTTCTTGCATGACTCATGTGTAATACCTGATTCTTGTTCAGAATTATTCAGCAGCTGCAGAAAGAATAACAACTTATTGGAGTGGCTACAGATGATGAAGAAAACCTATATTTAGAAACTGCCAGTTTGAAATTAGGGTTTAGTGCAAAGAAAGTTCTAATTTATTTAGCCCTACTAATCGGATTCAGAATGGAAAAAGATTGCCGTTTGCAGTGTAACCTATTATCAGAGTAATAATAGAGCTGGAAATCGGTCCCAGTAAAGTCATCTTTCTTTTACCAATTGCTACAGGTTTCCAGAGATGACGGTATTGCCTCACCAGCCACTGATATGCGTGGAAGCAGTGATGTGGTGGAAGGAGGAAGGATGGCTCTAGATAACAAGACTTCTCTACTCAACACCCAGCCCCCACGTGCCTTTTCTGGACCCCGAGCTCGAGAGTACAACCCTTACCCCTACTCTGATACTATTAGCACCTATGATAAAACTGCTCTTAAGGAAGCCGTATTTGATGATGATATGGATCAGCTTCGCGATGGTTGGTTTTCATTTATTTTCTTAAATTCAATATTGAACTTATTGTTGCCTTAACATTTACACATTGGTGTTAAACTGTTACAGAGTATCATACTGACACTAGCTTCTTGAATTCAGTTTAACATCATTTTCTTAATCAGCCTTGCTGGAATAAGTAACAGTATCTTGCTCCTGGGCAAATGATTCAGCTAGGTCAGGGGTAGGCAGCCTCGGCTCTTTTATGACTCATGGACTTCAACTCCCAGAATTCCTGAGTCAGCTATCCTGACTTAGGAATTCTGGGAGTTGAAGTCCATGAGTCATAAAAAAAGCCGAGGTTGCCTACCCCTGAGCTAGGTAGTACAGCAGCCACAGGCTCATCTTTCAATTCTAATAGTGAGACTTAGGCCCTGACATTCTGTAAGTGGTCTTCTACATTCATATCAGTAAAGAAGACAGGCTCCAAAAATCATTTTCTTTGAGACTGAATATATTTAGATTATAGATAAAATCTTTGTACTTAAAGAACTCAAGACAGATTTATGTTTATAGACTAGTTAGAAATATTGTGTATATGTCCTACCATCACCTGTTAAAAGTTCTTGCTTTTTTTTTTACAGTAAAATTACTTTTTCACTTTTTTCTTCTCAGTGCCCATTGATCATTCTGACTTGGTGGCTGATCTTTTAAAAGAATTATCCAATCATAATGAGCGTGTAGAAGAACGGAAAGGAGCCCTTCTTGAATTATTGAAGATTACAAGAGAAGATAATCTGGGAGTTTGGGAGGAACATTTTAAGACAATTTTGCTTTTATTACTTGAAACACTTGGAGATAAAGATGTAAGATAATGCTATAGGGTTTGCTCAGCCTCATAGATACTTACCACCTGCATTGTCATTACAGCATATGTGGCTAACGTTTAGATGGTGTTCTCTGTTTTCCTTAGTTTAATCTGGCTTCCACAGTCTCAGAAATGCCAACCATTTGGCATTTATTTAACCCCACCTCCAGTTTCTCCACTCTGATATTGTGACACTTGAAATTTGTATTCTGAAATGCACCGTGCATGTTGAAACACTTGCTGCACTACTCACTTCCTTTACCAGACATCTCTCCAGTTGAGGAGTGGGCCCGAGAGTACTTTACTCAAGATTCGCAACTGTTATTTTTTGCCATTTGTTTCTATCAGTACTTCTTGTCATCGGATATTCAAAGTTTTAAATTGGGACAAATCAAGTGTTAGCTTGGGAGTTGCAGAGATGAATACCAAACCATGAGGACATACTTAACATCGTTCAGTCTGAGGAAGCTAAACCACGTGCTGGGTTGAACTAGTCTATGGGTCTGCAACCCGCGGCTTTGAAGCCGCTTGCAGCTCTTTCAGCCTTCTCCTGCGGCTCTCAGTTTGCAGAGAGAGACAGACAGAGAGAGGCACTTGCGCTTCCCTTCTCTGTCTGTCTGTCTCTCTCTCTCTCCCTGTGTGTGTGTGTGTGTGTGTAACACACTGTCGTCTGAGCAGCTGACGAGCTTATTGGGCGGGGCTCCTGCTCCACGGGAAGCAGAAAGCAGCCCAATAAGAATGTGTGTCAGCTTGTCCAAGAACAGCGTGAAGCCAGCTTGCCAGGTGAGCAGAAGATCCGAGAAAGGGAAGGGGGGGAGAGAAAGAGAGAGAGAAAGGCAAGTGCCTCTCTCTGTCTCTCACTCACACACAACACACAAACACACTGAGTGGGGGAAGAGGACTGGCAGACCAAGGGCAGAAAGAGAGAGGGAGGGAGAAAGGAAGGGAGGGAGAGAGAGAGAGAGAAAATATGAATATATGTGGTTGTCCTTACTGGACTTTTAGTAAAGTACATTTAGTGAAATATTTTGATTTTTTTTTAATTAAGAGGTGAGGTATGGGGATAATTAAGCTGTGTTTAAAGATGGTAGATAAACTACTAAAATTGTTTTTACCTGTTGGGATGAAAGGTTTTTTTCCCCCTCTTTCTCCTGTCCTCCCCCCCCACCCCCGCAATTTTTTTTCTTTTCTATTTTTCTGTTTGTAGTTTTTATAGTTTGCACCGGCTTTTTATTTCATAAATACGAGGACTCCTCAAATAGACATTTGAGTATTTTATTTGAAGGTAACCTTCGACAAAATTTGAAAATTTGTTTTCTTTGTAGCAGTTCATTGATTTCATAAATGCAGCACACTATAGTTTTTTTTGTACATAGCATAAAGGTAAAAAACAATATATGCAGTTTTATCTTCATTTTAGATGTCAAAAGGGTTTTGCGGCTCCCAGTGTTTTCTTTTCGGTGGGAAACGGGTCCAAGTGGCTCTTTGAGTGTTTTAGGTTGCCTACCCCTGAACTAGTTAATGGTTGAAATGGCTTTCATCCAAAAACATATCTCAACAATTATATAACCTGCAATAATAATGATCTTCTTGGATAAAGGTGTCGGTGATTAGAGAGGAGTAGGACTGAATGAAAAAACTAATAGGGATCTCCAAAAGAATTGTAAAATAAATATATTTGTGCAAAACACGGAGAGCTGCTTTAGCTTCCTGTGTTAGTAATTAGATAGTATTGGTCTTTCCAATTGGTCTGTCCAAGGAAATGAAACTTGAGTTTTTGGATTTTTTATGTATTTCTAAAAGAGATTGAACCAAAAATGGTTATGTAATAAATCTGTTTGCTATTCTCTTTCATACACAATTCAGTGGGTAGCTTATTTTATACATTGATATAATATAAAAGCTCCCAATATTTATTAGCAGCTACTTAGTTCACATGCAAAAATACTATTGAGTTTTGCTGATGAACTTAGGCCCATGGTACAACGCTACTGTGTGGTGTTCACTTCTGAGACTTGTTGATTTTTCTTGATTTAAAAATTTGATTTTATAAAATATGTATCCATTCTAGTCAAGCAATGCATTCCTTGCATTAATGATTTTGAAGAGTGAAATGACTTCAAGGCACCCAGAGTCGCTTGTTAGTGAAATGAGAGGCATATAATTTTAATAAATAAAGATGTGCTATTTCTTTTATTTAGCATTCAATACGAGCCTTGGCACTGAGAGTTTTGCGAGAAATTCTGAGGAACCAGCCAGCAAGATTTAAGAACTATGCTGAACTAACCATCATGAAGACCCTAGAAGCGCATAAAGATTCTCATAAAGAGGTAATTCTGAGTGTCATACTATAGTTTAAGAATCAATGTGTCTATAGGTCATGCCTTACTATTAATTCCAATAGTACAAAACAGAAACTATAATGAACCAGTGTAAGTTTAAATGGAATGAAGAGAAAAATAAATCATACTTAATGGAATTCTAAAGAATTTATCTAGCTATCGTGTGAATGACATAAGCTCGGGAACAACCTTTTAGACACATATGGCTCTAAGACACTGTATCTGCAGCGTCTAGGACCTACAAAACCATCTTAATGGATACACGTTTCAGGGTTTAAAAATCAAAATATTGGTTTAGTTTATCTAAATGAAAAAAAAATGTCCATAGGTCCAAAAATTTCAGACTCACCTACTTTGCAGATATTCCTCAAGTAGTAGTGTTGTTTCCCCAACCCAAAAAAGTTTGCCGTTTCTTGCCAGAACTTCAGTGACAGATAAGATGAAATGAAGAATATGAAAACATTTGACCTATTTCAACACATCATATTTTATGTTTAACCTACACCAGATTTTCCTACTGTGGTATTTTTTTAAAACTTGCCTTAGTCCTGTATATATTTTTGCATTTATTTAGACCATGACTCTCCAGGTTTATTGTTGTTGTTGTTAGCTGCGAAGTCGTGTCCGACCCATCGCGACCCTATGGACAACGTTCCTCCAGGCCTTCCTGTCCTCTACCATCTTCTGGAGTCCATTTAAGCTCACGCCTACTGCTTCAGTGACTCCATCCAGCCACCTCATTCTCTGTCGTCCCCTTCTTCTATTGCCCTCGATCTTTCCCAGCATTAGGCTCTTCTCCAATGAGGTTTATTACAGGACTGTAATTTTTCTAATTGAAGGCAGTTGAGTTAAGAGTATGCAATTCTGTATAGCAGGGGTGTCAAACTCGATTTCATTGAGGGCCGCATCAGCATTGCGGTTGCCCTCAGGGGGCCGGGTGGGTATGGCCAGGGTGGGCGTGGCTAGAGTGCATATGGCCTACTGGGTGGGCGTGGTCAGCTCTACATTGTTCACATCAAGGGTGCCTATGGGGGCCTGGGCAGGAGTGGGACAGATCTGAGGGTCTCTGGTGGAAGGAGGGTCTCTGGGCCAGGGCCAAGGCAGTGGGGGCCGTTCCCTCACTGTTTCCAGGATGGCTTTGTGGGCCACATGAAACCACTTTGCGGGCTGGATCCGGCCCCCGGGCTTTGTGTTTGACATGTCTGCTGTATAGAATAGTGAAAACTTAAATATACAAACAAAAAAAGAGAGCCTTTGACCCTAGAATAGGAATAAAGAATAAGCTACACTATACATTTTAAGCTATTTACAGGAGTGTGGTTTTAAACACATGATGAACAAGCAACATGGGAACAAAAGACATAAGGATTGTCATGAAAGGCCAGGAAAGATTTAATCCTTTTAATAAATCAGCATGTCTTTATTATGTTTTCTTGGAGTCAGAGTCTTCATACAACAGCTTTCTGTGTATGTGTAGCCACAATTAGCAACAGGTGTAACAGATTTTGCAATAAAGCACTTGGACAAAACATTTTGTTCTTAAGGAGTGCCTTTGTTGGCAAGCTTCTCCCTACTGTGCATTCTTGCTGTCTCACCTCGACTTTGTGCCTTTGTCCTTTTCTTTGTGAATTACCTGTGCAAATGATTGAGAAAGCTTGTCATCTCCAGCGTCACTTTAGTATGGACTCACACAACCTGCCAACTACACAAAGAAGGATCAGAATGAACAGGGCATGGGGAACTTAAAGTCTAGGACAGAAACTTTAGCTTTTTGAAAAGTCATTTGCAAGGAGGATGCAATAGCATTCTTCAGGTACCTAAAGCTCAGAAGAGAATCCTGACTTGTTCTCCGTTGTTCCAAAGTGCAGGAGATGGAATAATGATTAAATTACTGGAAGATACATTCAAGCGTAACTTGGGACACAAAATACTACGATAAGACCACCTAAACAGAATTTCCTTTGCTGGACATTTTTAAGCAAAGGCTGGGTAGAGATGTGCTGATCACAGAGTTGGGACTTGATGAGCTAACTGAATCTCTCCAATTTTTTTTTTATTTTATATAATTTTACAAAGCATAATTATTAAAATATCTTAACGTTACCTATATTCTATATTTTTGTGCTTCATTTTATACCTCAAGCAGCTTTCATTCTCATGTGTACAGTAGCAAAACTGTATCTTCTTTATAATACCAGTTAGTACCAGTTATTATGAGTGAAATGAATGAAATAAATACCATATGTGTGGAAGGATACATATATAGGGGCCACATGTATATGTATTTTATGTTATGGATGATTTAGAATGCCAATGTAAGAAAATATATGGCTAAATATTGAAGACATTGATTCACATCTAAATAACATTAGAATAGGCAGCTATATTGCTGTGCAAAAATCTATCCTGTGCTGCACAATTCCTTCTGCAGTTCTTACATATATATATAGAATATGCTAGCCAGAATAAATTCTGGGTAGAAAATTCACCTTTTATTTATGATGGATATCTGAATACATTCAGAGCAAACAAGTCATTTTGACAAATATATTAACTTTATTTGCTCTCCATTTATTACAGTGAAGATCTTCATAGTTACTATCATATCCTAAAATGCAAAATATACAAGTTTAAGATAAGTCATTGGAATCAGAGTATGGTCATGCCTGCTTTTTCTTTAATATTTCCTTCAGCAGTATGTTAATCTGCAATAATTAGTTCTTCTGATCTGTTTGGTAAATACAGAACTAAGTTTCCTATGCTCACCACTGTTGATGGCAATGGCAGAATTTTTTATAGTGTTCTGATAGAAAAATGTATTCAGAAATGTTCAGTCACTGAGACAACCAATATAATATAATAAGCTTGCTGTTGCCTATACTCATGGTTCTTAAGGATGGAAAGGTACTATTTTTTTGTAATGCTATAACTTTTAACAATTGTCTGCTGGTCTTTCTCAATCCACTATAGGTTGTGAGAGCTGCCGAGGAAGCAGCTTCCACACTGGCTAGTTCCATCCACCCAGAACAGTGCATCAAAGTC
Source organism: Vipera berus (assembly GCF_964194415.1). Classification (NCBI taxonomy): domain Eukaryota; kingdom Metazoa; phylum Chordata; class Lepidosauria; order Squamata; family Viperidae; genus Vipera; species Vipera berus. The sequence continues at coordinate 129,694,186 of NC_138202.1, read as the reverse complement.
CTTTGTCCCATCATTCAAACAGCTGACTATCCAATTAATCTGGCTGCTATTAAAATGCAAACTAAAGTCATTGAGAGAATCTCAAAGGAGTCATTACATCAGCTCCTACAAGACATCATCCCTGGATTGTTGCAGGTATGCTTCTGTGAATGGAATTGTTCAGTTGCTTTAAGCAGCAAATATCATTTTTATTTATTTTATGTTGGTGTCTCACAAATGATAAGACTTACTAAATTGAATGAAATAATAGTAAGAAATTAGAATGTAATGCATTTTCCTTGTATATGAGGAGCCTTTGGGCTAAGGACCTGTTTCAACCTTAAATCCATCCAAAGCCGCCACCACTCTTTCTGTCTTTGCCACCATGTTGCATCTTGTTGGGTGGAAAAGCAAGTTGGGGGCAGAGATAGTAAAAACAGCTATCAGTGGAGTCAGCTTTCTATGGCTCCGCAGGGCAATTCTCTTGATTTGAAAAACCATGCTCTTTTGTATGGAACACGTCTTTGCACAGAAAAAATGGATGGCTTCAAGGGCCAGTCCCAACCCTAACCCAAGCAGCTTCTTGGATGAGAAGCGAAATGTCTTCAAAGAAAAACAACCATGGACATCCATGACCTAAATGTTTGAGACTCTCCATATACTTCAAGGGCCAAGGGAGGATTCCTATCCAATCCTCCTACATTCATCCTAGTTCTAAATTTAAAAAGTTTATTGAATCAATCTTTCTGCTTCTTTCCCATTTCTGCTTTAAAAGCCTTTAGATGTGGCATCCAGGAAGACCTCCAACTCTCACAATTTTTTTCAGGCCAATTTGCTATTTTCAGACAGACAGCAGTCAGAGAATGGTTGAGTTTCCGTTATCACCTTCACTAAATATTTCATTCAGGCAAGTTTTTGTTTAAAGAAATTCATTCTGGAAACTCTCAAAACTACAATCAGAACAGTCACTTTGAACCTCCCTAGTTGTTTGATGAAGAAAAGTCAGTTTCTGCTAAATGGTTACAAACAGATTAAGTAAGCTCTAATCCTGTGACAGCGTTCAAGTAAATTTCTTGGAATCTATTTCTCTCTCTTCCTCCACCCCCCACCCCCCTCATCTCCCTTCCTCTGAGGCACAAGGCTCTTTACAGTCAATCTTAGCATCTGATAAGTTTCTCTCTGCTTTTAACTGAGGGTTTATGAATCACCTCTCCAATAAAAGGCTTGAAGAAGTGGATGGTAAAGTTAATATAAACTCTGAGAATACAGACATTGTTGAAGAGGTTCCAAAGAAGTCCTTTATTTGCACTCATTGTCTTTCTTGCCTCTCACGAGCTAATTGAAAGTCGAAATGGCCAAAGGGAATTCTGGTCTCCCAAAAGGCTTTTCAAAGAACAAAATAAAGTTGGGGGTCAAATGACATCTTTGTTTGTTGGTTTCATGTATAAAATGTCTGTTCAGTGGTTTGTTGTTGTTTTTTGTTTTGTTTTGTTTTTGAACCAGTCTTAAAGCACTAAAGGGTACTGGTTATTACTTTTACATAGCATGGGTCAAATTACTTGTGAAACTGCAGATAATTGACACATAACTCATTTGTTTAGTGACTGTTCAAAGTTACAGTGACTGTTTTTCACACTTATAACTGCTGCAGTATCCCCTTAGTCATGTGATCAAAATTTAGACACTTGGCATTTGTTGTGTATTTATGACAGTTGCAGTGTCATGCGATCACCTTTTGCGACCTTCTGACAAGTAATGAGGAAGCTAGATTCACTTAACAACCTTGTTACTAACTTAACAACTACAGTGCTTCACTTAACAACTGTGGCAAGCAACACACACTTAACCGCCTTAGCAACAGAAACTTTGGATTCAATTGTGGTCATAAGTCAAGCACTACCTGTAATGTCTATATCAAGTATCGTAGTAAAGAACAGCTTAGCCCCGTGTGTGCTTGTAAAGAGTATGGAAAGGAGAGTGACATAAATGTGATATTTCTCAGTTACTTCAACAGATGGGTGGGTGTTCGCCAGGGATGTTTTTTCTCTCTGTCTGTGTGTGCATGTGTGTTGTGCATTTTCTCTGCATGTATGTGGGTACTATATGTTTGGGGGGGTATTAAGTGTTTTTCCTGTCTTTTGTGAATTTTGGGTAGTGGTACAACTGCCTGTTTATTGGATGTTATTTTTCTGGATGATTATGTTTTATTTCTCTATTTTTTTTTTGAACTTTGTTTCTCCTAACCCTGAGGGCTGGCACACTTATGCCTTCAGTGGATTGACAAAGAGATTGGATGGGCAGACTGCTTTGGGCTTCTTGGAGAAAGGCAGGATAGGAATTGAATACATACAGTACATATATAAAATGAAAACAAATAAGTACCACGTCTTTTGGGTTAGATATAACAAATAATAATGAGACTGAACTAATATGCTACTGTGTTTCCCTGAAAGTAAGACCTACCCCCCAAAATAAGCCCTAGCTAATTATAACAATGAGACTTAATTAATATTAGTTTTAACTGGAGTTTGTTGAACATCGTGATCTGATTCTCGCATAATGCAAAGTTGCTACGCATGATTTAGAAACTATAATGATTGGTTCACACATTAATAGCTACATATATATTTGTTTAAACTTAACTGTTCTTGCCTAATCCCTAGGTTTCATAAGCAAGTATTGATGCCTTTTTAGAATTTACAGTTCTTATTCCAAAGGGTATCTAAGGGGAGATTGTACAGCACAAGCTATTAAATGTATGAAGAGTTATTTTTCTCAGCAGAAAAATGATCATTGGTAAAAAAAAAATCCTAGTTCCTTTATTCCATTGTAGACTCGAAAGGCCATTTTTCATGTTTTAAAAATGAAGTATCAGTTGTTTTTTATACAGGTTAGCTTGTATTATATGGTTTAGCTTTGAACTACTTGTTCAGTCCCTCTTGTTAGTCCTTCCTTGCTCTTTGTGTCAGATCCTCTAACTCAGGCATGTCAAACTCGCAACATCACGTGATGTCGCGTGACGTATCATTATTTTTTTCCCCATTGCCAGCAATGGGGTGGACACACTTTCGACGTGACGCGTCCAACCCGTGGGCCGGCAGTTTGAAATGCCTGCTCTAACTAAATGGTTTAAGTTGCATGTTTGAAAATCAGTTCATTTTTATGTCTTTTAGTCATTTAGCATGTAAGAAGCATGAAATATTCCATTTAGTCTGACCATGTGTTTAGTAACTTGTAAGATATATTACATAGTGGTACAGTGAGAGATAGGGACGCGGTGGCTCAGTGGGTTAGGACGCTGAGCTTGTCGATCAGAAGGTCGGCAGTTTGGCGGGTCAAATCCCGAGTGCCACGTAACAGAATGAGCACCTGTTACTCGTCCCAGCTTCTGCCAACCTAGCAGTTCGAAAGCACGTAAAAATGCAAGTAGAAAAATAGGGACCACTCCGGTGGGAAGTTAACAGTGTTCCGTGCGCCTCTGGCATCTAGTCATGCCGGCCACATGACCACGGAGATGTCCTCGGACAAACGGCTTTGAAACGGAGATGAGCACCAGCCCCTAGAGTCGGAAACGACTAGCACGCATGTGCGGGGGAACCTTTACCTTACAGTGAGAGAAAAAATTATTTGATCCCCTGCTGATTTTGTACATTTGCCCACTGACAAAGAAATGATCAGTCTATAATTTTAATGGCAGGTTTACTTTAACAGTGAGAGACAGAATAACAACAAAAATTCAGGAAAATACATTTCAAAAAAGTTATAAATTGATTTGCACTTTAATGAGTGAAATTCAGCCCATTTGCAAAACATGACTTAGTACTTGGTGGCAAAACCCTTGTTGGCAATCACAGAGGTCAGAGATTTCTTGTAGTTGGCCACCAGGTTTGCACACATCTCAGGAGGGATTTTGTCCCACTCCTCTTTGCAGATCCTTTCCAAGTCATTAAGGTTTTGAGGCTGACGTTTGACAGTTCGAACCTTCAGCTCCCTCCACAGATTTTCTATGGGATTAAGGTCTGGAGATTGGCTAGGCCACTCTAAGACCTTAATGTGCTTCTTCTTGAGACACTCCTTTGTTGCCTTGGCTGTGTTTTGGGTCATTGCCGTGCTGGAATACCCATCATGACTCATTTTCAATGCCCTGGCTGAGGGAAGGAAGTTCTCACCCACGATTTGACGGTACATGGCCCCATCCATTGTCCCTTTGATGGGGTGAAGTTGTCCTGTCCCCTTAGCAGAAAAACACCCCAAAACCATGATGTTTCCACCTCCATGTTTGACGGTGGGGATGGTGTTCTTGGGGTCCTAGGCAGCATTTTTCCTCCTCCTCCTCCAAACACATAAATTGAGTTGATGCCAAAGACCTCAATTTTGGTCTCATCTGACCACAACACTTTCACACAGTTCTCCTCTGAATCATTCAGATGTTCATTGGTAAAATTCAGATGGGCCTGTACATGTACTTTCTTGAGCACGGGGACCTTACGGGCGCTGCAGGATTTCAGTCCTTCATGGCGTAGTATTACCAATGGTTTTCTTGGTGACTATGGTCCCAGCTGCCTTGAGATTATTGACAAGATCCTCCCATGTATTTCTGGGCTGACTCCTCACTGTTTACATGATCATTGAAACTCAACGAGGTGAGATCTTGCATGGAGCCCCAGACTGAGGGAGATTGACAGTTATTTTGTGTTTCTTCCTTTGTAAATAATCACACCAACTGTTGTCACCTTCTCACCAAGCTGCTTGGCGATAGTCTTGTAGCCCATTCCAGCCTTGTGTAGGTCTATAGTCTTGTCCCTGGCATCCTTGGACAGCTCTTTGGTCTTGGCCATGGTGGAGAATTTGGAATCTGATTGATTGATTGCTTCTGTGGACAGGTGTCTTTTATACAGGTAACAAGCTGAGATTAGAAGCACTACCTTTAAGAGAGTGCTCCTAATCTCCACTTGTTACCTGTATAAAAGAGTTCATGGCTTCCATGGCGGCCATGGACCTGTCGCAAATAATTTCTGGACCAACTCATGAGAGAGGCCACACCCCAGACTTAGTGTTCTTGTCTGGACGGTGGCGCGATGATATCGGTGGGGGTGCCACGACTGTTATGCCCCTGTCATGGACCGATCATCACCTCGTGCGGCTAGACTTCCCCTTTGCCACCCCCCGCCGTGGGTGCGCGGTGCCAACCAGATGGTACCGCCCTAGGCGCCTAATGGACCCTGATAGGTTCCAGGCAGCGCTTGGGGACGCACATGCACTCCCTGCTCACAGCTCGGCGGATGCCTTAGTGGAAGCCTGGGAGAAGGCAGCCACGGAGGCTCTGGACCGAGTTGCACCCATGCGGCCTCTGACCCGGCGCAGATCCCAGCGAGCCCCATGGTTCACCGCGGAGCTCCGGGAAATGAAGCGTCGGAGACGGGGCCTAGAGAGCCGTTGGAGATCCAGTCGATCCGAATCCGACCGATTGCGATTAAGAATCCTCACCAGGTCTTACCTCGCTGCGATAAGGGTGGCAAAATCCAACTACTTTTCCACCCTCATCGCGTCCGCAGATAATCGCCCGGCTGCCTTGTTCAGGGTGACTCGCTCCCTACTGAACCAAGAGGTGAGGGAGGAACCCTTGCAGGGTCGAGCCGAGGAATTCGGCCAATATCTGCTGGATAAAATTGCTCGGATCCGAACCGGCCTGGACTCCAACTGGGCTGAGTTGGAAGAACAAGGCATGGACAGTCTTGTCGACGTCACCTGGGAGGAATTTGATCCTGTGACTCCGAAGGAAGTGGACAGGATTATGAGGAGGTTGAGCTCCTCCACATGCTTACTGGACCCGTGCCCTTCCTGGCTGGCATATGCAGCTCGAGAGGGGACACGAGGCTGGTTCCTGGCGGTCATCTCCGCTTCTCTGAGTGAGGGTCACTTCCCCACCGCCTTGAAGGAGGCGGTGGTGAGACCTCTCCTCAAGAAGCCCACCTTGGACCCATCCTCATTGAATAACTTTCGTCCAGTCTCCAATCTTCGCTTCCTTGCGAAGGTTGTTGAGAGCGTGGTGGCGCACCAACTCCCTCAGATCCTGGATGAAGCGGTTTATCTAGACCCGTACCAATCGGGCTTCAGGCCGGGCTACAGCACGGAGACGGCATTGGTCGCTCTGATAAATGATCTCTGGAGAGCCCGGGACAGGGGCCATTCCTCTGTCCTAGTCTTATTAGACCTCTCGGCGGCTTTCGATACCATCGACCATGGTATCTTGCTGCGACGCCTCAGGGGACTGGGAGTGGGAGGCACGGTTCTGCGTTGGTTCTCCTCCTTTCTCCAGGGTCGCTCGCAGTCGGTGTTGGCAGGGGGACAGAGGTCGACCCCGAGGCCTCTCGCTTGCGGAGTCCCTCAGGGGTCGGTCCTCTCGCCTCTCCTGTTCAACATCTACATGAAACCGCTGGGCGAGATCATTCGCAGCTTTGGAGTAGGGTACCATCAGTATGCTGATGACACCCAGCTTTTCATCTCAACTCCAAACAACATCAGTGATGCCCTCGACGTGATGTCCCGCTGCCTGAAAGCGGTCCGGGAATGGATGGGGAGGAACAGGCTTCAACTGAACCCGGACAAGACTGAATGGCTGTACGTACCGGCAAGCCAGGATACTCAGAACATCCCATCCCTTAACATCGGGGACAAGTTACTACCCCCTGTTGATAGGGCCCGCAACCTGGGTGTCCTCCTTGACTCGCAGCTCTCCCTGGAAGATCACATAGGAACTGTGACCAAGGGGGCCTTCTCCCGGGTTCGACTAGTTCGCCAATTACGGCCTTATCTGGACCTGGATGCCTTACGTACAGTCACCCATGCTCTTGTGACCTCTCGCCTAGACTACTGTAACGCTCTCTACTTGGGGCTGCCCTTGAGATCCACTCGGAAGCTTCAACTGGTGCAAAGTGCAGCGGCACGGACACTCTTGGGAGCCTCCCGATACTCCCATATCACACCTCTCCTCCGTGCGCTGCACTGGCTTCCGGTTGCCTTCCGTGTGAAGTTCAAGGTGCTAACAATGACATACAAAGCCCTACATGGCATGGGTCCGGACTACCTACGGGAGCAACTTCTGCCAATGTCAGCACCCCACCGTCCTGTGCGCTCCCACAGAGAGGGCCTCCTCAGGGTGCCACCGCTCAAGGAATGTCGGCTGGTGGCCCCCAGGGGGAGGGCATTCTCAGTGGGTGCGCCAGCCCTCTGGAACAGCTTGCCAACCGAAATCCGGATGGCCCCTGACCTCCGCACCTTCCGGCGCGAATTAAAAACTTACCTGTTCCAGCAGTCCGGCCTGGCCTGATAGCTCTAATTGGGGTCCCAGTTTGTATTTTGCTATTGTTTGTTTTCACTATTGTTCATTCTGTATGCCTACCCTATTCTGTACACCGCCCCGAGTCCCTCGGGAGAAGGGCGGTTTATAAAAACAAATAAATAAATAAAATAAATAAATAAATAAAAGACACCTGGGAGCCAAAAATCTTGCTGATTGATAGGGGATCAAATACTTATTTCACTCATTAAAATGCAAATCAATTTATAACTCTTTTGAAATGGGTTTTTCTGGATTGTTTTGTTGTTATTCTGTCTCTCACTGTTAAAATAAACCTACCATTAAAATTATAGACTGATCATTTCTTTGTCAGTGGGCAAATGTACAGAATCAGGGGATCAAATTTTTTTAGTCTTGTCATAGTTAATGGAATTAATAGAAACCATAAAAACCATGTAAAAAAATAGAGTTGGGTAAGTTAGGGCAGCAAGTCATCTTGTCAAACTGGAAGAGGATATTATGCATTCAGATGTCTAGAAATGTAAAACATAGCTATTTAACCTCCTGCTTCATTTGCAGAAAGGAAACCTAATCTGATCTTGCCTTATGAATACTGTTCCCCAGTAAGGGCTGTAGTAGCAGATAAGAGTGGGGGGGGAAAACTAGATGTATGGGCTAAAAATCCTTGTAACCGTCTCCCAACAGAGGTCACTCTGAGCCCAAGGCATAAGCAAAACATGAGTTCAGCATGTCTCTCTCTGTTTTATTACTGTCTTTTCAAAGAGTAATTTAATAGAATATTTTTACAATTGTATTATTTAATTACCATGTACAGGCCAGATGCCCTTTACAGGTAAGTCCTCAAGCTCCGAATGTAATGGAGCCTGCCCATTCCATTCGTAACTCGAGGATTTGTAGGAGTGAAATCTCATACCTTGAATGTGATTCACTCCCAGCTTTCGCCCACGCATTCGCTAATTTAATGCATGGGCAAATGCACAGCTCGTTAAGTGAACATAAGGTATCTCAGGGTGGAAAAGGCCATGGAGGGGCCTAGTGATGGAACAGGCCACTTGCTTCAGACCACTCAAGCCCTCCCCCCAAGATATCTCATGCTCCCTCCCTGGGGGGACCCCACAATTGCTCCCTCGGCCAATCCTGCCGCGCTGGGTGAAGATCTCTCTCCTCTCCAGCCTCTCTGATTCTTTCTCTGCTCCTGGCAAGAATGGACCTCCAGAAGCACGCCCCCCCCCCAGCCTCCATTCTGGGCCTCGGCCTGGTGGAGGCCTTCGCGGCCCAGATCAGGCCTCTGGAGACACATGGAAGCATTCCCTGGCCTCCTTTCTAGGAGGCAGCGGCCTGGAAAAGGCCTCCGGCGCCAGGATCGGGTTTCCAGAGGTCCACAGGAGCATCCCCCAGCTTTCGTTCCATTTTCTTTTGCAGAGAACAGAGGTCTAAACTACCGTGAGATCACGCGAAATCAGTAGCATGAGATCTCGTGCCACTGATCTTGCGTGATCATGCGTTACTTTAGAGCCCCATTCTCTGCGAATGCACCAAAGCCCTGGAGCAGCCAAGAAAGCGAAGGATCAGTCAATCTTTGTAAGGTGAATATCCACAGGCCTAGTGCCTAGGGAGACCCAAGGGGGGGGGAGGGAGGGAGGGAATAGCCAAGGTGAATGTTGCAGTGCTACTGTGATCATTCGTAAAGGTGAACAACTGCCTTGGTGTGGGAATATTTGTAACTTTGGGACTTTTTCGTAAACATTAGGGGGTGCTTATTGTTCAAACATTCAAAGGTTTGCTAAGGGAATGCTCGTAACTCAGGGATTGCCTGTATTGAAGCTCTGCTTCACTGCAGAATATAGCCTTCTCATAACTTAAATCAGGTGTGGACAACTTACTTTCTGATATATTACCACATAAGTCTGTCATGAACCAAACTGCATGCAATTAGTTAAAAAAAAGAGGTTACCGTAGTCTATTTGAAACCTACTTTTCTCCTTCCTTTTGTCTTCATACAGACAGTCAAGGAAAGGTAGATCACTTTACCTGAGATCTGAACTGATTCATTGTAAAAGACGTATACAATTAGATTAGTAGGCTTCATAAAACCAAGGAATGGGACAATATACTTACGGGTGTGTTTATGTGCTTATTTTATTTGAGAGAGCAGTCTTTCCAAATAGCAAGGAATAGACCTACATGTTGTGATTTCTTTTTCTCCCATACCACAGTTCCTACATTTTCTTATAAAATTAAAGCAGGCTAACAATCTGTATGATAAATTGGAAACATTTGCTTACAAATAAGATTCCAGAATATCCCCCCCCCCCCAATACTGCTGAATTAGATCTGAGTTTTGGACTGAACCAATGAATTATTTTGAATCATTAATTTTTTCAGACGTAAATCTAATGACAAACATGTGCAGCTTGATTATATTTTGATCATTCCTAATTGTGATCTGAGCTGGTAAATACAAACAGAATAATATTCAAACAGATCTCCTGAGGAAACTAGGGTAGGGAGGAAAATGAAAATCTGAAAGCTAAAAGACAAGTAATCAAATTTAATCAATGAGACCTCAATGTGTTTAATAACCACAGATTTTCAGTTTGTTTTGTACAAACAGAATAAAAAAAGCCCATAGAAAAAGTATGGGAACTGTTGTCTGAACAGGACAGAAATATTACTGAACTTCAGTATCGCACTTCAATATTTGGTCCTAGTACTACATGAATCTCCATTTTTCTGCTCCTTGGCAGGCCATTCTGCTATTAATATTGTACTTTAAAGGACATATTATCACAGTAAAATTACTTAGAATCACAGTTAGTATTTGAGTTTTGAAAATTGCAAATATAGGAATTCTTTACAACTTAAGGTTGATTGGGTCTTCCTGGAATTAATTACCGGTAGCTACAATGCCGCATTACAAAGCTGAATGAGTTTCTGTTTATCTGCTAGAAACTAACAGGCTACAACGAAGTTTGGCCAAAGTTTGATTATGGAGAAAAAACAGCTTAATCCAGAAACTTTCAGGGCTTGGTTTTGTACTTGGACTTTTCTATCCATTCTGTGAATTTCTGTAAGTTAATTATTTAGTTAATTGGGCTCATATGTCATTCCAGTCAGTACCGACCCTGAGTGGCTTCTGTGCTTAAAATATGTAAACAGGATTAAAATAGAAGGCATTCCCCCATCCTATACTTAATAATAATATATCTATATCGTCATGCACCAAAACAACACTAATCAAATAAACAAACCCAGTTATCCCACCATATATATGTTTATGTGATATATTGTATGTGTGTGTGTGTGTATCAGTAAACCTCTTGTCACTTACTTTTACTTTTAACCTGAGGTAAAGTCTGTTTACAGTGAGGTAATAAGTACTATGTACTTTTTAAAAGGCACAGACAGATATGAACAGTGGTGCAGCAGTTTTGAGAGGGGTTATATTTAATATATCTCCTTTGGGGAACAATGTGATGTATCCATCTCATTCATTCATCCTTTGAGTTTCTAAAACTGAAAGAAACGTGTATTTTTATTCTCATGGGAGTTGATATCTTGCATCTAGGGTTATGACAACACCGAAAGCAGTGTTCGCAAAGCCAGTGTATTTTGCCTCGTGGCCATCTATTCAGTGATTGGTGAAGAATTGAAGCCTCATCTTGCACAACTGACTGGGAGTAAGGTATGTGCACCACTGCTTCAAAGTGTATTCATAGAATGAAAGGGGCAAGTCTTGAAATTGATAATTGAGGTTCCCCTCCAAAAGGACATAAAAGAAATGTATATCTCAGTCACTGATTTTAGTGGGTTGTTAAGTTTTATGAATGGCAAAGTATCTCCTTTACAGATGTATCTTTGAATCAGCTAAACAAGTGACTTCAGTTTGTCACACTTTTGGCAGATTTACACATAGAGCACTGTGACATACCCAAATTAGCAAGGAATAATTTCGAACCGAACTGGGGAAAAAAGTTTATTGAACTCATTTTTAAATCATAAGCATATTTGGCATTTCTTAAAACCTGAAACCATTGACTTATTTAATGTAGGGTATTCTAGTTCCAAATTTCTTATATATTATCCAAATTTATTTTGATATTTTTTTTTAAAAAAAGTGTTAGTCATTGTAGGGAAAAGAATTCAGACCCGGGTCGATAGAGATGCTCTGAACCAGCCAGGCAGCCTCGTCTCACTCAAAAAAACACCCTGAGTAACTGCCCGCTGAACTTTTATTCACCTCCTTTTTCTGAATACCAAATACAACATTACATAAACCCCATCAATCTCAAAAAAATAGGATACATAGTGATAATTGGATAGTAGTGAGAACTTCTCAGGTGCCTATGAGATCATTACAAAAACAAGATACTAAAAGATATATGTGAAAGCTCTATCATAGTGTTTCCCAAACCTCCCACATGCCTTTCTGTGTGAACCAGGAGAGTGTGCTCATCACTGTAATTCACGTAGAGGCCGATAAGAAACGTTTGGGAAAGCTGAAGGTTGGGAGGCCAAAAACTGGCCGTTCCCACAGGTCATATTTGGATTTATAAACTGAAGTGCTTTGAAGATGTTACCTAGTTTGGTAATGAAATGTCTACAAAAACAAAAAAACCCTAAGATCAGAGAGCATCCAAATAATTATGGAACAAAGCAACTGCTTTATCCATATTTTTGTCATTTTGCTGTTTTTTATCAATTAGATTCATTTTGTGTTCTTTTTAGAAAGTTGCTAATAGATGATTAAGAGTATCTATCCTATTTTCATCCTGTGTTTTCCAATATAATCAAGCACTTGACAGGATTTTAAAGAAGCCAAATAATAGCTGTTTAAATGAGCCCACATTAAAACATTACCCAAGCAGAAGGATTAGAATAATATTGTATCCCAGAAAAAAATATATAGGAAATCAAAGTTTCCTCATAACTTGCTCCACACATTTACCGTATTTTCCGGCGTATAAGACGACTGGGCGTACAGTATAAGACGACCCCCAACTTTTGAAATGATTTTCATGGGTTAAAGTCTTATACGCCGGAAAATACGGGTAAGTAGGAAGTCAGGGCTGCTTCTCAATTAGGTGAAGGTTTATCAAGAGCTTTTGGCCTCGAGATCAGCTTTGCTCTGCCTCGCCTAAACCTCGTCTCCTCTCGCGTTGGCGCCCCCTTCTACTTCAGCCACATGCGCTGGCTGTTTCGGCCAGGAGTGACGAGCATTGTGGCCCAACACTTCGGGAAGGCACCAGGTCTGAAAGAAGGCGGTTCTTTCCGTAGGTTAGTTAATGAACAGGGCGGCGGAGGGCGGGGGGTGGTGGTGAAAGAAACGGGCTCAGCCCTGCACCGCAAGTTTGAGATTCCCTCAAAGAAAGCCCCGAGTTTCCAAGTAACTAGAAACCAGAAGGAGCCCTGCGTGGCACTGAGATCGAGAAGCCCGTTTACCTTCCCCTGCATTTTGCTGTGCTTTTCTAAAGTTTTCCAAGAAAATGCAAACTCGGGGTTTTTCCTCCTTTCACTTGCATACGTTATTGCTGGAGCATACAGAAAGGGGAAAAAGAAATAAAGGGGAAAAACCCCGCACATATTATAATATTTATTTTTCAAAAGGCTGCCTTCTACTTCAGGGCGGAGGGGCGACCCCGGGTTGCTGAAGCGCCAGCTTTCCTCTGCAGTCTGCCTGTCGCAATTCCCGAGCTGCGCCTTCCCGGGGGGGTGTTGCTGTAGGTCTGGCCATGGCACCACGCCCTGAAGTCGAACTCCCAGGGTCGGGTGAAGCTCAGCTCCGCGCAAACATGTCAGGTCAGCCTCCGCCTGGCTTCCCATGCTCCCTTGAGCTCTCGTGCTCGCCGAGCGCCAGGGGCTCGGCACGTGCTTGACTCCTGCTCCCTTCCCCAAAAAAGGGGGGGTCTGCTGCCCTAGGACGCCGGTAAGCTGGAGCCTCAGCCTCGGTTGGGCTGGTCGGTTTATTTATGAGGAGGCCGTCTTTCGCCATTCTCGAGCGCTGGATTTGTCCGTTTCCACTAACGTCTCTGCTCCCGAGGATTTACTATTTTCCGGCGTATAAGGCGACTGGGCATATAAGACGACCCCCAACTTTTGAGAAGATTTTCATGCGTTAAAAAGTCATCTTATACGCCGGAAAATACGGTAATTAAAATTAGAAAAATGGTCTCTGCTTATATCAGTACTCTCTAATGCAATATACATTCTTTAAAAATGCCTGTGTTTTTTCTCACTATAAAAACATTTAAAGATACCGTATTTTCCGGCGTATAAGACGACTTTTTAACCCATGAAAATCTTCTCAAAAGTTGGGGGGTCGTCTTATACGCCCAGTCGTCTTATACGCCGGAAAATAGTACATAAATCAGTCGAGCGCCCCCGTTCTTGCAAAGCAACTTCAAGCGTCCTTAGTCCAGTCCCCCCTCCAACGTGACTCTCCCTTCCCACCCCCAAGAGCCTCTAATCCCCTTCCCCTCCCCCTTGCAAACTCCAGACCCTGGGAGCAGCAGGAAGCCCCTCGCCCAAGCGGTATCTGAGCATAAGCAGATTGCACTCGGCCGGGCAGGCTGCCGAAAGGTGGGGACTCGGAGTTCCCGCGGTGGTTGTGGCTTCTGGCGTGCCGTTTGCAGAGTCTGGCCTAGAAGAGCACGTCGTGTAAACGCAGCTCTTGCGTTTATTCCAAAGGGTGGGTGGAAGGAAAAGCCCCTTTCGGGTCCGGTGTGGCTGCAAGTCAGCGACCCCTCTCACTGTGGAGGAAGCAGGGCAGGCTGGCGTCGGGCGGGAGCTGGCAGGGCAGTCCTGCGCACGCGCGCGCTCCCTGGCTGCTAAGGAGTCCTCGGGGAGCCGTGGCAGGCGCCTCACGCCCTTCCCTCTCGAGGCGGCACCGGCGGAGCCGTCCGGCGTCGGGCAGGAGCCGGCAGGGCAGTCTTGCGCATGCACGCGCTCCCCAGCTCCTAAGGAGTCCTCGGGGAGCCGTAGCAGGCGCCTCACGCCCTTCCCTCTCGAGGCGGCACCGGCGGAGCCGTCCGGCATCGGGCGGGAACCGGCAGGGCTTTGCACCATCTGCATCAGACGGGTCTGAATCGGGCTTGTGTCGGACACTTGGCAACTGGCATGTAAGTATTTTCCGGTGTATAAGACGAAAAATCTTGAAAATCTTCTCAAAAATCGGGGGTCGTCTTATACGCCGGAAAATACGGTACTCATTTTGAATCCAGTGATAGTAACAGCTGAAAATAACATTAAAGATGAATAGATGTAGAGCTGAACAAATTAAGAATGTAGGATTAGTAGTGTGCAAATTACCTTTAACTGGTTTTAAACAATTTATTTTGAAAACTAATTTGAAATTTGGGCACTGACAAGATTCTATTGATGGCAGGCGAAGACAAGGCTCAAAGGTTTCTTTCAAACTTTGAAGACCACCCATTCTTACTTTCATATAAAATAATGCAAGCCACAGCAAGAGACAGATATAAGAGACCAAAATCCTTTGCAGTGCCAGGACATTCAAAACAGTATCGGGTATGCCAGGAGATGTGAAAAAGGAGAATTAAGAATCAGCATGGGCATTAGGCACCTTGAAAATATATCTTCTCAGAATGCCAACAGCCTCCTTGTTTCCACAGATTAACAAGTAAACAGGAGCTGGCAGTTTCCACAGATGTTAGCATGTTAGCAAGTAAACAAGGAGCTGGCTCCAGTGATGCTCATGAGCATTAAGTTTGCTGATCCTCAAAGTGATTAAAAACTAAATTAAAACTCATCATGATATGAATGGTAAAGTTTGAAGGGTGGCCCTTTCCTTATCTATTTGATTAGGTGATCCTGAATCTACTTGCTTAGGATAAATGAGCTGAAATCTGAGAACACAATTGTAATGGGAATATGATGGAAAAGTAGTATCAGTTATACTTTTCTTAGTATGAGGAGTATGAAAGACATCTGGATTCGATCAGCCTGGCAAGCTTTCTATTTTTTAACTTCAGAAATGAAGAGCAGAAGCTAACATGTGGGTTTCTTATAGGTAATGTCAAAAAAAAAGTCTACAATAAAAATATTGCAAAATAATTATAGAATTTTTTATCAAGTGTAGCAATACATCCACCCTAATAATACTGATACTGTTCTACGTGCAGGAAACATGCACAATTTCACTTTTGGGGGAGAGCTACTTCAGCGACTGCTTCCTTGATTGTGGCAGTATACAAGTAGTAAAAATAAATAACAACGACCTGCTCTGAAATGAATAAAATAACTAAAAATTGTGAAAGTTACTCTTTTTTCGTCTTTTTTTCAGATGAAGCTCTTGAATTTGTACATAAAGAGAGCCCAGACTACCAACAGCAACAGCAGCTCATCCTCAGACATTTCTACACACAGTTAATGGAGATCTTTGGACATATGTGTAGACATAGAAACAATCAGCTGTGCCTCTCAGAAACCCTCCCCTCATCAGCACACTCCATCTGCTGATGGAGGCCATGCAAATATTTATTGCAATCAGTATTTTTAGTCCTTTTAAAGCTTTTTATTGTAGGAGATTGTTGGAATTGAATATAAGGGGAAGCAAGGCCTGGATTGCAGTTTTCATTAAAAACAAGGCAATAGTGTACTGTGGTTAAATACATTGCAGTTACATACTGTCTCTGCTAAGATCTGAAGTAGTCCCAGAGATGCATAACACGTTCGTATTTTATCAAACAGATTTCTTTGATATTGATGAAGAGCTTGAATTTATATTAGACTATATTTGTATTATAGTCACACTTTTAACTAGCTGCTCTAGTTTCCCCAATTTCTCAAGCATCATTTTAAAACTGAGCTTAAAAGTTGGAATGATTTGCATTTTTTTCCCCAGACATAATTATACAGGCTATAAAATCAAGCCCTTCAATTCGTTTATTTTAACTAGAAAAAACAAATAACAATCACCTACCTGCGTGGCAAAGGTCATGAAAATTCAAGAAATCCCAAGCAAATATGCAACAGTACAATCTATACAGGGCAATGTGGTTAGCTTTGTAGAACTGAATCAAGAGCTGCCTCTGCATGGACAACTCGGTTTACAATTTCTTCTCAGTGTATTTTCAACAAAATATTTGAAATTGCAAAGTACTCTTAATACTGGTTCTAACCTACCTGACACAGCTTTACTGTTTGTTTCTTTGTTTTAACAGAGCTCTGTTTTGTTACAGTATTTATGGTATTCCTTCTGTGACACAGATATCTGTTAGTGTGCACTGAGATTAAATGCACTGTAATAATACCTGTATACTGGTCAAGACCTAATGTTGCTGTCAGAGAAAAGTATCTCCTAGGAGATATGTGTGAAATTCTATTTCTGCTGCTTCAATGTTCCATGAGAAAATGTGCTTTCCAAAGCTCTGATTGGCTTCCTGGAGCTGCAACTCGGATAACCAGGCCTTCCTTCCTTCCTTCCTTCCTTAATAAAGGACTTCTTTCATTTGTCCGACGATGTTCCTTAGTGTGACAGTTGTTCTCTTAACTTTCAGCTCCACTGATCAGGAGTCCTCCAGACTTAAAGAGTACTTCAAGAGGATAGCCTCCTCCTGATCCCATTCAGCCTGAATTATTTATAATGGTTTCTCTGCGCCTAACATATCTTATCAAATTGTTTTCATCGTAAGATTTATCATACACGTACCTTTATTACTTCTGGCAGTGCTCAAAGGGCTAGCTTAATCTGCAACAATTTACTTTCTTTAAAGCTGTACAACTGGGGAATGTAAGATGTATTTAAATGCTCTGGGCAAAAGGATTCTTTAGCTATTACTCTGTCCATAACTGATGGAAGTAGATCTGCATGCTGCTGGCACACGAAAAGCAAGAGCCAGAAAAGAGAGGGGGGGGCCTCCCTCTTTCCCCAGCACGGTCCAGATGTGTTCATCTACTTTGTCTCTTGCTGCCTTCTTAGACAGGGCTTTAACTTTTTGAGAAAAACCGATCTGATTTCCTTCAGGGTCTTCTCCATTGACCCTTCCCTTTTCAGTCCATTATATCTGAAAATTCACACAGAAGAACCTGCCTGCTGCTTAAATGGGGATGCCTCTGTTCTCGCAGGGCCCATTGGTGTATCCAGGACAGGAGTCTACAAATCCGGGCAATCCCTTTCACCAACTAAATCCTGTCCGTTCCTTAACGTAGTGCTGAATTATCTTGAGGCATGTGGCTTTCTTCGAAAAGGTACACTGTGTGTGCTTGCTGGACTACAATACAACCGAAGATTTTTCTATCACTTCTTGTTAGCTCTCAGTAACCTGTATACGTAATGTACCATGCAACCTTGTCACATAAACCTTTCTACCACCCTCTTGACCCCTTTATTTATCAAGTGTAATGGTTCGCATTAAAGGACAACAAAGGAAATATTTGTAGAATGCAGAAAAAGTTTACTAACAATAATAATGTTATAAACGGGAAGGACAGGCTGGCAAAGCTTTTCAAAACAGTCAGCCATCAGAAAGTTTCCTGGCACAGTGTTCACGCGCATGTATTTAATTTTGATTTTGGGTTGGTTGTTTTATTTTCTTTCATTTTTTGCGCTTTGTCATGTTACATCCATATCTGTATTTATATCTTACTTGTTTCACTTTGAGCGTATCATGGCAAATGTACAGATGTTTTTATGTTAACATTTACATGATAGAATTTGCTAAAAAAAATAATAAAACTTTCTGAGTTTGCCCTAGAATAAAAGAAAATTAAATTTAAGCCCTTACGGGAGCTTCTTTGCACTACTTCTTTGCATTCCCTTAATGATGAAAGAGAACCTTTAAGATCATGTTGATGAAATGCTTGTACTAAACATAATTTCTTAACCTCCAAATTACATTTGAATCACACATGCACCACCTTTAACTCTATGCATACTTTCAGAAAATAGCTGTGTGTTTGAGATCAGGTGTTTGGTCAGGGAATATGACCAGGGCATAAAAGATGCATCAGAAAGCAGTTCTTAAAGCCAATCTAAATGGTCATTTTTATAAGGAAAATGAAATGTAGAAATTACACGTTACATTTATACACCTACAGTGCTATATTAACACGCTATGAATTGATCTGCCATCACAATCACAAAATTCCATCCATATACTTGTCGCATTGGATGCATTTTCCTTGCGCAAAACCTTTGCAAATTTCAGAGTCTTCCTAGAACAGTTCTACCTATTGATAATTGAAAGTGAAGAGTTTCAAGCACCAAGAAATTAGATGACCTCTTAGAAGTAGTTTGTGCGCGTGTGTGTTTTTATAGCTACAAAAAATTTGATACAACCTCTGCGTTGGTACACCACTGGAAATTCTTATTCCTGTACTGACCTTTCGATCATAGCATGTTAATGTCAAGCAAGCCAATCTGATTTTTATCCTCTATAACTGAAATGTTTACATGCAACTCTTTAGTTCCCAAGCTAGGAGAACAGGTTGGAAGAGTTGGCAATCCAGTGATTTCTACAATCACAAATACTAAATCAGATACATAGAAATTCCATCCTTTTTTAAGGAACTGAATGAGTACCTGCTAAAACATAGTAATGGGCACCGAGTTTCTTCTACAAAGGGGTTAAATCCATTTTTAGTTTTTGTAATACCTGAATGTTGCAATGAAAACAAGAAGCAGGAATTAAAAAGCCTTAACAAAGCATTGCCTATTAACAAAACAAGCACTGAGAATCAGTTACATTGCATCCTGAAAAAGTCTACCCACAACACAATTGTGCAATACAGATGGTTATTTCTTTTTCAAACACAGAAAACTTAAAGTTAAGAATAATGGATATAATTAGGAATTGATAATAACAATTAGGAATTGTTAAGGATTCCGATACTCCTACGCACATAGGTTTTTACATCATTTCTCACTCTGAAATAATTTCCATCATAAGATCTGTATACTGTATATTTTGTAAATATTAATGCCAAGAGAATAAAATGAATGACCTTTTAACAAATCTGTCTCTATGTATGCATTAATGCAAATGGAGACAAGATTCTCTGCATACAGGTTGTGACTTCATTCAAAATTACAACAGTGCTGAATGAATGGACTTGCCATCAGTACCTGGAGTTACAGCTGTTGCAGCACTCCATGGTCACATGATCAAAATTTGGGCACTTGGCAGTCCACAGTTACAACTACAGGGGTGCTTCAACTTCTCCCACCTGCGTATCTGCCCCCGCCCCCCAGCTATGCCCTTCTGACCCACCTGGGCCTCTGCACTCCACTGCCCCAGCTGATCTTCACCATCTTTTTGCTCTCATTGCTGACCCAGTTGGGACTGGGCTTCAGCCATGAAAAAAAATAAAAGCCAAAAGCAGCCCCAGAGCTATGGTGCCAAAATACCCCTTCATGCTGCTGCTGCTGCTGCAAAAAAGGGGGGGGGGCAAGGATTTGCAGGACATGCTTCCAAGGGGGAAGAAGTTGCAGGAGAGTGCAAAGGGGTCTTGGGGCACACTGCACTTTACAAGTTTCTTGCAGAGGAGCATTTTAGCATACTGTGGTTCTGGAGCTGCTTTTCACTCCCAACCCCCCCCCCCCCCCGCAGTTGAAGCTCAACCTGGCCCTGTCCAGGAGAGTGACGCAAAGGGGCTTTATGGTGTACTGTAGTTATCAGGCTGCTTTTTGCTTTCAAATTGTATTTATTTAGCAGCCTGACCTGGCCCAGGAGCCAGGCCAGGCACATGTCATCAACATTGGGAACGAGAAGAGAGGACAAATACAGTTTCCTGGTTCATGACAAGCAGCCCCGGAGTTGCACGCACCTTTTTTTATTTTGGAAATAATCTGTAGATATGTAGACTGGCATAGTAACCAGGAGCAGAGTCCTACTTTTAAGTCCAAATGGATGGTATCAAATGAAACATACTTGATTGCACTGGAGTAAAAGGCTTGACATCCTATGACAACTCAGTATTTTCTCAGAGAAGATATACATTGGTTCTTTATATCTGCCCCCAATTTTCACTAGTTTGGAGCCTCAAAAGCAGTCACTTTTAAGAGTACTTTGGAATTAGAAGCTTTCAAGACCTATTTTGTCCCTCTAGGATATTTTGTTGAGCTTATACTGTATTACATGACAACAATTTGATTACACAGTGGTTTACAATAGTATAAAATAACTGTAAAACAAGTTTAACAACTATTAGCCTACTGTCCTTTTAGAGCAGGGGTGTCAAACTCGCTGCATTACGTGACATGTTGTGACGTATTGTGACTTTTTTCCCGTTGCCGGAGCTGAGGTGAGCACAGCTTCTGCGTGACGCATCCGGCCCATGAGCCAGCAGTTTGACACCCCTGTTTTAGAGTGATAATCTCAATTAAAAGCAGCCAACTCCTCCAAAGAATTGTATAACAATAAGGTTTTAACCTGTCTTTTTAGTGATAATTAAAAATGTTTTAAGTGTCTTTTGGGCAAGACTTTGAAGATATCCCTGAAAATGTATCTGTTCCCCTCCCCCAACCGTAAACATCAGAAAGAGGATAGTAATGTAGAGAAATTTGGTTCCTTTCAGGTGAAAAATAAAAGGATAATAGTAGGAAATCAGGTTAAGACCAAATAGATTTTAAAAAAAATACCTGCCCAGAAACACTACCAAATCAACTGTAATCTCTAAAGAGAAAGTTAAAATATCCCAAACTGTGCACCTGACCACCTGAAGCCTAATCAGCATGTATGCTAAGGAGCCACCAATATAGACACTTCTGTCTTCCCAGAATGTATTTAGCCCTCTAATCCCAGTTTCATGTATCAGTTCAATACTTCTGACTTACCTAATGTAAATGAGAAGGGTAAGTAAGAACTAAGTGTTATCAGACTATTGATTTTGCCACTTACCAGAATTCTGCAGAAATGCTTTATTGCTTGATGTATTGTTTGAAATTTCCATCTCTTCTAGCCATGTTATACTGAACTTGTTCAGAAGTTTCCTATTCTGCCTGTGGAAAGAAGGACAATCAGAGTTCATACTGCATTATATGTCCCTAAACTCGGGCCATGGCCCACTACTGGGCCTTGAGCCTTTCAGAACTGAGATAATCTTTATCTTTATTGTCATTTTTTACTGTGAGCACAACGGCACACATCAAAAATGAAAGTTAGTTGCCCACTCTCAAAGTGAAACACATACATGACACACACCTAAAACATACTATAAACAACATAGGTATAGACCCACACCCCTACATATACATAACAATAAAATATTAAATACTGTCCATCTTGAATATATAACGGAAGGAAGAAGCTTGTGTGGAATGAAACTATGGCTGAATCTGGATGTTCTGCTGCGGATACCACGAAGCCTCCTCCCAGAAGGTAACAAGGAAAACAGGTTGTGAAGGGGATGTGTAGTGTCCCAGACAATCTTGCGGACCCTGCTCAAGCAGCGCTTCTGTGCTATGTCCTGGATGGGAGGGAGGGAACTGCCAATGATCTTTTCAGCCATCCTCACCACTCTCTGCACCGCCTTCCTGTCTGAAGTAGTGGTGCTTCCAAACTGTTGTGATTCAGGGTCAGCCTGTGGGTTCGGCAGTTGGGTCGGACGACTCAGAGGAGGAGGGGGGGTGTTGAAGACCTTGCTGAGTGGGTTGAAGATCTTGCTGATGATAGCCCTCAGCCAGGCCCCTCCCACTTGGTCACCACGGAGACCCAGCTGTGTGAGCCTGACAGTGTGGATGAAGATGACCCACAGCTGGCCCTGTTCAAGGATGCCCGATGCAGGAGGCAGTCAATTAGGAGTAAACAGAGGAAGGCAATGGGGCTTCTCGGAAGGAGGCAGAGAGAAGCCACGCCCTGAACTCTATATAAGGGGAATGTCTTGGAAGGCTGGTTTGCTGAAGGCAACCGCTCGGATGGTTCATGTTTCTTAAAGCTCCTGTTTCTTGGTTCGTGTCTTGTTTGTTTTTGTAGCTATAAATTTGGCAGGCGTAATTCCAGCCTCTTGCCGGTTGTAAAGGGGTTGTCCCTGCCTTTTCTGCAGGGCCGGTAGCAGGCTGGTACAGAACACAAACCAGACTGTGATGCTGTATGACAGGATGCTCTCGATCGTCCCCCTGTAGGAAGTGGTCAGGACAGGGAAAGGAAGATGAGCTTTTCTCATTGCGACGCAGAAAGTGTAGGCGCTGCTGTGCCCGCTTCACCAGTTTCTCACTGTTTTCTCTGGGCCACAGAAGTGGTGGGCGAGTGTGCCCGTGTGTGCGCACATCCCCTCTTACTTAAGCAGTGGGTGAGCACATGCACTTGCCCTGCCGTGCACACAGAATAATCCCCTCTTCTCCTCTCCCCAGCCGATCCACAAAGCCAAAGCCGAAAAGGTTGGGGAACTTTGTGTTAAACCATCATTGGTCATCTGAAAGGTGCATGACATACTCAACAACCTAGCATTTCTGAGACAAGATCAGGCCAAAATATAGAGTGTAGTGGGTTTGATATTGGCTATTTCAATGAGGATCACAGGAAAGTATATGTTGGACCAAATCAACCACACTTTATCTGCTTACTATAAGTTAAGAAAGGCAAGCAGGAAGTAGAGTGCAATAACACAAATGCCTTTGCTACGGCAACTGAAAGCCATCACACAAAACAAGACCATGTAATGTTCTAAATGCACATGCAGACATTTACAAGAACACTTTGATATATACTATTAACTTTTTATGGGGATGGGATATGTCCTTTTTAAAATAAAAAACAGCCTGTGATGTTTCTCACCCTGATTTGTAGCAATGTTAAAACAAATATGTAGAGACATAATACTCAAAGTATCTTGATGTGATTTGTCTGGACTGGGTAAGATTGGTTTTTAGCCCTGAGGCATTACAGAAAGCTCTGAAGTTTCCTGCATTGCAAATTGCATGTTTGGCAAAGTTGATAGAAATGCAAATTTTGAATGCACATGTTTCAATCCCCTTTACATCCCATTCAATCAAAAGACTCTTCTAAAAAGCTTAAAGAAAATGGACGGCTTTATTATTTATTTATTTAATAGATATAGGGAGATAGTACTTCACTACAAACATATGTCAACCAACACAGTTTTTCTCCTTAGAATTATCAAGCCTTCCGCAATTGGGTAACCCCTCCAGAAGTTTTCAATTTCAGTTCACAGAATTCCCAAGTGGGAATTATGGTAGTTAGGTCCAAAACATCTAGAATGCATCAGGTTGTGGAAGGCTAGATTAAAGAAATGACAAGTTTTGGGAGATAATAGTGTACCTTTTACTTCCATAAGCTTACACAATTTTAAAATAACAATATTAGATTCTATCATAATAGTCTTAAAAAATCTAACTGGATCTAAGTTAACTTTTCCAAGGAAAAGTATGTTATCCACTGTTCTTACCTCAAGAAGTCTAACCATAACTTTCATAGATTTTTTTTTACAGAACAAAATTATTAATGCCTTTCATGTTTCAATTCAGCCAATTATCTTGGGATGAATTTCCTATGAGACTGTGGTGGAAAAATACTTAAACGTATATAGATCTTTATAATTTAAAACACACAGATGGGCAACTGGGGGTCTTTTTTGTTGATCTCAAAGTCCACATGCATCATTACTTTGAAAATTACTCAATTTACTCCCATCGTGGAAGATAGTTGAAAACTACAGTGTGAGTTTTAAAGCAGACATTTCACTTAAAAAAAGACAAGAGAATTTCCAAGTAAGCCCTGTTCATATTCCATTCGAACAAAAACTGTGCCCTGTGGCACAGAAACAATCAAGACACTGAGTCACGTTGTACTGTTCTTATTATGCTATTTCATACCAGGAACTTTTAGGTAAGTGTTCTTTGGCTCAGATTCATTTACTGTCTGACCAATTGAATTCTGTTTCAATGAATGGAATACTACACTTGTCTGTACTACTTGCCATAATGTATCAATAAGCAGCTTTTAATTAGTTTATTAATTTATTTATTTATTTATTAATTTAATTTATATACCGCCCTTCTCTCAAGAGACTCAGGGCGGTTAACAGGGCAATACATAAAAACAGATACAAAAAATTAAAATTATTAAAACATCTTCGCTCCTTTCGTCGCGATCTCAAGACGTTTCTGTTTGTTCAAGCCGGCCTAGCCTGATGGGGATTGGTGGGGTTTTTTATTTTTGGTGTCTTAATTTTAACTTGGTGTTTTAGAATTTTATTCTAATTGTTTTAACTTGGGCAATCATTTAATCTCTTTTTAATGTCTGTATTTAGTATTTTATTCTGCCCTGTGAACCGCCCTGAGTCCTCAGGGAGAAGGGCGGTATACAAATATTATTAAATTAAATTAAATTATTAAAACATGATTAAACAGTGCCCATAATAATACAAATTTAAAATTAAAATCATAGTAACAATCCCACCCCGTCCCATCAGGCCAGGCCCGCTTCGTTAAAGAGATGGGTTTTAAGGTCGCGCCGGAAGGAGCGGAGATCGGGCGCCATCCGGAGCTCTACCGGAAGATGGTTCCATAAATCCGGTGCACTAATAAATAGGTTTTACAGATTTTTATATTGTTCACGCACACTACTCAGTAATGGGAATTGTATGTTTTAATTTTGAATTTTATTTGAACTGCGGCATGACTAATAAATTGAACTAAACTGAGCTCTGTCTATCTGTGATGTGATGATACTTTGACCTCAGCCTCCAAAAATATTAAGTGTGGATCTTGGCCGGGAAAGGTTTGCTTATTATGGTAGGAGTACCAGTATAAAATAAATATAAATAACATTTTTAGAAGCTATTTTTTAAAAAACCATAAAAGTTACAAAAAAAGCTCTATTAACCTATGAGTTACACTGCATAAGTCATGAATTTAAAGAAAAACACTCCTATGGCATCTGGAAAGAACAGGATTGGAGACACTGTTCCCTATTATTATACTGCCTTGCCTTCGACATCTGTCTTTACTTGGTTACACACAAATACCTACTTGCAGTTGGTTGCTAAGCTCAGCCTTATAACACTGATTAATCAGGCTGGTGAAAATAAACAAAGGATGGCACTCTTCAAATGACTATTTGACAGGGACATGTCCAACTGGAGATGGTGGAATGCTTGTTTGAAGGGTCTTTAAATTCCTGTGTAAAAAATTAGTATGCCCAGACCCGTGTCTGAAAGAAGAGCTCAGGTTCCAAAATGAATATCTTGGTTAAAAAAATGATTGGCCTATGATACACTGTTTCATCCAGTTAAAAGTCATGATGAGAGCTTCAGTAATATATATATATATAGATTAGAGTGCTTGACCAGCTTTGACCTACTTGAAAGGAAGATCCTTCCTCCGCACTTAACTGCTGAAGGTAGCTTGCAACAAAAAACACTCCAGTCCAAATAGTATTTTGGAAGTGGATCACAGAAGTGTACCCTGAGATTGCTGAAATTAATAGAGAGTGATGTTGTCCATTTTTGCCCTCTGGAAAAGATTCCCTGCCTGCTCTAATGACAGGGAAATTGGATAGTATGGATAAACCTTTAGGCACTGACTATCTCAATGAAATCGCTCTACCCGTGCTCCAAGCACCATAGAAAACAAAACACCATGCAAGCAAAACTGGATTAAACCCCATCATTTTGGAAATACAGAATCCTATTCAGTTCTCTCATGAAATGATTAGTATCTCCCAAGACTTTATGACATTAGCTTCCCTCCCCTTTATCTCGGTAGGCAACAGTTGCTACCAGAGTTTTGAGGTATATTTCATATTCACATTTCATTTCACATTGTTTGTGGCCTTTGTAATAGAGAAACTTGCTTCTTTTTCTCCAGCAACTTTTCTCTCTTAATATGCTGCCTAGGTTTTGGTTCCCATAACAGAACCGATAGGGAAGAACACATTTGACTATATATAAAACACTGAGTTTTATTAGGGTTTCAATTTAGTGCTTGGCTCCATCAATTGATATCTTTTAGGTGTTTCAACAATTCATTAACATTCTCATTGACAAATTCAGTGTTAATAAATTACAGAAATCCTTGGAATCCAAATGAACAAAAGTGAGCGATTTGTTTGGGTTCCAGAAGTTTGATTCCAGGGGGCAAAGAATCTGTTGGGGAAAAAATGTACAAGAAACCTGTCCTTCAACTATCAACAGATTATGAAGAAACAGATTATGAAGAAATTCGGGCAAATATTAATTTAGAGTAGAATTGAGAAAAGTTGGTTAGAGCAACAGAAGATTCATTGAGATTTGGGTAGCACTCCTCATCCCCAATTTTCAAGAGAACAAATGGAATGTTTTTAGACAGCTTACTAACATGTATGCAGATTAAAGGTCTTCCTTCTGCACTGGGAAATTTCTAGCCCACAGAAGAGGTGATGGCTGCATGCTTCCTGGAACTATGTTATTCCTTATCTCATCTTTACTTTTGAAGTTACAGCAACAGCAATGTTACCTTGTGTATCTGCGTAACTCTCTCTCTCTCTCTCTCTCTCTCTCTCTCTCTCTCTCTCTCTCTCTCTCTCTCTCTCTCTCTCTCTGTGTGTGTGTGTGTGTGTGTGTGTAAAGGGGAATTTCCATCTTCCTCAAAAGGTCTTCCCTCTTGGAACTTTGCATGTAGTTCATGAGGGCCACTAATAATTTTCAAAAGCTAACCTTTACTTAAATCTAGTATAAGGATCAAGACAGACTAGGGACTTCAGCTAATGTCATCAGCTTAGTTTTTCTGATGATGTGAATTCACATATCACTGCCTTAAATAAACCTCACATGAATAGTAGTAGATAACGAGGGAGAGTGTCTTAAAAAGACACCAACATTTTCATATACAATATTGTCTTGAAAAAGACAATTTTATAAAAGGATGTAGCATTAGTATATGACACCAGAAAAACTATTCAAATTTATGTTGAAAATATGGTAAACATGAAAGGTTGTTTTATCATGCTTACTGGACTTTTAAAAAAGCTAGACAATTTTTGGTTCAAATACATATAATAATACAAAGAACTTTAAAGATTCAACTGAAACCACAACTTTTCTTGCTGGGACTAATGGACAGACAGGCAGAAAAGATTTATGGAAGACTGCAGTGAGATTATCACATATGCAAAGATAGAAAGACTGTGAAATGCCCACAAAGGAGGAATGATTGGTAAAGATGACAGAATATGCATAGATGGCAAAAATGACTTGTTTCATTAGGGCAGGGGTAGGCAACCTTGGTTCTTTTATGACTCGTGGACTTTAACTCTGTCATAAAAGAACCAAGGTTGCCTGTACCTGGATTAGGGAGAAGATAATAGCAACATTGCCTAGTGACTGGAAACCCTTTGTGGGCTTTTTGTTGAAAATGGGGAAAAAATGAACTTGGAATTTATGGGTTTGGCGATAAAATATGCTAGGGTATGGAAAGAAGGCAGCCAACTGTAATCTTAGACAGAAAGCATAAAATATAAATGCATTTATAACCGATCTATATCTTTATATCTTTTTATATCTTTATTTTTCTTCCTTTTCTGTGTTTTAATTCTTATTTACTTATCACTTTTTTTACTTTCTTTTTCTTTTCTTTCTTTTAAATTTGTATTATTTTTGCTCTGTAAAAGATTAATTAAAAAGAAACATTTAAAATAGTTATCAGGTATGATCTCTTCCAGCACTGTAAAGGTGAAATCTACATTTAGTGAAAGTTTGCTATTTATACAGTTAGGTAAGGGTGAAAGACTCATGAGGCCAGACTTCTCTAAATACTTCTGTATTCTGATTTTCCAGCTGACAAAGGCCGTATACAAATTTTATGCAATACTTCATCTTCTTTCCAAACATATACCAAGAATGGGTAATTTTATGGTCCCAAGGCTCTTTTCTTTTCTTTTTTCTTTCTTTTTTTGCAGCCAGTAGAGCCCCCCCGCCAACCCTGATTGCTGTTCTGTGGTGACATAAAGAAACATCTGAAAATTATAACATATGTTCTAAAATAAGCTTGATTTTAAACAAAAGTCACAACTGCCACAAAATATCCTGATGATGTGGAAATGCATAATGTGGCCCTGGCCATTTTATGTGACTATTCTAACCACTGCAGTCCCTGAGCACGTGCCACATTTTAAATCAATGCCTTGTGTATCAAAAGTTAACATATCCTTAAAGGTAAAGGTAAAGGTTCCCCCGCACATGCGTGCTAGTCGTTTCCGACTCTAGGGGCCGGTGCTCATCTTCGTTTCAAAGCCGAAGAGCCAGCGCTTGTCTGAGGACGTCTCCATGGTCCTTTAAAATGTGCATAAAAGATGAAATATAAATATGAGACTTTCTCCAATAGGAACTAAAACTATGCTCTATTATGGGGATTTAGGTAAAAAGAAATGGTGCGGGAGGTGATGATAAACATATATGACCTTTCTAGACATTTGGGCCATGAACATTCTTTTGTACGGAAGACCTTGCTTAACTATTTCATGGCTATAAGATTTCACTTCTCTCCTTCCTTTCTCCTATCTAGTTTCATTCTAATCACCTCTGGTTGCTAACAAATTACATTTTTCTGAAGCATCCCAATAACGAAAGCACCACATATTAATATTCCCAGTATTACTTTTATTGGTGAAGTGGTAAATTAAACACTGGGAATGTGAAAAATCAATTAAACTTGCAAATGGAAAACATTAAAAGCAGTGCAAACCAGAATGACTTAAGGATGGTCAGAAGGATTAGCGGTTGGGAAACAGGCTGTTTACAAATATATCTGCAGGCAAAAGAACGCTAAAGAGAAAGTAGTAATGAGTAATTAGTGAGGAAAGGTTGACTTACAAGCACCTGAGATAATGAACTCCCCTTAAAATCCAGTTTTAACAAGAAAATTTGAAAGAGAACAGGATTTGGATCAATTAAGAAGTAACAAAATACTGCAAAAATAGAGAACATAAAATGTCTATAAGTTACTCTAAAAGTAACTAGTAGATTTTTGCATGTTTACTTAAAAGTAAGAAACAAGAAAATCCTACCTTCATGGCAATGTGTATTTCAAAAGTAATTTCATTATACAATCATGGACCTATTATAAAATACTGATATCGGTAGCATTTCTTTTATCAGGCAGGGTACATAATTGCTTGATTTTAAAAAATGTAAATCAGCCTTGTAGTTGTATGGGACCCTGATCTTACAGTTTATGGCTTTGTGATGGTAACAAAGAAGGAATTCAAGGAAATATAGTTCTACTAGAACAAGGCTTTTCAACCTTTTCACCCATTATACCACTTTTAGCATATGGCAACATCTGAGTACCACCAGTCACCTAGCAAGGTGTCAAAAACTTGATGACCCCCCCCAAAAAAGGGGGGTACGGAGCCAATTAGATGGTACCGCCCCAGACGCTTAATGGATCCTGATAGATTCCAAGCGGCGCTGGGGTCCCCACCTGCCTCCACTGCTCACAGCTCGGCTGATGCCTTAGTGGAAGCCTGGGGAAGGGCAGCCACTGAGGCACTTGACCGGGTTGTACCCTTGCGGCCCCTGACCCGGCGCAGATCCCAGCGAGCTCCATGGTTTTCCGCGGAGCTCCGGGAGATGAAGCGCCGGAAACGGGGCCTAGAGAGCTGCTGGAGGTCTAGCCGATCCGAACCCGACCGGTTGCGGTTAAGAACCTATATTAGGTCTTATCTCGCAGCGATGAGGGTGGCGAGGTGTAATTACTTCTCCACCCTCATCGCGTCCGCAGATAATCGCCCGGCCGCCTTGTTTAGGGTGACTCGCTCACTTCTCAATCAGGAGGTGAGGGAGGATCCCTTGCAAGGTCGTGCCGAGGAATTTAGTCATCATCTGTCAGATAAAATCGCTCGGATTCGGACCGGTTTGGACTCCAGCTGGGCAGAGTCAGGCGATCAGGACACGGGCGGTCTTGTCAATGTTATCTGGGAAGAGTTTGATTCTGTGACCCCTGATGAAGTGGACAGGATTATGGGGAGGCTGAGCTCCTCCACATGTTTGTTGGACCCGTGCCCTTCCTGGCTGGTTTATGCAGCTAGGGAGAGGACACGAGGCTGGCTCCAGGCGGTTATATCTGCTTCTTTGAGTGAGGGTTATTTCCCCACCGTCTTGAAGGAGGCGGTGGTGAGACCTCTCCTCAAGAAGCCTGCCCTGGACCCAGCCGTTTTGAACAACTTTCGTCCAGTCTCCAACCTTCGCTTTCTTGCGAAGGTTGTTGAGAGTGTGGTGGCGCATCAGCTCCCTCTGGTCCTGGATGAAGCGGATTATCTGGACCCCTACCAATCGGGTTTCAGGCCCGGGTACAGCACGGAGACGGCATTGGTCGCTCTGGTGAATGATCTCTGGAGGGCGCGGGATAGGGGACATTCCTCTGTCCTAGTCCTATTAGACCTCTCAGCGGCTTTCGATACCATCGACCATGGTATCTTGCTGCGGCGTCTCAGGGGATTGGGAGTGGGAGGCACAGTTCTTCAGTGGTTCTCCTCCTATCTCCTGGGACGCTCGGAGTCGGTGTTGGCAGGGGGGCAGAGATCGGCCCCTAGGTCTCTCGTTTGTGGAGTTCCTCAGGGGTCGGTTCTCTCGCCTCTCCTGTTCAACATCTATATGAAACCGCTGGGTGAGATCATTCGTGGTTTTGGAGTTGGGTATCATCAGTATGCCGATGATACCCAACTTTTCTTTTCGACCCCAAACCACCCCAGTGATGCCCTCGCCGTGATGTCCCGTTGCCTGGAGGCGGTTCGGGTCTGGATGGGGAGGAACAGACTTCAGCTCAACCCTGACAAGACTGAGTGGCTGTGCATTCCGGCATCCCGGGACATTCCAAATGTTCCATCTCTTTCTATGGGGGGTGAGCTCTTACCCCCCGTGGATAGGGCTCGCAACTTGGGAGTCCTTCTAGATTCACGGCTTACTTTGGAAGAGCATATAGTGGCCGTGACTAGGGGGGCTTTCGCCCAGGTTCGCCTGGTGCGCCAGTTGCGGCCCTATCTGAACCGGGATGCCCTGTGTACAGTCACTCATGCGCTCGTGACCTCTCGCCTTGACTACTGTAATGCTCTCTACATGGGGCTTCCCTTGAAGACCACTCGGAGGCTCCAACTGGTACAGAATGCGGCCGCGAGAGTTGTCTTGGGAGTTTCCCGGTACTCCCATGTTACACCTTTGCTCCGCGAGCTGCATTGGTTACCAGTTGTCTTTCGGGTGAGGTTCAAGGTGTTGGTCACGATCTTTAAGGCCCTACATGGCATGGGTCCGGGTTACCTCAGGGACCACCTGCTGCCGGCATCGACTCCCCTCCGCCCTGTGCGTTCCCACAGAGAGGGCCTCCTCAGGGTGCCGCCAGTCAGGGAATGTCGACTGGTGGCCCCCAGGGGGAGGGCCTTCTCTGTGGGGGCTCCGGCTTTATGGAATCAATTGCCGGTGGAGCTCCGGATGGCACCAGACCTTCGAACTTTCCGTCGGGGCCTGAAGACCCATCTGTTCGAATTAGCTGGTCTGGCCTGATGGGGGATTATGGGCTTTTAATTGTTTTTAATCTGTACTTCTGTTTTAATTGGGCATGGATTTAATTCTTTTTAATTTTTGTATAGTGTTTCTTATGTATGCCCTGTGAACCGCCCTGAGTCCCACCAAGGAGAAGGGCGGTATATAAATCAAATAAACTATAAACTATAACTATAAACTATAAAAAAGTGATGAAGTACAGGTAGTCCTCGACTTACAACAGTTTGCTTAGTGACTGTTCAACATTACAATGGCACTGAAAAAAGTGCCCCCCCAAGCCACAGCCGAGTAAGACACCTGCCTGCCTGCCCGGGGCACTCTTCTTCCTGTCTGAGGTTTTCATTGTTGTGAGCATTTCTGTTCAGGATTGGCAGTGGGGATGGGGTGGGGGTGGGGGTTGTTTGGTTTTTATTCTTCCCCCCTCCGTCTGCTGGGTGGTTGCAGCAGGTTTTGGTCACTTCACATGACCCTGGGACACTGTGATCGTCATATATATGAATTAGTTGCCAAGCATCTGAATGTAAATCACAAGACCCTGGAGATGCTGCAACATTCCAGCTGATTGGCACTTCTTCTGGGCTCAGTAGAAGCGCCGGGATCAGCACTGAGCTCCAGCTGGAGCCTGGTGCTGATCCTGGCACTTCTGCTGAGCCCTAACAGCCCCGAAGAAGTGCTGATCCTGGCACTTTCGCTGAGCCCTGATAGCCCTGCAGCTACAGCCATCTCTCGCTCAGGCTTGTGCGGTGCTGCCACCGGTTCAGCTCATTCCCCTCCCCCACTACCACTTTTCTAGGATGGTCATGTACCACCTGCCAGGTGCCAATGTACCACAGGTGGTACCAATACCAATGTTTGAAAAACTCTGTACTAGAATATATTTTTTCATTACTACAACAATAGAATGATCTGCTGGAAGTTTAGCTTAGAAACTAAGCTAAAGACCTGAAGCTGATTCCTTCAAAAGACCTCTTTCTGCAAAGCTCATTAAAAGGAATCTCAGAATGGTTTATAGTTTATAAAAATGTGCAGATCCTGCTTTTCTAATCTATATACTACTAAAACTCTCCTATCTTCCAATTTGGGATGTTGACTGAATGCATGTCTCTCATCTCTCTCTTGGTTAGCCTGTTTTCAAACTCTTGTATTATTGGACTTTGTAGATAAGGACTTTCATCAAATTGGCTAATTTAAAGAAGGCATCAACACTGCAAAACCCATTACCCCCATAAGTTTGAAATTTAGCAATGCTGTGGTTGAGACACAAGATTGTCATTTCCAATGCTCCCTGCCAGTTTCCTACAAGGAAACTCAGTGGGGAAGCCAGCAGGAAGTTGGAAGTCACTGTCACTGTCACTGCTTTTTTTGCTCATCCTTGCTCATCCTTTTTAAAAAGTATTTTATTAATTTTCTATTATTACAATTCGTTAGTGCTCAATGAATGTGTTGTCTGGGTTAATTTTTGCTTAGTAATAAAAATTAAGTTCTTACTCTCTATCTTGTTTTTCTAGCCATTGATAAAATAAGTTCCATGTTTGAAAGTATTCTGTGTCTTCTTTTTCTTTGCATTCTCAATATAACTCTATCCATTTCAGCACAGTCCAGTTGTCATGGTTCCAATAGATGAAATTCTTCAAAAGTATCGACATTTTCATCAGTTGTCAAAGCGGGAACATCCAGTGTTAGTAGCATTGACATCCAGCCCCCCTTACAAAAAGGGCAAATCCTGTAATTCAAACAAAATTATAGGTTAGGGGTTGCCCCTTGGTTTATTAGGGTGTTTCTCATAAAATCTATTAATGAGTCTGTTGGCTTTTACATCACTATATTTTACCCATGTGGCTTCAGACAATAGATATCCTTTCCATTACACTAAGTACTGTAACTTTCCCTTAAAAATTCTAGAATCAAGAATACATTTCACTTCATAATGAATCTGTCCAGCTACCATGAGAGGTCCAGATGCCTTCTTAGGGGGAGGTCATAAGGTGGAACCCCGGAGAGGTTTCAGTAGGCTACAATGGAACACAGGGTGGACTGTCCCTAGGAGTCTGGGAAGCTTCAACTCTACAGTGACAGGGTTAATGATTCTTACTAAAGGGAAGGGACCCAGTACTTTGTTCCTAACTTCTTACTAGGCAACTTAAGTCATAAATATTTTGTGGATAAACTTTTTCCCCAACTTGGAATGATTTTGGGGAGCCCTCTTTTTATTTGCTTGCTTTTTATATGTTTCAGAAGCCTTTTTCAGAGCAATTTTCATGTTTTTCCATACCTCCTCCCCCCCCTGCTCACCCACTGGTCAAGCATTTGGGAAGTAAAGGTTTCCTGAGGATATTCGGGTATTGGGTTAAACTCTTTTCCTGTGGTGACTTTAAAAGGCATAAAACCAGTGCTGCTGTGAACACAGTTATTGGAAGCCACCTCTGTGAAAGGGAGGAGGTCAGTCCAGTTTGTTTGCTAGTCCACATAGCATCTGAGGTACTGCTCCACCATTGAGTTCGCTGATTCAGCCACCCCATTTGTAGATGGGTGAAAAGCTGACAACAGTCCTTGTGACAAGCCGATTAACTTTAGGAAACCCCTCAGTCTGAGATTATTCGCTTTGGTGCACCGTGCAGTTTGTAGATATGCTTTAAAAACATCTTGGTTAATCTTTGGGTTGATGGGAGTCCTTTGCAGGCAATGAAATGAGCCTGTTTAAAAAATAGATCTATCACAGTCCAAATCACCATATTCCCCCGATTTTCAGGCCATTCCACTATAAAAGCCATAGCAATTTCTTCCCATGGTTGAGAAGGGTCTGCAACCAGTTGTAATAGTCCAGGGGATTTTCCTGGAATTCTTTTCATGGTGGCACATACAATACAGCTCTTGACATAGTTCTCTATGTCCCATTTCAGACCCAGCCATCAAAATTGCTGACGAACCAGATGTAGTGTTTTTAAATATCCAAAGTGTCCGGCTTGTTTCACATCATGACCATGCCGCAGAGCATTAAGGTGGGGGGTTTCAGGCAAATACTACTTCCCCCCTTTGTAAGCCAAACTATCCCTGCACGTCAAAGAGGTCTGATTTTCCTTGAACCATTGATCATTGAGGAGTTCCTGTTTTATTTTCTTCACCCCAGGGTCATCAGGGTTTGGAACCTTCGAAGATGGGGCTCTCCAAGGCATTAGTTGAGAAGTAGCTTGCGGTGTAGATATAATTGCTTCATTAACCTCTTCACGCTGGCTCTTTTATTGAAGTAATCTGGATAAAGCATCCGCTAAAAAGTTTTTTTTCCCCGGTATGTGTTTCAGGCTGAAGTTAAAACAGTTGAAGTATTGCGCCCACCGTACTTGTTTCTGGGACAGCTTATGGGGAGTTTTTAGTGCTTCTAGGTTTTTGTGATCAATCCATACATACCTCGAAAGGCATCTTGCTCCCCTCTAGGTAGTGTCACCAGTTTAATAGAGCCCAGTGTATTGTGAAGGCTTCCTTCTCCCACACTGCCCACCTTTTCTTGCACTTGGTAAACTTTTTTGAGGTGTAGGCACAGGGTTGTAGTACTCCATCATGGGTTTTTTTGCAATAGTACAGATCCGACAGCCATGTCACTGGCATCGGCTTGAATTACAAAGGGTTTCCCCAGACAAGGATGCTTTAGGACTGGTTTGACCGCAAACAGTCTTTTCAAATTCTCAAAAGCAGTTTGACAGTTCATAGTCCATGTTAGCAGTTGGCCCGATCGCGGCTTCCCCCCACCTCTTTGCCTGTGTTCAGTAAGTCCATAAGGGGTAAAGCAATTTCAGCAAAGGAGGGGATGAACTGTTGGTAAAGGTTGGCAAATCCTAGAAAGCTCTGAAGCTGTTTGCAAGTCTTTGGGTGTTGCCATTCGATTATGGTTTTCACTTTAGCCGGGTCTATTTCAATGCCCTCACTGGAAATTCTGTAGCCAAAATAATCTAGTTGGGTCTGGTGAAGTGCACACTTTGATAGTTTAACATAAAGTTTGGCATTCAACGGTTTCTTTAGCACCTCTCTCACTAGTTTTACGTGGTCGGTCATATTTGTGCTGTATATCAGGATATCATCAAGATGCACCAAAACTCTTTTATATAAATGGTCATGTAGTACCTGATTGATCAGCTGCATGAAGACAGCCGGAGCCCTCTGTAGTCCAAACAGCATGACTTTAAATTGGTAGCTCCCCATGGGACAGTTAAAAGCATTCCATTCATCTCCTTCTTTTATTCTTACTTGGTAATATGCCTCTCTCAGGTCCAAGACACTTTCCTTTGCCAGGTGCGTTGGTAAGTCCTTCAGGAGAGGGAGGGGGTATTTGTTTTCTACACTCACAGTGTTTAATCCTTTATAGTCTACACAGAGATGAAGTGACCCATCTTTTTTTTCCTTTAAATAACACCGGAGCTTCCACCTGAGACTTGGCTTGTTCAATAAATCCCCTCACTAGGTTCTTGTTCACATACTGCTGCATTTCCTCCATTTCAAGGGGGGTCATGGAGTACATCCTTGGTTGTGGAAGTTTAGCTCCCGGTAACAGTTCGATGGAGCAATAATTGGGCCAGTGGGGTGGCAGGGTGTCGCATTATTTCTCACTAAACACCTCCACTAGATCCCAGTATCCACTGGGAATGAGTGGCTCACCTGGTTGAGGCAGGGTGGCTATCTTTGCTAGCTCAGTGGACGGCCTAAATTCTCCAGTAACGTCGTCCAAATTAAGAGGGGGGACTCGGGCCCTATAGGTAGTCTCACAGTCCTCATCTCCTCTCTCACCAAATAAATGGTCTCCATTTAGCCAGTCAGGCTAGCCCTAGAATCATAGCCTCAGTCATCTTCGGAGCCGCCATGAAGTGAATGAACTCCCAATGTTCACCTATTTCTAAGTGTATTGGTTCAGTCAATTGTGTGACTAAGTTCCTCCCATTAAAGAGCAATCAGCTTGCTCAAATCTCATGCGTTTGGACAACAGCCTTGTTCATATGCCCAGTTTGAGGGCAAGTGGCAAGCTAATAATGCACTGGGAGCACCCTGAGTCCACTAGCACTTTCAAATCTACTCGTGCACCTGTCTTGGGGAATATGAGTTTGGCTGCAAAAGAAAAAGATGAAACGGGTTGACTCACCATTGGCTCATTCTCCCACTTGTCACTGTCATAGGAGGGCAGAGTGGTGGCAGGTCCAGCTGGGGCCTCGGTGCTCTCCTGCATGGATGACGTAACCTGGGCGATGGGTTCCTGCTTGGTCCATTTTGACTTCTCTTTTGATTGTTGCTGGACTGGCTTTTTCCTTGCCTGTGGTTCTGGTCTGCTCTGCTTTGCAGGTATGGGACTGGACAGCTCGCTGCTCACTGTCCTTGTTTCCCACATCTGAAACATTTGATTAGTGGACCAGCAGATAGTCTGGGGTTTTTCGCAGCCATGATGGCTGGAGGCTTACGTGGGGGTGGTCATCTGGTCTGTTCTGGCTTCTGCCAGGCTTCCTGAGGCAGTGGCTTCTTATAAAGAACTAGCAGCTCAACATCCAATCTTATTGTTGCCTGGTACCACTCTTGCAATAGGTTAGGGACAGCCTGATAGACACAAGCTTGAGAAAGGTGATCGTCTAGTCCCTCCTTGAAGTGGTGTACTAGGAATTGTTCAGGCCACTTTCTATTTGGCCTGCTATCTTATGAAATTCTTGTATGTATTCCAGAGCAGGTCTGCCATCTTGTTTTATCTTATGTTTTTGTGTCTCTGCTTTGAGGGCTGTGGGTGGGTCCTCGAACCTGGTTCTTAGGCCAAGGAGAAAGAGGTGTAGGTTCCCCAACTCAGGCGCCAGCTCATTGTACAGATTGTTTAGCCATTCAGATGCTTCCCCTTCTAAATTGGCCACGACTGCATCGACCATAGAAGCTGGATTGGGGTAGAAATTGGCATTGCTATTCATGTGATTTAGGAAAAAAGATGAGCTTTTCCAGGTCACCATCAAATGTCGCTCTGAGGGGTGGCACCATCATGGGTTACTGTCCCCCCCAGTGTGGTTGCATTCCCAGCAGTTTCTAGCTTCCCTGTTGTGGCTGTTGCATCCCCAGAGGAAGCTGACCTTCCAATGGTAACTGCTGCATCTCCAGTTGCTGCAGGCCCCCCAGTGGTTGCTGCACATTCAGGGGCTGTTGCCAACCCACTGGTGGTGTACTCTCAATGGCTGCTGACCTCCTGGTGGCAGCGGCTGTGGCATCCCCAGCTGCTGCAGGCCTCCCATTGGTCCTGGTGGCAGTTGCTGCCATCCCCACTATTGCTGCACTCCCATTGGTGGCTGTGGCATCCCCAGTTGATGCAGGTCTGCCAATGGTTGCTGCACATTCAGGGGCTGGTACCAGCCCCACTGCTGTGGTACCCCCACCTGCTGCTGACCTCCCAGCAGTGGTGGCTGCAGGATCCCCAATGGCTGCAGGGCCCCCAATGGCTGCGGTGCTCTCACCTGTTTCTGCCCAGCCAACAGATCATGTAGTGTTGCATTATATCATGTTGAACACTCCCATCTGAGTCTTCCACCTGCATAGGCTTCCAGCTCATGGGGTGTCAATGGAGAAGTTCTGGGCCATGTGACCGATGGTAGTGATGGTCAGGGCTTTCATGGTACCTATGGCGGTCTGGGCTTCTGCAGGAATGACAACATCTCAGTCCGCCATGTTCAGAGTAATGGCTGGGACTGTCCCTCCTTGCAGGGCTGGAGGTTAATGTTGGCGGCTTCTAAGATGGGGAAGCCACTTGTGCTCCATAGGCGGGGCTGGGGCTTCTTTTAGGTGCAGATTGACATCTGCTCTGCTGATCGTCATGATTGCTTGCATGGGAAGAGTGAGAGGGCTGATCCCCACTCTTCATCTCTAGCCCCTCAAACCTTTTCACCAACTTTTCCACCGATTGGCTATGGGCCGCGGGCAGGTAGTTCCATTCTCCAAAGTCCTCAGTTTCAATTTCCTGATCCTCTAGTGGCTCGTGGAATTCGATTCCCAGGAGATTCCTTCTTGCAATTCAACTTCAGACGCTTTTGAATAACTTTTTTTTGGCAGGGTCATCTCGAGGTGTTTGGAGTCTCCCCTGGGCAGGATCCACTCCGAAGACCAGATCAGCTCCTGCATTTTGAGTCTTGCCCCTAGCTGTAAGGCCTGGGAAGTTTCTTTCTCCACTGGTGCGCTGGCTTGCGCTCCTTCCACTGAGGTGGCAGCCATGTCTGGGGTGCTGGATCCAGGCATTTCTTCCTTCTCTATGTTGAGATCTTCCCTGAGTCTTTGTCAGCCTGTCCCTCAAATTAGGGATGGTGACTGGAGCTCAGGACCCCAACGTGGTTAAGCTAGAAAATGGTAGTTTTGGGGCTAATGTCATGGTTCCGATAGATGAAACCCTTCAAAAGAACTTTGAGGCATTGTTTTCCTTAAAGAATCTTTTTATTCAGGAAACAAAGTATTGGCACTACATAGTTGAACCCAAAAACTAAATTCCCTTCCCCCTGATACAAAGTAACAAAGTGCAGTTCCCACCCCCAATAAACTGTCATAAATCACATTCCCCAATTAGCTTAAAGTGCAGGCTTTCTCCTTAACTCCAGAGCCCGCCAAACTGTTATCAGCTTGGGTTCCCACCACAACGATATGTTATGGCTAGCTAAGATTACATTTCAACCCCTCCCCCTTGTTGCACCTAATTTCTAAAGCAAGAAAAGCATTGTAAAGGAACAGACAAAATGGCTGCATTTTCATCAGTTGTCAAAGTGGGAACATCCAATGTTAGCAGTGTTGACACCAGTATTTTCTTGATTATTGCTTCATCCAATGGTGTTACCTCATTTTTCCAGTGCTGAGCAAATACAATCCCCGCTGCTGTTAATACATGTAATGTTAAATACACATTTTGTTTATCAAATTTTTCTGGAATTATACCTAATTTCAGGTTTAAAATCTATGTGTTTTCCTAACATCTTTTCTAACAAAGTATGTATTTTTGTCCAAAATCTTCTTGCTTTAACACATGTCCACCACTGGTGATAATATGTACCAAGATTCTGATTACATTTCCAGCATTTACTAGACATATTTTTAAACATTTTTGCTAATCTAACAGGTGGAAGATGCCATCTATAGAACATTTTGTATAAGTTTTCTTTATACAGTCATTGTCAATTTATAGTTTCTTTCCCAAACATTTTGTCATTTCTCTAATTCTATATTATACCCCCCCCCAAAATTGCCCATATTATCATTTTTTCTTTCACTTGTTCATCTTCCATTTTCAGATTCAATAAGAAGTTATACAATTTCTTAATCAGTTTTTCATCAGAAGTCAACAACACCTGATCAAACATTGTCTGGTCTTTATAAAGACCATATATTTTAACGTCTGTATCATACCTCGATTGCATTTGCAGTTGAGGCCGCCATGATAAGTCAATACCCTGATCTTTTAACTCTTGTTTAGATTTTAATTTTCCATCTGTGTTCAGAATATCCTTATATGTTAGAATTTTCTCAAATTTAACTAAGTTTGGGTGAATGAATGCTTCCATTGCCTCATCCTTGGTCATTCTGTTTCTCTATTGAGGTAAGGAAATATCGTTGGATGCTAAGTGTTCAAACTAGTTTCGTTGAGTGATGGATCCTTGAGGAGAGGATTTACCACTGCCTCCTTAAGAACCGGTGGAAGCATCCCTCCCTCAAGGAAGAATTAACTACTCCCCAGACCCAATCATATATCCTCTCTGAGCAGTCTTAACCAGTCAGGAAGAGCACAAATCTAACACAGAAGTGGCTGAATTAGCAGTTGCATGATCCACTCCTCAGGTTCAACAGGATCAAACTCCCCTCAGATAACCATGCAGACTTCCATTGATTCTGCTGGAGTCCAATATAGAGTGAATAAAAACAGCTTTCTCTTCTAGATGTACAGCATATTTCTCACAGTGACCCTGTAAGTGACTCTCAGTATTATCTCCTCCAAAGAGAGACTGAGTCACCCAAAACGGCTGCAGGGAGAATATCTGCAGACATAGTAACGACAGAGAAATAGATATGATTTGCAGCTATAATCATCACAAGGTAGTCTATAACAGCAGCTCTAGCTCATGCCTGATTGTCTTCACTCCTGATTGTTTGCTAGTGGTGTTCTAGGCATCTCTTAGCCCTCTTTAGTTCCCTCCTTCCTTCTACTATAGGGAGTTATGGGAACTGTGGGCACAGGGAGGCCATTCTTATGCAATCTTGTCCAAAGCTGTGATCATTCTTCCATTCCAAGTGACCACCAAGGCTTCTCCAGATTGTGTAGACCTTCCAGAACAATGCCAAGCTTCCTCTGGAATCCAGTTGGATCCATCTGTCACCTGGAGTAAGCTGATCTAACAGACCCAGTCTTCCAGGGGTAGGTGGTTCTAGTGAATTGGAGACTCATCATGGAGTGTTCTGACCAAGACAGGGGAGAAATCAATATCTCCCCCAAATCCATAGCATTGTGTTACTTCTGTAACAGAAAAACCAGGTCAAGCATGTGAGAACTATTATGAATCTGGCCCTGGATGACTTGGGACAGGTCCATAGTGGTCGTGAACTTCCAAGCTGCCTCAGACCTTATGCCTAGGGAAGGCAAGTTAAGATTCCCCAAGACCATAAGCCTGGGGAAATCCACCACCAACCAAGCCATAGAGTCAAGTTGCTCAGTCAGTGAGGCTGCTGCACACCAGAGAGACTGGTACAACAGCAACAGTCCCCACTGAACCCTCTTTGTGCCCAACTGAACAAATAGGAACTTTCACTCAACAATTTGATGGGCAGGACTCCCACATGCCTCCCAAATATCTCTGATCCCTTACTCTGAGATCTTGGCTGGTGCCACACTTGAATACAGAGTTTTGAAAGGTTTTGAAAAGGAATTTATCTGGTCTGAAAAGAGACTGGTTGCAATAAGTTATTTAGAGAATCTAATGCAGGTTCATTAGCAGGTCTTCATTTTCCAATACAATTGCATTCTCAATCTGTCTTAAGTCAATGAAGATTCTCAGTCATCCAAGTAGAGTTGTCTGGAAGTTGGGTCAACAAAATATTTCAAGCCAAAAAGGAGAGAAGTACAGTTGCCATGACTCATTTTCCAGTTCTTAAGTTTACTTCCTCTCCGTAAAGATATGCAAATAAAGCTGTGTTTATGTACAAATCTGCCACTATGGCTGCATCTCAGTGGGGAGCCGTGGTGGTGTAGTTGTTAGTACAGCAGACTAACTCACTGCTCATTCCAGGAGTTCAATTGTGAACGCCTCAAGATTGACTCTTTCCCAGGTCAGTAAAATGAGGACCCAGATTGTTGGGGGCAATATGCTGACTGTCTAAACTGCTTAAAGAGGGCTGTAAAGCACTGTGAGGCGGTATATAAGTCTAAGTTCTATGGCTATTGCTATCTGTTGGTGCCAGTCAAAATTTGATTGTGATTATTAACCCATTTACAACACCTTAACCTACATTTTTATTTTAAAGTATTTTTATACATGTAAAGGGTTCTGTACACATTAACAGTTCTGTGTTCTAAATGTCCATATTCTGAATTAAAACAGTGCAGAAAAATGGGGTATTTCAGTATAAGTATTTTCAATAGACGTTTGTTCACCGCAGTCTTTCCCCCCCCCCCTTATTTTCTAAGTCATCTGAAGCTTCAAAGAGTTAAGCTACCACTGACATGCCTGAAGGGCTAATACTCTTGATGATTTTGTCGCTCTTCTAAAAATAGGAGGCAAGGTTTCTAATCTCCTTGCCAGTCAATTCCACTCCCTGCCAGTTTTTCCCTGCTCTTTCTTGCAAAGAGGCATCTGCAACCCAGAACTGTCTATGACCTAAGTTTAGAATGATTAGCAGGGCTTATTCAGCTGAACAATTTAGAATCCTTAACCTGTCAGTGGGCTTTTCAACCAAGTTACAGAAAGTTTTTTTTTTGTAAATGATTTGGTAGGTCTATTTTTTTTAAGGCAACTGTAATAGAAGCAGAAACTAGAAAGCTAACCCTCCTTGTTACCATGTAAATCAAAGGTTTGCATGGTTAAGCCAGGATGAAAATCGGTCACATAAGCTTTCCCAGGAACAACAGTGAGTCTTAGAAAAGGAATCCAGGAAAGTTAACTTGGCAAAAACTAAAATTAGGTGAACACAGATTTCTCCATATATATTATGCTTGATTCAGAAAGGACATGGGTTTAACTTTATCAGAACAGAATTATCATCCTTCTGTTGAGACATAGGCTTGCTTATTAGTTCAAACCCTCCAAGAGAACTATGTAAGTTTATTTTTTAAATGAAATTTACCCTGAATTAAAGGATTACAGGGTTATAAAAATACCTTATCGGTTGGAAAAGGAAATCCTGATTTTTTTGCTACCATAAACTAATATGATTCTTCTCTTACAAGGTCTACAAGTTAACTACATGACTGAATGTCCAACTGAATCCAATATTCCCACCCTAGTTCACCACTATGCAATGCTGGATCCCATTGCATCAAAATGGAAAGTTATGATAGTGGAAGTCAGCACATTGGTTTGACAGGGCTAACCAGGCTGACCGGCACCACAAAAGCTAAGTGTGATGCCTAAAATTTGGCAACAAAATTAGATACATATATTTTCTTTTATAGAGAGAAGCATGAATTATTTAGGAAGACTCATTTCAACACCAGAATTGTTGGACTAATAATTGAGCACCTTTGACTGGAGAAACTCCAGAGGTACTACTAGATCCTATCAACCAGACTAACAACAATTAGTGAAATTCTTGTCTCTAAAAAGGATTTGGTTGAATTAATTCAGTTGTATTATCTTCTATGTTGTTTTTCCTATTTATGAAATTTTGTATGCAGACAAATTAATTGTATTTGCCCAGTGCTTCAGTCAACTCCACCTTTTGTATGACATTATAGAAATAATGATAAACTGATAAATGATGATAATGATAAACTGAACTGATAATAACCTTCACATCTCAATCCTACTAAAGTTTGATTGGCTGTTAGTTGTAATTGTTATACATTATTGCATCACAGGCATTTTATCTCTGAGTAAACCTGAGTAAGTACAGTCAGTAAGTGTGTGTGTGTGTGTGTGTGTGTGTGAGAGAGAGAGAGAGAGAGAGGAGGGGAGGGGAAGAGAGAGACCTTTATTGTATATTTTTGGAAAACTTCCTGCGAAGATAAAAAGAGCATTACTACACTCATTACATGCTTCTATATATTGTACATCAAGTATCAGGTAAGCCACCAAATACTCAATTAGATACCACTATCTTGTGTACAATGTAAATTTGGTGACATTTGTGTAGGAGGAGTTATACTCATAATTAATTAATTAATCATTTTAACTTTATCACTGCTAGATTCCACTCATTTTTGAGTAATTCAGAAAATAAAAACAAAACATCAAATACTATCAGACAATAAAACATGGAGCAAAAGATGAAATGGGATATCTAGTTAACATCAAGCTTATAAGCCACTCCATCTATCCTAGGCCAAAGCCTGGGAGTAGAGGCAAGTATTTGCCATCTGGAACTTCATCAGGATGGGAGTAAGCTAGATCTCTGAGGGAATCTCATTCCAAAAGGCAGCACCATGACAGAGAAGGCACAATTCAGGGATCACAACAGATGGCACTGCTTAATTGAAGGAACCCAGTGCACGCCAACCCTGTAATCAGGCCAACACCACAGGTCCCTTAATGAATCAGTCCCTATCCTATATAGGGCTTTATAGGTCATAACCAGCAAGTTGAAACAAACTGGCAACCAGCGTAGCTTGCTGGTATACAAGGGCATAGCCATCACTGTATGCGTTGCTGCAATCTGGACAAAACTGAAGCTTCCAAATGAAGTTGTAGCGTGCAATTATTATTTTTTTGTTTCTTTGCTGATATAGCACTGGAACCAGGGCTGAAAGAGTCAGTGATATTGCTTTTGAATCCAACATGATTTGGAATACACCAAGGAACTAAATAATTTAGGTCTATCTATAAGTAAATATACCAGTTTGCCTTTTTAAAAATATA
Organism: Vipera berus; assembly: GCF_964194415.1. Lineage (NCBI taxonomy): Eukaryota > Metazoa > Chordata > Lepidosauria > Squamata > Viperidae > Vipera > Vipera berus. The sequence goes on along the minus strand of NC_138202.1, from coordinate 129,649,390 downwards.
GCAACTACTGATAGTGATTACAAGTGTACCTTCAAGAGATTTTAAGGGCCTCACTGAGGCAAACAAAGTGGGGTTTCAGAAGAGCCCAACCATCAACTGGATGTCTTGGTGGTTTGCCTGTATTTTCACACAATGTCTTTGGAAGGAAACCTGTCAGTTGTTTGTCAGAAACAGCTGATTTTAGGTTGTTTTGTTTATTATTGTAGGAGCTTGGTTTAAGGATTTACTGGATTACTGAAGTGAAGGAAGCGAATCATGTTGACACAGACCTTTTCTACATTGTCCAGTTTTATTGGGAGATAAGGTTAACTAAAGCTACTTCTGATTCTTTTAACATATTTATATTCAAACAAGCTTTTTTACGAGGCAACTGGACTTTCTTATCTTTGAAGATGTTTCATTTCTCATCAAAAAAGCTTCTTCAGCTCTGACTGGATGGTGGGGTGTTATATCTTCAATTCGTTAGGCATTGAACGAGGCAGAGGTGTTGAAACACCAAGTAAGTTTATTAACTCAGAACAGAAGCAGCCCTAATGAATGCTGCACAGCTATTTATACTGTTGGCCTCTAGGCGGCAACCAATAGGTTTAAAGTAACAGTTTCCCTCCCCAAGCCTAATTATCAGCTTGGAGACAGCCAGTCTGGCTTTCAGTAACAGCAACCGTTAAGCAATACAGCAATCTAGGTTAGACATTAAGCAAGTGATTAAAACAGTTATGGCCAATACATTACAACCCTTCCCCCTAGATGGCTCAAACCTTCAATTGTTTGACATAATCCTGCAAATATTTAGGTGGCCTTCTTGACCATTCTGAACGTCTAGGGGTTGCAGGGCTCTCCTGGTCTACCCGCTCATCTGCCAGGCTGGGTAGACCAGGACTCTGAAGTCCAGTGGAGTCAGGCTGACTCGAGTCCCTTTGGCTGGCCTGTCCTGGTAGGCCAAAACCAAAGTCCAATTGTGCAGCAAAATCTACCAGGCTGGCACTCAGCGCAGTTTGCCGGTTCTGCACAGTGGAAACAGTTTGTTTGTCCGGGGTGAACTCTCCTATGGCCATTTTCCCATCTCCTTGACTGAGAGTTCTGTCAGAGCATGCAAGCTCCTCTGTTGGACTGCTGTTGCATGGGCCCTGTGTGCGGCCCTGTTGAGAGTCCTGAGCCAGTGACTGATTTGCTAGCCTCTGGCGCAGCTGGTCAATGTGCCGGCGAATGACTTGGCTATCTTCCAGGACCACCTTGTAAGAGAGTGGTGCTGACACCTTAACAACCACTGCTGCCACCCACAAAGCCCCTTACCTGTAATTCCAGGTCCAAACCCGGTGACCAACTTGCAAGCCTCTTGGTGCTTTTGGCTGTGCAGTGTGTGAGGCAACTTGGTCGGGGTGTGTCCTGTCCAGCTTGGTTATCAATCTTCAGCCCCATCAGAGTTTGACTGGGCTTCTGCCCGTGGCGGTGCAGGGAGCTGTGAATTGGCAGAGTAGGAAATCTGCCAGACTGTGGTGCCAATCTCTTGTGATGATCCATTTCAGGGATTCCTTGGTTGTGCAGACCATGCATTCTGTTTGGCCGTTCGAGGCTGGGTAAAAGGGAGCCGAAGTGGCGTGCCTAATTAGATTAGCCCTGAGGAAGAACTGGAATTCCTTGGCGGTAAACTGAGCCCCATTGTCTGAGACTAACATGTCTGGTAGCCCATGCATTGCAAAGATTCTGTGCAGCTCCATGATGGTCCTGGCAGTAGTCATAGTGGAAACTGGTGCAACCTCTAACCATTTAGAGTGGCTATTGACTACTATTAAAAACAGCTGTCCTTGAAAGGGCCCGGCAAAATCGATGTGGATTCTTGACCGCAGTGTGTGAGTGTCCCCCCATCAGTGGACAGGGGCTTGCAGCATCTCCGGTCTGGATTGCTGGCACATGTAGCAACCATGTACTTGGGCCTCTATAGCTTTATCTAGCCCTGGCCACCAAAGGTGGCTCCTTGCAAGTGCCTTCATCCGGACTATTCCCGGATGGCCCTTGTGTAGACACTCAAGAACTATGGGCCTTAAAGAGCTCAGAACTATGACCCTGCTTCCCCAAAGGATGCACCCTTTATGAGCTGAGAGCTCATCTTTTCTCATGAAGAAACTCTGAAATTCTGGCCCTGGACATTTGTCCAGCCATCCTGTGTGTACCCAATTTAGCATGCAGCTAAGTGTTTTGTCAGCAGCTGTCTCTGCAGCCACGTCCCCAGCATGAAGGGGAGACTCCGGCAAATCCTGGATGGCCAGGATGCGTGCAGCCGGAGCTGGATCTAGCTCTACATGTGGCAGGGGCAATCTGCTAAGGCCATCTACATGGCCCATTTCTTTGCCCGATTTGTGAATCAGCCTGTACCCATAGGCTGAAAGGAAGATTGACCACCTCAGCATTTGAGGAGACAAAATGTGAGATGTCTGCTTGTTCATAGTGAACAACCCTAGAAGTGGCTTGTGGTCCGTAAATACCATGAACTGGTGGCCATACAAGTAGTCATGGAACCTTTAAACTCCAGCCACGATTGCCAAAGCCTCTGCAGATGACAGGGTCCTAGAATAGTAGGCGATGGGAGACTGTTTCCCATTAGCTGACAAATGGCTCAACACAGCCCCAACCCCATAGGGAAATGCATCACACGCGATGCATACAGGCAGCTTCTCGTTAAAATGTGTGAGGACTGAGTTCAAGGACAGCAGTGCTTTGACTGCCTTGAAACTCCTCTCGTGGACGCTTGTCCATTGCCACTGAGCCTTTTTGTCTAAGAGCCAGTGTAACAGCTCTGCCACTGTGGCCTTATGTGGGAGGAATGCATGGTAAAAATTCAGGAGGCCCAGAAAGGCCTGAAGCTCTCCCTTGAACTTCGAACTTGGGGCATACTGAATTGCCTTTAACTTGGAGTCCGCCGGATGAATGCTGTCGGCATTGATACAGAACCCAAGGAACTCAGTTGACTCTACCCCAATCTTGCACTTTTCTTCTTTTAATTTAAGTCCCGCTGCGCGGAACCGCTGAAGGACAACTTTAAGCCATTCAGCCAGAATCTCTGCTTATTCCCTGGCAATGAGGACATCATCGAAGTAGGGGCAGACCCCAGGGATGCCCTTGAGGGTGCACTCCATCACTCCCTGGAAAAGCCCTGGGGCTACACTCACCCCAAATGTAGGCGCTTAACATTGAAGGCCCCCCTATGGGTGACAATGGTTTGGGCTGCTGCCGTGGCCTCATCCACAGGCAGCTGTTCGTAAGCCTGCACCAAATCTAATTTGAAATGACGCCAAAATGTGGCTGACAACTGGCACTGGGTACACGTGCTGTTGAAGTGTCCTGTTGACAGTACACTTATAGTCAGCGCATATGTGTACTTCTCTGTTGGCCTTAAGTGGCGTTACTATGGGGGTCTCCCACACCCCACTGTCCACGGGCTGCAATACCCCTTATCTGACCAGCTTGTCCAGCTCTGTGTCTATTTTTGGTTTTAGGGTGAAAGGCACTCTACGAGGCTTGATCTGTATTGGAGTTACCATAGGATCACGCTTGAGGGCAATCGGAGGACCCTTTTACTCCCTTAGGCTTCAACTGAAAAGATCTGCGAATTCTTGGTAGATTGAAGACAAGTCTGCCGCTTGTGTCTGGTGAATGCTGGTTACTTGAAAGCCCAGTGCATCAAACTAATCAAGACCTATGAGGCTCGTGCGTTGGCCTTCCACCACAACGACATCTAGTGGGCCTTCAAACCCCTTAAATTGCACAATGAGTGTGGCTTCTCCTTTGACTGCCACTTGGGAGTTTTCGAAGTCTGTGAGCAGTAGATTAGATGGTCGGAGTTTGGCCCATCTGTTGCTGCAATTGCATATGTGCCTGAATCTTCCTTGGGAGATGATGGACATGGCTGAGCCTGTGTCCAGTTCCATTTTGCATGGAACACCCTGAAGCTTGACCTGGAGTTGAAGCTTCAGTTTAAGGGGGCAATGGGCACCAGTGCAGAACACGCTCCTCTGGCTGGAGCAAAACCCTACCCGGTGTTGACCCGGGGCCCAGGTACCTCTCCTGCATGAGTCTTCTTGTGGACGGTCCCTCTGGCGACCTCGGCAGATGGCGGCAATGTGTCCTGGTTTTCCACATGCCCAGCACGTTGCTGTTCAGAATAGGCATTCCACGCATTGATGGTGGCCTCTGCAGCCCATGCATCTAAGGAAAAGAGCTGCCTTCTCAGCTGGCCGCAGTCCCTTCTCTGGTTGCTTCCACAGCTGGTTGACTTCGTAGTCTGAGTCGGTGTCTTCCATCCACTCAGTGTCCTCATGGTGGATGGTCTTGGCGCTTGGCGTGCTTTTGGAGGGCCGTAGTGCTTTGATGGCCCCTCCAGCAGCTTTGTCCACCATGGCGTCCTTCACGGCTTCCTGTAGAGAGTCTCCTTGGCAAAGAGTTTCTGTTGGAGGTCTCAATTTCTGAGTCCACAGATGAGTTGGTCTCTTAGTGTCTCCTCCAAGTCTGCAAAGTTGCAGAGTCGAGACACTTGATGAAGGGTTGCAATGAATCCTGTAGCAGACTCGCCGGGCTGTTGTTCCCACTGCTCAAAAGCAGTGCCTCTATGCTATGATGGATAATTTGGGCTTGAAGTGGTCTCAGAGCTTTTTCTTCAAGTCTGTGTAAGTGACCGACTCAAGCAGTGCAGGGACGACCAGGTTTTCGGCAATGTCGAAAGTGGCAGGACCGCACACACAAAGGAGTGTCGCAGCCTTCAGTCCATCTTCGCTGACCTGGTTGGCGTGGAGATAATTATCAATGTGGGAAATGTAGGACACCCATCTCTCCGGGTGTGTCATGTCGAATTCTTCAAGTTTTCCCACTTTCGCCATGGCGAGTTGCTTGTGTTCCTTGCTCATGATGCCTTGTGCTGCTGGCTTCTGTGTAGGCCCTAGAATGGATCCTTAGGGCATGGTGGTCTCCAGCATGGCTTGCTGGCAGACCGAGTGGGGGGAAAACATAGTTCCTGCCAGGTTCTGTGCTGGCCTCAACCCCTAGTGACTTCAGACTCTTACGATGAAGCAGCACATCTCACCTTCATCGCCACTGTTATATCTTCAGTTCGTTAGGCATTGAACGAGGCAGAGGTGTTGAAACACCGAGTAAGTTTATTAACTCAGAACAGAAGCAGCCCTAATGGCTGCTGCACAGCTATTTATTCTATTGGCCTCTAGGCAGCAACCAATAGGTTTAAAGTAACAGTTTCCTGCCCCAAGCCTAATTATCAGCTTGGAGACAGCTAGTCTGACTTTCAGTAACAGCAACCGTTAAGCAATACAGCAATCTAGGTCAGACATTAAGCAAGTGATTAAAACAGTTATGGCCAATACATTACAGTGGGGAATGGAAGGATTTATACTCCTTGCAGACAGCTGGTCATTTGCATTCTTTTAGAGAGTCATTGAGGCCACCTGCAGGTTTATCTGTGTCCTCAAGATCACCTCAATAGTGCAAATGGATGTGCAGCCTTCTTAGAAATTCTGAAAGGACTGTGTTGTAGATTGGAGATAGATGATGTCTAGTGAGAGAGGGCTGTTCAGTTTTGACATAGTTGACCTCTTTGATCCCTCTTGGGTTTGTTCTCCTATGCTGTGCCATGCATTTATGAAGTGGTTGTTTTGTTTCCCCAATGTACAGATCTGTACATGGCTCACTGCATTGTACTTCATATATCACATTGCTCAGTTTGCTCAGTTTCTCAATTTCAGTTACTCTGTATATGCAGTACAATGCAGTGAGCCATGTGCAAATCTGTACATTGGGGAAACAAAGCAACCACTTCATAAACACATGGCACAACATAGGAAAACAAACCCATCAGGACAAGATTCAGCAGCACGTCTGCATTTAAAAGACAAAGGCCACTCTTTTGAAGACAGCAAAGTCCACATTTTGGACAGAGAGGACTGCTAGTTTGAAGGAGGGGTCAAAGAGGCCACCTATGTCAAAACTGAACAGCCCTCTCTCAACAGAGGGGGAGGGATATAACGTCATCTATCTCCAGTCTACAACACAGTCCTTTCAAAAGTTTCAAGAAGGCTCCACACCCATTTGCACTACTAAGGTGATCCTGATGACTCAGATCAACCTACCGGTTTTCTCAATGACTCTCCAAAATAATGCAAATGATCAGCTGTCTACAAGGAGTATAAATCCTTCCATTCCCCACCCCCCAGTCAGAACTGAAGAAGCTTCTTCGATGAGAAGTGAAACATCTTAAAAGAAAAACAAGTCCAGTTGCCTCATGAAAAAGCATCTTTGGGATAACTATGACCTGGATGACTGAAAATCTCCATTGACATTCAATTTGAGAAACAGGTTTTTTTGGCTAGATCATTTATCTGGCTGTAGTTCACCATTAATAAAGTTTAGAGTCTGAAAATCCTTGAGTCACAAAACATATCTCTTCCCAAACAATGTGATATACAGTATTAGATACTGTTTATTTATTACCCAGATTCTAAGCTATTTATTACAAAGTTTGTTCTTAGACAGTTTCTTTCTTAACAGAATAACTTTAACCATAAAAGAAATTGTACTTGCAAGCAGAAGCTCCCATCTGAAATATTTACAATAGGAATAAATCAACATTTGTTGGAAGTAGCTTATCAAAAAAATCTTACTAGAAGTCAAAAATCATTCTGCATTTTGGAAGGACTTTATTCAGTAACCAGTAATGATGAATGTTAAAATTACTGCAGTATAGAACAGACTATTAATGGGTATAAATTCAATTAACTATTAGCACTTCAATTCAGCAATAGCAGCAATAACATATGGTACATCCATAAGATTAGATAAATAGATGATAGCTAGATAGCTAAATATGGACAGGAATGGGTGAATTTAATTCAGATGACCATCAGGTATACTACTGTGGGCAAGAATCCTTCAGAAGAAATGGAGTAGCCTTCATAGTCAATAAAAGAGTAGGAAAAGCAATACTGGGATACAATCCTCAAAATGACAGAATGATCTCAGTTCGAATCCAAGGCAAACCATTCAATATCACAGTAGTCCAGGTCTATGCCCCAACCACCAGTGCTGAAGAGGATGAAATTGACCAGTTCTATGAAGCACTACAGCACCTTATAGAACTAACACCAAAAAATGATGTTCTTATCATCATGGGGGATTGGAATGCTAAAGTAGGAAGCCAAAAGATAACTGGAATAACAGGCAAGTTTGGCCTTGGAGTGCAAAATGAAGCAGGGCACAGGCTGATAGAATTCTGTCAAGAGAATACAATGGTCATAGCAAACACTCTTTTCCAACAACCCAAGAGACGGCTCTACACATGGACATCACCAGATGGTCAACACAGAAATCAGATTGACTATATGCTCTGCAGCCAAAGATGGAGAAGCTCTATACAGTCAGTAAAAACAAGACCAGGAGCTGACTGTGGCTCAGACCATGAGCTTCTCCTTGCAAAGTTTAGGCTTAAACTGAAGAAAGTAGGGAAAAGCACTAGGCCACTCAGGTATGAATTAAATCATATCCCTGTTGAATATACAGTAGAGGTGACAAATAGATTTAAGGAATTAGATCTGATAGACAGAGTGCCTGAAGAACTATGGACAGAGGTTCGCGACATTGTACAACAGGTAGCAACCAAAACCATCCCAAAGAAAAAGAAATGCAAGAAAGCAAAATGGCTGTCTGAGGAAGCTTTGCAAATAGCTGAGGAAAGGAGGGAAGCGAAAGGCAAGGGAGAAAAAGAAAGATACACCCAATTGAATGCAGAATTCCAGAGAATAGCTAGAAGAGATAAGAATGCCTTCTTAAATGAACAGTGCAAAGAAATAGAAGAAAATAATAGAATAGGGAGGACCAGAGATCTTTTCAAGAAAATTGGAGAAATGAAGGGAACGTTTAATGCAAAAATGGGCATGATAAAGGACCAAAATGGCAGGGACCTAACAGAGGCAGAAGAGATTAAGAAGAGGTGGCAAAATTACACAGAAGAACTATACAAGAATGAGCTTAACGTCCCTGATAATCACAATGAGGTGGTCACTGACCTCGAGCCAGACATCCTAGAATGTGAAGTGAAGTGGGCCTTAGAAAAGCTGAGCAACAACAAAGCTAGTGGAAGTGACAGTATTCCAGCTGAGCTATTCAAAATCTTAAAAGACAATGCAGTAAAAGTGCTACACTCAATTTGCCAGCAAATTTGGAAAACTCAACAATGGCCACAGGATTGGAAAAGATCAGTTTACATTCCAATTCCAAAGAAAGGCAGTGCCAAAGAATGTTCAAACTATCGCACCATTGCACTCATTTCTCATGCTAGTAAAGTCATGCTTAAAATCCTACAAGCTAGACTTCAGCAGTATGTGGATCGAGAACTACCAGAAGTGAAGGCAGGATTTCGAAGAGGCAGAGGAACTAGAGATCAAATTGCCAACATACGCTGGATCATGGAGAAAGCTAGGGAGTTCCAGAAAAACATCTACTTCTGCTTCATTGACTATGCTAAAGCCTTTGATTGTGTGGATCATAACAAACTGTGGCAAGTTCTTAAAGAGATGGGAGTACCAGACCATCTTATTTGTCTCTTGAGAAACCTATATGCGGGTCAAGAAGCAACAGTGAGAACTGGACACGGAACCACTGATTGGTTCAAAATTGGGAAAGGAGTCCGGCAAGGCTGTATACTGTCGCCCTGCCTATTTAACTTATATGCAGAGCACATCATGAGAAAGGCAGGGCTAGATGAATCAAAAGTTGGAATTAAGATTGCCGGAAGAAATATCAACAACCTAAGATACGCAGATGATACCACTCTAATGGCAGAAAGTGAAGAAGAACTAAAGAGCCTCTTGTTGCAGGTGAAGAAGGAGAGTGCAAAACTTGGGTTGAAACTTAACATTAAGAAAACCAAGATCATGGCATCTGGCCCTCTCAATTCCTGGCAAATAGATGGGGAAGAAATGGAGGTAGTGACAGATTTTATTTTCCTGGGCTCCAAGATCACTGCAGATGGGGACTGTAGCCAAGAAATTAAAAGACGCTTGCTCCTGGGGAGGAAAGCCATGGCAAATCTAGACAGCACACTAAAAAGCAGAGACATCACCCTGTCAACAAAAGTGCGTATAGTCAAGGCTATGGTCTTCCCAGTTGCAACGTATGGCAGTGAAAGTTGGACCATAAGAAAGGCTGAGCGCCAAAGAATTGAGGCCTTTGAACTGTGGTGCTGGAGAAGACTCCTGTGAGTCCCTTGGACCGCAAGGCGATCAAACCGGTCAGTCCTAGAGGAGATCAATCCTGACTGCTCTTTAGAAGGCCAGATCCTGAAGCTAAAACTCAAGTACTTTGGCCACCTAATGAGAAGGAAGGACTCACTGGAGAAGAGCCTAATGCTGGGAAAGATCGAGGGCAATAGAAGAAGGGGACGACAGAGAATGAGGTGGCTGGATGGAGTCACTGAAGCAGTAGGCGTGAGCTTAAATGGACTCCAGAAGATGGTAGAGGACAGGAAGGCCTGGAGGAATGTTGTCCATAGGGTCGCGATGGGTCGGACACGACTTCGCAGCTAACAACAACAACAGATAGCTAAATAGATAAATTTGAAGAGGAAGCTTCAAGCTATTCTATGATGCCTGACTGCTATTCTTGAAGTCATAGAATTGCAACCTAACAGTGAAAATGTGTTAGAAGAAGGACGGGATCAATTTCCTGGTATGCTTAGAGCTGCTAGACCATGGGTCTGCAACCCGCGGCTCTGAAGCCGCATGTGGCTCTTTCAGCCTTCTCCTGCGGCTCCCAGTTTGCAGAGAGAGACAGAGAGAGGCACTTGCGCTTCCCTTCTCTGTCTGTCTGTCTGTCTTTCTCTCTGTGTGTGTAACTCACACTGTCGTCTGAGCAGCTGACGAGCTTATTGGGCGGGGCTCCTGCTCCACAGGAAGCAGAAAGCAGCCCAATAAGAATGTGTATCAGGTTGTCCAAGAACAGCCTGAAGCCAGCTTGCCAGGTGAGCAGAAGATCCGAGAAAGGGAGGAGGGGGAAAGAGAGAAAGGAAGCACAAGTGCCTCTCTTTGTCTCCCACTCACACACAACACACAAACACACTGAGTGGGGGAAGAGGACTGGCAGACCAGGGGCAGAAAGAGAGAGGGAGGGAGGGAGGGAGGGAGGGAGGGAGGGAGGGAGGGAGGGAGGGAGGGAGGGAGAGAGAGAGAGAGAGAGAGAGAGAGAGAGAGAGAGAGAGAGAGAGAGAGAGAGAGAGAGAGAGAGAGAGAGAGAGAGAGAGAGAGAGAGAGAGAGAGAAAATATTAATATATGTGGTTGTCCTTACTGGACATTTAGTAAAGTACATTTAATGCAATATTTTGATTTTTTTAAATTAAGAGGTGAGGTATGGGGATAATTAAGCTGTGTTTAAAAATGGTAGATAAACTAATAAAATTGTTTTTACCTGTTGGGATGAAAGGTTTTTTCCCCCCTCTTTCTCCTGTCCTCCCCCCCCACCCCCGCAATTTTTTTTCTTTTCTATTTTTCTGTTTGTGGTTTTTATAGTTTGCACTGGCTTTTTTATTTCATAAATACAAGGACTCCTTAAATAGACATTTGAGTATTTTATTTGAAGGTAACCTTCGACCCAGCATCTTTTTTTTTTGAGTTCAAAATGCTTTTGATGCATGCAGAAATAAAAATTTGTTTTCTTTGTAGCAGTTCATTGATTTCATAAATGCAGCACACTATAGTTTTTTTATACGTAGCATAAAGGTAAAAAACAATATATGCAGTGTTATCTTCATTTTAGATGTCAAAAGGGTTTTGCGGCTCCCAGTGTTTTCTTTTCGGTGGGAAACGGGTCCAAGTGACTCTTTTGAGTGTTTTAGGTTGCCTACCCCTGTGCTAGACAGAGATCCCATTATTTCCTTCTCATCATCAGGATTTCCAATAATCTATCTAGCCACATACTCTGCCTCTTCTTTCTCACCTTCTGTCCTGATGTTGCTTATTGAAAGTTTTTCCCACCATCCACATCAGTTCCAGCCAAACTTTTTCACTGTGCATTTCCTTGATTGGACGTTGCATAAATGAAATGACAACAAGAAGAAAAAATAACACTTAAATAACGTTTATGCTTCCATTGTCTAAAACATACAACTACTTATGAATAGCAGCTGACAGCATAGATATGGACACTACTTGTTTAGCAACCATAGTTGGGACCAGCAACTCAGTCATTAAATGAAACGGTTAAAAACTGAACCCGCAGCTGTGCTTATGATCTTATTTCAGCTTTGCTTTAGAGACCTGCAAAGGCTGTAAATGAAAGAATTGGTTATAAAGTTACTTCATCATTGTGGTAACTGCAAAGGTTGCTAAATGAAACAATTGTTAACAAGGAATACCCATCCAATTGCAAATGAGATTCCAGGGCTTTTACATATTCAGTGGGTTTTTTGGTTAGGAAAACCTGAAAGAGGACAAGTGTGTGTCTCTCTGTGTGTGTTTCTCTGTGTATATGTGCAGAATTCAAAACCTTTAAATTAGATTAAGACATAGTGGTTCCTTCAACAAATACGCAGAATATGAGAGAGGAGGAAAAATAAGGAGGTGATTATGTTACAGTATATTGATGCTTTTCCTCTCTGTTGGATTCTACCTTAAAATGTGAGCCACTCAGGAACATTGGGGAATTTGTTACTTTAACGTACAATATTACTTTTACTTAATCTTTAGACGAAATAAAGACTTTTGTCAAGCTTTTGTACAATGAGATCAGTACAAAGTGTTGTAGGTTTGCTATTTCATATTTGTCCCCATGCTAAACATTAACTTAAAAGTTTATACTCTACATCATGAAATGCTTTTCAATTGAGAAATTAAGGAGTCTTAAGATTAAATTCTTATCAGACTCATAAGACATGCAGGAATGCTAAGTCACACAGAGTAGTATTAGTATCATTTGCTCTGCACCAGCACACAGGCACCCACATGGGTTTCACCAGAAAACATTTTTACAAAACTATGTAGTCTCTGTTCCTAGTGTGTGTGTGGTTGTTTATATAATACTAAATACACAGTATGGAAGGCAGGTGAATAAATGCTCCTAGATGTAATCTGTAATTTGTACTCAGTGAACAGTTGTCAGTATTAAGCTGACTTTGTAATAATGCCGCTTGGGGTGTGTGTGAAAGCCCTAATAAGCAGGCATATACATAGAATGAAGGCTACTGCTAAGCTTGTAAGCCGTCCTGAGTCTTCGGAGAAGGGCGGGATATAAATGGAATTAAAATAAAATAAAAAATAAATTTAAATGCTGTACACCATATCCACACTTTGCTTTTATATAAAACCTAAAAGCAAAAACAAATACTAATAGGGAAATAGTGATACGAAATACACAACATTCAATATAGGAAATTGGAGATATATATATATCCAATATATAGAACAGAGGAGTATAAATGCACGCTTGAAAAACCTTGTATTTGGCTTATCATATAAAAGCAGTGAGAAGATGCAACAAGAATGTTTTCTGCCATGACAGGCCTTAGGCAATCTAAGAATCAATGTTTTGCCATGACCATCATTTTTATTAAATATATATAGGTAGGGGTACATGATAAAAACACCAAAGCAAGGTCAAAGAGGCCTCTGCTCTCTTCACTAGTTCCTAATGTCAGGACACTGAAGGCATTTATTTTGGGTATTACTGCTAAGTAATCCCGGTGTTTTCTAGAGATGGTTATGTTGCAAGTGTAGCCTCTCTCAGCCTCTTATCCCAGAATCACAATAAATGGCCTCTGTCCCAAAGCAGGGAGCATGACATGCTCCAGTTCATGAAAGCAGGAAGAGATTTCTTCAAATCCTCCTTGTTAGGTAAAAAAAAAAGTTTTTATTCTGAGGGACATCTCAAATGAAGGGAGACAATCAAGAAGTTGTGTTGGAATGGAGGGAAGGGGCAATTGAAGTCTATCTTAATTCAGCATCAGATTTAAGCTTGACATTTCTACAAAATCAAGAAGTAAATTAGGCAAAATTAAATTAGAAAAGGAACTTCTGACTGAAAACAATTGTTACATAGATCCTATATGATACATATTTATTAGTATTATGTTAAAGTTATTTTTTTATGCAGGTGAAGATATTTATTGTTTTTGATGCTTTGTTTATGTAAGTTTAGTTATTATACGTTTGATGCATCTTGGAATCTCTGTGCAGTAGTATCTCCTATATTATAAGCAGATCCATTGCATCCTGTTATCTGCAACAAATTCTTTCTTCTCCTTTAAAGCATTTTATTGTAAGATGATGTCTGTAATTGTAGCAACACTGTAACTTTATTATTTCCTAGCTTGATTGGTGGAAATAGAACTGCTGGACTACTTTTGTAATATGTTGGGAAAGAGGAAGGGTTGCACAATCTTACAAGCACAGAGTATCTGCACATTCTTTCTTTGCCAGGTTAATGGGTAGCTACCTCCATACAACATTAATTGGTTCTTAGTAAGATGATCAAGAAACTTCCACTCAAAGAGACAGAGATACATTGATATATTGTGATAAATTAAAGGTATCCAATTGCCAAGATTTTGCCAAAATGTTAAAGGGAAGGATGCCAGATAAAGTCACCCCATGGAATATTGTTGATGGTGGCAGTAATTACCAAGCAGCTACATCAAAATAGGAAGATAATAATAGAACAGTATTTGCTCTATTCTTGTTGCATTGTTTGTGAAATATAATAGGGCCCTTGTTATCTCTACCTGTCCCACAAGATTGCATAGGGTGGTCATGCTACAGGCTTCCTCTATGAAACAATGCCATCTAATGGGACCTAGGAGGATGCCTTCTTTCTTACGCTGCCTACTCTTTGAAACAAGCAATTCCAAAGTTCCTTGAGGTTCAAATGGTACCACCCTATTGGTCTTCCATAGAGCTATGGAGACCTGACTTCTCTACCATGTACTGCTGCAGGATGGCAGAGGAACCTATTGTATGATGTGCATTTTTCTTTTCACCAGCCTTAACTATGTATGGATGTTTTAGGCTTTTTCATACTATATTGCTTTCTTGATTTTTTTTATGCACCCAAATTCACAAATTGTAAAAGGGGGAGCCACATGCAGTATGAGTGAAGTAATTATGTTTCTCACCTAAATATGTTGAGATGTGGGATTTTATTTCTGTCTGGTTGCATTAATCCAATTATCTCTTCACTTGTTTCATTTCTTGGAGCTCCTCAATAAATAGCACAATAAATAAAAGAAATGGTACCAAATTGGAAGGCATCTGCCCCTTAAATCTCATTCATCGCAATTTGCTATAAAGAAGGCATTATTTAAATGTATAATGTCTATTCCTTACAAATATCTGGCCTTAGGCTTTCTTCTATATCATTGTATATAGAATTGTACTGTTTTATATATTTTGAAAAAAAAACACCCTAAATGTAGCTTCACTAATATTTCAGTCTATTTTTTTTATCAAGTCCTCCTCAATTGGATTTTTGATCTGATAATAGATATTATCTTCATCTGTTCTAAATAGGTATAAAAAGAGTTAACAGTGCATATTAAAAACAAACATCTTAGCAACAATTTTGACCTTCATATATGTGATACACTAATCTACAATTTTCCAGGTCTGTTCTACATTTATTCCAGCCATGACTTTAGAGAATTCTTCAGAAAAAAATTCTTTAAAGTAATGATTTTTTATCTTGTAAGTTCTGCCAACTATTGGTTAAGTACCGTAAAAGCAAATATATGGCATTAATGTTGGAAATCAAAGTAATAGCTTGTTTGCATGCAACAAATGATAGTTATCATTATATCTTCTATGAAAGACTGTCTTTAGTGGCACTCCAAAATTAAAAAAAAACCTTTTCTTTTTTACAATATGGTTTTAAAGAGAAAGCATACTGTAATATTTGAGGTCCACAATTATAATGCCATATGAAAAAAAACTGAACATGTGATGTGAAATACAAGTAGCCCCTTTTCTTAATATCTCTACTCTTGATATTGTATAGAGAACTTCCGTTACTGCTTAATTGTCCTATTCAAGAAAATGCTAATGGGAACACAACTTGCTCCTTCTGTTTTTATACTGTTTTTTCTCCCTTTTACCTTTGATTCAGATGAACAAAGCAGAGAAAACCTGAAGTGCCCTCTCAGTTCAGAACAAATAACCATTCATAAAATTCATTTAAGATATAACCGTATTGACAAAGCCAAAAGGAATCCATGAAAAACTACTATTCATAAGAAAAGGAAGTAGGGACAATATTATGCAATTATTTATTAATTTATACTACCCTGAATAATTATTGTTCTGTCCATTATGAGGTTTAATCAGTCAACTGACTTAAAGTAATACTCCTACTGAAACTGTGTTGCTTGGTTCATTTTCATCTCTCATTGTGCCCAACAGAGTCTACCATGGGATGCCATATTCCAATGTAGATTATGTAGATATTGGTAAGAAATGTAATTTTGTTAATTTAAGAAGAAAATGTAGATTAAATGTGAGTAAAACTATAGGATAAGTATAACTAAAGGATACTTCAAAGTCTTTGCTGCTGTGTAATATTTTTCAGTCAATGCTTATTTCCCTCCTTTTAAATATGTTGATCTCACCAAAAAAAGATTTTCATTTTTGCAGTGTTTTCCTCTAATAGGTTTGACAATCAACAATAAAAACATACTTCTTATGACAAATGGACAATTAGGTCACCAAAAGTAGTAACTACAATGTAGACTAGAAAGATGTTGATTGATATAATGCAATTTTAATGCTCCTGCTAAAAAGATTTTAAGGGAGTTTTAAATATATTGTGATAATACATATCTACACTGAGTATTGGAATGGTAACAGATTGAGAATCCAATGTCAACTCAATTTATAGCCACTGAACATTCTTTGAAGACATCCTTGGTGGAGCAGTGGGCTAATGCTTCCTTAAGTAACACCAGCTGCCTGCAATTAGTGCAGGTTTGAGTCCCACCAGGCTCAAGGTTGACTCAGCCTTCCATCCTTCCGAGGTAGGTAAAATGAGGACCCAGATTGTTGGGGGCAATAAGCTGACTTTGTAATAATGCCGCTTGGGGGGGGCGAAAGCCCTAATAAGCAGGCATATACATAGAATGAAGGCTATTGCTAAGCACATTGATTTGTGCATCTTAGATTGTAAGCCGCCCTGAGTCTTCGGAGAAGGGCGGGATATAAATGGGATTAAAAAATAATAATAATACAAAATAATTGTTTGAAATGAAAAGTATCAATTAATTCATGGCAATCTTCCACAGCTATGGAAAAGGAGCATAAAGAGCAGGAAAGAACTAGATAACTCCCCCCACCCCGGCCCCTAGCAGTCTTACTTCAAACCATTCTGCCCAAATTTATTTATGCTTAACTAATGCTAAATCACTTATTCAAATGGTCTCTAAAAGATGTATGTTCTAAGACATTCTGTTTTTCCTCAGGGTTACTATGGGCTCTACATCTTCCCTCCTAATTTAGCCTGTTTGACTCTCTTATCTGATTACCTTAACCATGGTTTTTCCAATTCAAGCCAGGCTGTTTTCAAAGCACTCCGAACCATACACCAGCCACATAGAGAGATTTCACACAACAGACTAGATTAAAATGTGGCTGGCTAGTTTATGGGTTCAGTAGATCTATCTATAATGTCTGCCTTTGGGGAGTTGCATGGGAGTAGGTTATCTTATCTTTGGCTTCCTGTTTGGGAGACTTGAGGGCAGATTGAAGCTCTTAAAAATTAACCACAAGACCCCAATCTCAGAAATCAGTTTTCAATGTCTCACATAGGCATGCAATATGCAAAGAAAGTAGCCCCTTTTGGTCATTTAAGCCAGAGCTTTTCAACCTTTTCACCCATTGTACCACTTTTAGCATATGGCAATATCCGAGTACCACCAGTCGCCTAGCAAGGTGTCAAAAACTTGATGACCCCCCCCAAAAAAGCGATGAAGTACAGGTAGTCCCTGTCTGCTGGGTGGTTGCAGCAGGTTTTGGTCACTTCACATGACCCTGGGACACTGTGACCGTCATAAATATGAATCAGTTGCCAAGCATCTGAATGTAAATCACAAGACCCTGGAGATGCTGCAACATTCCAGCTGATAGGCGCTTCTTCTGGGCTCAGAACTGCCAGGATCAGCGCCAAGCTCCTGCTGGAAACTGGCACTGATCTTGTCGCTTCCGCTGAGCCCTGACAGCCCCGAAGAAGTGCTGATCTTGGTGCATCCGCTGAGCCCTGACAGCCCTGCAGCTCCAGCCATCTCTCGCTCAGGCTTGTACGGTGCTGCCATCGGCTCAGCTCATTCCCCTCCCCAGCTACCACTTTTCTAAGATGGTCGCGTACCACCTGCCAGGTGCCAATGTACCACAGGTGGTACCCATACCACTGGTTGAAAAGCCTTGATTTAAGCTGTATTTACTTCAGGAAAGCTAACCAGGCCACTGAAGGTATTCCTGTGGTTCGGGGCCGCGTATGATGATAACTTTATTGTCACTTTGAATGTACACCAATTGGCATACATCAAAATGAAATTTCGTCGCATACAGCTCTCAAAGGGTCACCACCTCCGATATATACTCCTTGTTCGGGGGCCCGCTCAAATTTCACATTGTCCATTTTAGTCTCTAGGGAGTAAACGATGGCAAACAGGACAGATGGAAATGGGTATGCAGTATGCAGCCCTTCAAATTGAGTTAATTGGGTAAACAGAGGCACAGCTTTAGCCCCTTTAGCTCCCCTCAAAGCCGAATTCATAGAACATAAATTAGCCCCCCCCCCCCCGCCGCCTGACTAAAAAGAGGTCCTTTCCCGGAATAATTAAAGCCCACAGAGAGAGTTTTTCAGGGCAGGGTCATCCTACTCCATATTACGTATTCCCACGGAGACCCTCTTCCGCAGGGGTCACAGCTAATCCTCACCACCCCTCCAGAACCCACAGAGGAGCTGCCCCCCTCCCTCGGCTCAACTCCCGGGAGGCTGCAAAGTGCCACCAAAGGGAGACGAAGCCGTAACGCTTCTCAGCGCCCTCTCGTCGGCCACCGAATGTCAAGCCCCGCAACGGGGGCGCCAACCGAGGGGGGAGGTGTTCAGGTGTCGCCCGCCTCCCGCTCTCTCTATTTCTGCGCGGCGCTCGTCTCCCCGCTCCAATTTGCTTCGGTGGCTCCTCAGCTTTGCCACCAATGCCGCGGGCGACAACCCAAGGACCGGCGCCCAGTCGCGACGGGGCGGAGGGAAGAAAAAAACAAAAAACCCGGGAAAGCCAAGAAACTCGCGCCTGACCTCAGCGCTGGGAGCGGCCGCCCAGCGGGCTCACGCGGCTGACCAATAAAAAGCGCGCCGAGCGGCGCCGGCCGTCGAGTGCTTGCTTGCCGTCGCTGTGGCGCTCCTGACTGACTGACTGACTTGACTGAGCGCCTCGAGGTGCCGCAGCCCGTCTGGCCGGAGGGATTTGACTTGGGGTCGGGGTTGGCTGGCGAGCGAAGGGCAAGATGCTGTTTTGGCACACGCAGCCGGAGCATTACAACCAGCACTCGACGGGCAGCTACTTGCGGTGAGCCGAGGCAAAGGCGAGCAACCGCGGGCGGGTGGCGAAAGGACGGGGGATGCCCAAGAGCCAAAGGGAAAGGGAAGGGGAAAAGAAAAAGCGCGCGTGCTGGCGAATAGAAGCGAAAGTGACCGCTGAGGAGAAACCCCCTCACCCGCTCCTTTTGCCAGGCGGCATTGCTTTGGGGGAATTGCTTCGGTTTGAATTTGGGGGTGGGCGGGCGGTCTTTAGGGAAGGTTTCTGAAGCGAGGGGCACGGGGCGATCTGAGGGCATCTAACAGAGCGAACCAGCGCGTGTATTCATTCCGGTGTCATCTTCACGAGGGACCCTGAGCTTCTGGTTAGAGGCGTGGGGTGCGAAGCCGCCGGCGTCCTGCGGCGGGAGAAGCGGGTAAAGCAGCTTTAGGAAGAGCCAACCTGCACGGAGTCTCGGAGACCAAACCACCCTTGAGTGGTTTGTATACTGTATGTATCAGACTCTACGTTTAAGTTTATTGAATTTATATACCGCCCTTTTCCCGTAGGACTCAGGGCGGTTTACAAAGTAAGAGGTCCAGAAAGGCGTTTCGGGGCATTGGCTGCATTAATGGCGTAAACTCTTCTCAAAGATTTTACATCACGCAATGAACGGTGGGGGAAAGTCCAAAAGAACGGAAAGAGAAAATATATCTGAGGACCGGTTCTGTTCAATAGATAAGGTTTGCTAACAAGCATCTCGCCCCTTTCCCCAGAGCAGTATGAGTGTAAGATCCAAGTTATACTATGCAGACGAACTCTGCTTAAGCGTCTTTATTTGGGGATGACTTCCTGGAAGTTAGAATGGCTGAAGCGGTTGATTCCATCCTGGGAGCCCGTTTGCATCGCGGTTACTCTACGAACCGGGAGAGAGGGATGTATCTAGACCAGTGTTTCCCAACCTTAGGAACTTGAAGATGCGTGGACTTCAACTCCCAGAATTCCCCAGCCAGCATAGCTGTCTGGGGAATTCTGGGAGTTGAAGTCCACGCATCTTCAAGTTCCTAAGGTTGGGAAACGCTGATCTAGACTGTTACGCGCTCTCTGAACTGCTGCTGGCTGTTCTCTGTGTAGTGGAACATATTGGGGTACCTAATGATCATCCCCATATTGGATATCTGAGGCATATTTAAAGAAGTAAAAATTACAGAAAACCTCTACCGATTACAACTCCTGTTTCACATCAGCGTATGGGTTAAGTACGGTATTTCAGATCAGACTAATCAGATTAGTTTAAAATGTGTGACTCAGGGAAACTGATTTATGGTGGGGTCTGAAGATGGGAAGATGGTAAACAATATAATTTGGACTAAATAGCCAGCAGTCTGGCATTGTGTAGTTCCCCCATTTGAGTCTGCCAATTATGGTTTTTAAAATGTAAGCAGTATGGTAGTCAATGTTGAAATGTTGTAATATGCTATCTTGTTAAAGGATGAATACATTTACCACCATACTACACTTAATACATTTACTACCATAATCCTAAATTGGCAGATATACCCTTTGAGTCTCTTTTTTTGTGTATATGCTACAGTGTTTGACTCCTGACAATTACGTAGACAAGTCCCCGCAGTTTTCTTGGCAATGATTTTCCAAAATGATTTGCCATTGTCTTCTTTATAGGGCTGAGATAGTGATTGGTCCCAGATCACCCAGGTGGTGTCCTGCCTAAGGTAGGACTAAAACCTGCCATCTCCTTTTTTTGTAACCTGATGCCTTAAGCACTACATACACCAAACTAGCTCTCCATATAGATCTCTACAACTTTATATATTCGTACTTACAAATGTATGGATTTTAGTCCATCATATCTTTATTAGAACACAATGATCAATGAAGCCAAAGGAATTTTCAATTTCTTGAAAGATGTAGTACCAAAAAGTGGGGGATAAGAGCAGAAACATTTAAAAATATGGCAAGAGTTGTGGTTATATAGTTTATCTCTGTTTGTCTTAGTTTCTAAGGTTCCAAACCTTTGTTTTTGCTGCAGTTCCTTATGCAAATCCTTCTCAGAGAATATGCAATGCTAATGCAAAGCACAGAAACCCCCCCCCCCCAAAGAAGTAACAGAAAAGGAAAGCAAGAGATAAGAGAAAAGAAAAAGAAATGTAACTGAATCAACATTCCACAAAACTTTCCATTCTATCCCGGCAAGTCATCTTTGCTTCAGCCATCTCTCTGGAGTATTTATAGACACGCTGCTGTTTAAGGAACAAAAGATCTTGTGACATTTCAAAGCAAAGAAAAATAACTAATTTATTGTAGCATAAATGTTTTGGGGATATGGTCCGCACCATTGGAAACTCTTTGTTAAGCAGACTGTGATCAACAAAACTCTTATATAATAAAAGATGCTTAGTTTGTTGCAGAAAAAAAACATGTTCCCCAGATCAGTCCTTCTTAACTAGATGTAGATGGGGTTTTTTTTAAAGAAAAAAAAATCTATTGATTATATTGAGCAAAGATGCTCAGATGAGGTTGCCTGAAGTAAATCCCTTTAATGAACGCATTTGGAAGACACAGTGTTCTTTCAGAAGTATCAAGCACTTGTAGATTTAAAAGACTAACGGTTCTTTAAATCTGTGGCCTCAACCCTGCCCGCTCTGCCCCCACCCATCCATACATGATGAGTAGTTCCTTTAATTTATTTTACTTACTGGACTTGATGAATCCAGTTTTTTCCTGCTTTATTTCTGTGTTAATCGTGTTTTACTTAAGCAAAAGAGGGCAGTGAACAGGGAAAGAACAAATGGAAGGGCTTCATTGAGCCCCCTAAGCAGCAAGCCATAAATGGAGGACTCCTTTATTTTAATATGATTTTATGTGTATGGTTAGGGAATTTTTTTAAAATGCATAATTGTTTATGTTGCTTAAAAATACATTGTTTTGGCAACATCTTTTTAAACCTAAATTGCCATAATAAATAATTTTACAGAAGCCTTCATCAGATTGGATAGGACTGAGTGTAAGAAAAGCGGAATTGGTTGAGTAAAATCAGATTCACAAATCATATTGTTTGGCTTGCTTTTGTTTCCCTGTTAATTTTGTCATTGTGCCTGAGAAGCCACTCACTAAAGTCTTGCTTATAAATTTTAATGTCATTATCTAAGGATTAGAGCGTGTCTCAGAAGGTGGCAGCACCTACTCAATCTGTTCTAAACTTAGAGCTTAGCGTACTATTTGG
This sequence comes from Vipera berus, assembly GCF_964194415.1. Classification (NCBI taxonomy): domain Eukaryota; kingdom Metazoa; phylum Chordata; class Lepidosauria; order Squamata; family Viperidae; genus Vipera; species Vipera berus. The sequence goes on along the minus strand of NC_138202.1, from coordinate 129,627,601 downwards.
ATAAAAAAATTACAAGGAATACCAATAGGTAATGCTAATTAGAAAACATCCCGGAGAAAAGTAGTGATGCACCAATGAAACCTCATGTTTCTGTCTATGAAGTCACCAGGAGCTGAACATGACTTGAAGGAAATTTTACAGAAGACTAAGCCTGAGACCTGTTGCATAGCACTTTGCTGACTCTAATCTAGTTAAAAGCATGTGAGACTTTGCCTAGGTCAGGAGCCAGTCTTCTTAAACCTTATCAACTGCACATTTCAATTTACAGATTTCCCCAGCCAGCGGCACATCCTGTTGATTAAAAAGGCTGGGAGTTGTCATTCTCACTTACCTACCTACATTCATTACATAAATCTGAAAGGTGTTAGTCTGCAGTAAGTAAATAATTGACGCACAAATGTGCCTCTTTCCCAGTGAAGCATAATGGGGATAATGCCATTTTGGGAAGCTTAACTTCCCAGAGGCAAACACAAGAACTTCTGATTTTGCTGATATAGTTGTAAGATAAAGAACCCTGCTGTGATCATTGTCATTTTATGAGCTTGCTAGGCCTGCCCTGCTAAAGTAGTTATTTCCATGTATTGGGAGAGGACACAACTGTCTTTAGTTTCTCTCATCACTGCTGATCTTTGTTAGCCACACTTACCGTAGTACACTTTTCTGTTCTGTATAATTCTGAAAGGCACAGGAATCATCTGAGACACCTCTGCTGGACTAAAGTAGAAAACTTTCATTGTTTCAGTCTTATGTTTCAGTTAATGTAATAAAATTATGCTTACTAGTTGGATCCAGTGCCCACTCAGGCTAATCATGTTTAGCCAGCATGTTGTATGGAGCCCAGCCACATAATGTTTATGATGTTGTTGTTGTTAGTTGCGAAGTCGTGTCCGACCCATCGCGACCCTATGGACAACGTTCCTCCAGGCCTTCCTGTCCTCTACCATCTTCTGGAGTCCATTTAAGCTCACGCCTACTGCTTCAGGGACTCCATCCAGCCACCTCATTCTCTGTCGTCCCCTTCTATTGCCCTCAATCTTTCCCAGCATTAGGCTCTTCCCCACTGAGTCCTTCCTTCTCATTAGGTGGCCAAAGTATTTGAGTTTCAGCTTCAGGATCTGGCCTTCTAAAGAGCAGTCAGGGTTGATCTCCTCTAGGACTGACCGGTTTGATCGCCTTGCAGTCCAAGGGACTCCTAGAAGTCTTCTCCAGCACCACAGTTCAAAGGCCTCAATTCTTTGGCGCTCAGCCTTTTTTATGGTCCAACTTTCACTGCCATACATTGCAACTGGGAAGACCATAGCCTTGACTATACGCACTTTTGTTGACAGGGTGATGTCTCTGCTTTTTAGTGTGCTGTATAGATTTATGATGTAGTACCGGTATATTGTGTAAATCCAGAAATTGAAGTAAATTCATTTATTTAAGCATGGATGAGCAAGTTGTGTAAAACAGTTGTCTTGCCACTAAGGTGAATTGATAGCAGGGTGGGTGGAAGCCTATATTCATTGTACAGTCAAGTTCCATCCACGTGTGATTTCCCCGCTACAGCTTATGTTGTTTTTAAATCTCTTTGTGTGAAGGACAGAGTCCTTTGAGGCTAATGGTGAGTCAGTCTTTTTAATGATGTTGGTAGAATTAAATGTAACAATATTTTGCATTTTTGTCTCTACTATTTTCATGTCATCCAGCCTTCTGTTATTATAAGTTTGTAAAGTGACCATTGGTATAGAAAAGGTTTAGCTGTATTATTTCTGTCTAAGATAGATTTCCTTGAAAAAGACAATATAGTTTCTTTTAATTTGGAGCTTAAATTCACAGGAATCTGATGCTTCCTTGGTTTACAGAAAATCCCAGTACAGATTAAGTGTCTTTAAGTAACTTCACAGCCCTGCATTGTTGCATAAGCCACAATGACAGAGTTTACACAGCACTGAATCAAACCAAACAGACTACATAATGGCTTTCCAGAATGTGTGAACCCAATCCCAAGTGCTTACTTCTGATTGTACTTTTAATTAGGTTTAGGTTTAGGTTTATTCAATTTCTATACCGCCCTTCTCCCGAAGGACTCAGGACGGTTAACAGGGCATATATAAATAACAGTACAAAAATTAAAAAGAAATTAAACCAATGCCCAATTAAAATACAATGACAATAAAATAGTAAAAAACCCATTAAAAACCCTAATATTCCCCATCAGGCCAGACCAGCTAGTTCAAATAAGTGGGTCTTCAGCCCGCGGCGGAAGGAGAGAAGGTCCGATGCCATCCGGAGCTCAACCGGAAGTTGGTTCCATAATGCCGGAGCACCCACAGAGAAGGCCCTCCCCCTGGGGCCCACTAGTCGACATTCCCTGACCGGAGGCACCCTGAGGAGGCCCTCTCTGTGGGCACGCACAGGGCGGAGGGGAGTTGACGCCGGCAGCAGGTGGTCCTCGAGGTATCCCGGACCCATGCCATGTAAGGACTTAAAGATCATAACCAAAACCTTGAACCTCACCCGGAAGACAACTGGTAACCAATGTAGCTCGCGGAGCAAAGGTGTAACATGGGAGTACCGGGAAACTCCCAAGACAACTCTCGCGGCCGCATTCTGTACCAGTTGGAGCCTCCGAGTGGTCTTCAAGGGAAGCCCCATGTAGAGAGCATTGCAGTAGTCCAGGCGAGAGGTCACGAGCGCATGAGTGACCGTACACAGGGCATCCCGGTCCAGATAGGGCTGCAACTGGCACACCAGGCGAACCTGGGCGAAAGCCCCCCTAGTCACGGCCACTATATGATCTTCCAGAGTAAGTCGTGAATCTAGGAGGACTCCCAAGTTGCGAGCCCAATCCACGGGGGGTAAGGACTCACCCCCCATAAGAAGAGATGGAATATTTTGAATGTCCCGGGATGCCGGAATGCACAGCCACTCAGTCTTGTCAGGGTTGAGTTGAAGTCTGTTCCTCCCCATCCAGGCCTGAACCGCCTCCAGGCAACGGGACATCACATCGAGGGCATCACTGGGGTGGTTTGGGGTTGAAATAAAAAGTTGGGTATCATCGGCATATTGATGATACCCAACTCCAAAACCACGAATGATCTCACCCAGCGGTTTCATGTAGATGTTGAACAGGAGAGGCGAGAGGACCGACCCCTGAGGAACTCCACAAGCGAGGGTCCTAGGGGTCGACCTCTGTCCTCCTGCCAACACCGACTGCGAGCGTCCCAGGAGATAGGAGGAGAACCACTGAAGAACTGTGCCTCCCACTCCCAATCCCCTGAGACGTCGCAGCAGGATACCATGGTCGATGGTATCGAAAGCCGCCGAGAGGTCTAATAGGACAAGGACAGAGGAAAATCCTCTGTCCCGAGCCCTCCAGAGATCATTCACCAGAGCGACCAATGCCGTCTCCGTGCTGTACCCGGGCCTGAAACCCGATTGGAACGGGTCTAGATAATCCGCTTCATCCAGGACCAGGGGAAGCTGATGCGCCACCACATTCTCAACAACCTTCGCAAGAAAGCGAAGGTTGGAGACCGGACAAAAGTTGTTCAAAACAGCTGGGTTGTACACAGAATTATATTCTTATTACCCAATTTTAACATTCTGCAGAAAAAAAGAAAGAAAGTAGGGAGAGAAAATTCCTATTTTTTTTCAAATGTTGACTCTAAAAAGAAACCGCAAGAAATGGGAGAGGGTGACTGGATTTCTTAGATGTTTTAAAATTAATGTTTAAAGAAATAGAAAAGTTCTTGCTAAATAAAGTAGGCAAGGATATACAGGATTATATGGAATACAGTTCAGTGATAAAGATGATTATATATAAAGAAATGCTGTATTTTTTCCCTCTGATTCTAATATCTGAAATATAGGTAGCCCTCGATTTACAACAATTCGTTTAATGACCAAAGTTACAACGGCACTGAAAAAAGTGACTTATGACCATTTTTCCACACTTACGACCCTTAGCAGCATCCCCATGGTCACATGATAAAAATTTAGACGCTTGGCAACTGACTCATATTTATGATGGTTATAGTGTCCCAGGTCCCATGATCCCCTTTTGCTACCTTCTGACCAGCAAAATCAATGGGGAAGCCAGATTCACTTAACAACAACCACATTACTAACTTAACAACTGCAGTGATTCATTTAACAAACTTTGGTAACCTATATTAGGAAAAGTTGTAAAATGGGGCAAAATTAGCAAGAGAAATTGTGGAGTCAATTGTTGTCGTAAGTTGAGGACTAGCTGTACTATATCTTGTGTGTTAGTTATGGAAGCAATGAACCTGAAGAGTAAGCATTCTTCATTTGGTTATCCATGTACATATAGGGCATGTTATTTTCTTTCCCCAAAGAAATGTTCTCTAGCCTGGATTCTCTGGTCTAAGGCTAATAATGCTCTCTAGCCCTTGTTGAAATCAGTAGCAGACTAAAATTAAATGCAGCCTTATGACATTTATTTCCTGTATTTCTACCACCTCAATAATATTGCCGGTGATAAAATTAAACCTTTTTCTTCCTAATCCTTGGATATTAACTTTTGTGATCAAGAAGATGGCATAATTTTAAATGGATTCTTGAATGTGAAACTGAACATTCAATTCAAACGAGGGACATTTATTACCCCATTGTTCATCTACTTCCTTAACTTCACTGGATGTTTTAAAATTAGCCTTTTCCCACTGGCATTGAACTAAGCATATTCTCATGGGAATCAGGTAAAATAGATGGATGTGTGGGAATTGGAGTGTGAGGGAGATAACCTGAGTCTGTGGAGACCTCCATCTAGATTTAGGTTTCTGGGAAGAACTGAAGTGTAAGTGTAAGAACTGGAGTGTGGGACGGTTCTGGAAAGGGGTAGTAGGGCTTGTATTCTTTTACCTTTTCTCGTCTTTTTTCCCCACCTGGTTTTGTAATACTGAAAACAGCAAGACTTCTGGGAGAGAGAACTATGTGATTTCACCTTGTGCAATTCTGCTACCAGCCCAGCCCTTGGGATGGGTCAAGCCTATAAATCTAAACCTTTCAAAAACAATGGATATAGTTTACTGCAAGGGATTTTTCATAAAAGAAATGCAAATAGGCTGTATAATATGGCTGGGGGTGGGGCAGGTCACACCAGCCCTGGAACAGCCATCTCAATTTAGCACAGGGGTATATAACGAATGAGTGTATCACTGAGGAATGTATTAAAGACATGGTAATGATTTTCCAATGTGCATGTCAGCAGATAATAGGGAAATATCCTCTACTATTTTCCTTAAAAAAATTTTTTTGGGAGAGTTCATAAACTAATCCTTGCTTGTTTTTTTACGAAGGAGAGAACATGGTTTTGGGCAACTTGGAATGCCAAAATATGACATTTTTATAATTTAAGCATATCTCCAATCCGCTTTCTCCTTCAATCTGTTCTGAACTGAATGTAGAATTTCTTGTGAGAATATATGCAGGTAGTCCTTGACTTATGACCACAACTGAGCCCAAATTTTCTGTGGTTAAGCAAGATAGTTGTTAAGTGACTTGTGCCCCATTTTATGACCTTTTTTGCCACAGTTCTTAAGTGAATCATTGAAGTTGTTAAATGAATCTGGCTTCCCCCATTGACTTTGCTTGTCATAAGCCAGCTGGGAAGGCTACAAGTGGTAATCACATGACCCTGGGACAGTGCAACAGTCATAAATACATGCCAGTTGCCAAACACCTGAATTTTGATCACATGACCATAGGGATGGTGCAGTGGTCATAAGTGTGAAAACTGATCATAAGGTACTTTTTTCAGTGCTGCTGTAACTTTGAACAGTTACTAAATAAATGGCTGTAAGTCAAGGACTAACTGTACATAGGCTATAAATCTATTCGAAATTGTGTTTTGTTATTCTTTTAAAACAAACAACATCCAGATCACAAGACTCAACATATTTGGAGAGCACTAGATTGGTGAATACTCATTTAGCCACTACTTTACCCTGGTTTTTTGATTTAGCAAAAGAAGGAGATTGTGTGCTTATAACAACCACTCTTTTTACAAGATTATTAATATCCAGTCCTTTTATACATTTCCACTTATCATTATGGTAGCTCTCTATGTTGAGATGATGTAAAGTCTTTATATAGTACAGGGTCCCCAACCCCCGGTCCATGGACCAGTACTGGCCTGCAGCATGCCAGAAACCGGTCCACACAAACAAACAGAGCCCCATCCACGAGATGCAGGCAGCACACAAAACTACACACTCCGGTCCACAGTAAAACCTCTCTCCAAGGAACCGGTCCCTGGTCTCCCAAAGGTTGGGGACCTCTTATATAGTGGACCTGAGAGGAAACGTACAGAATGTATTTTGCTGGTTTAGATTCTTGCTAACCTAAATTCTGTATTGCATTTCAAATGCATTACTTTGCTAACTTTGAAACAATTATTTCTGCAAACTATAAAATAAAGAAATAATATGGTCAAGCTATTGTCAGTTACCAGAAAAGCTGTCTATATCTAACTTTGCAGTTCACATGCTTTTTAACTTTACTTCTCCATAAAATGAAATCACATTCTCTTTCAGTTAAGAACTTTTATCATGTTTATTATCAAACAGTTTGATTAATGGATTCACCATTTTTTAAAAAATCTTCCTGCTGGTGAAAAAGTGAATTATTAATCTGTGTAAGTACAAGACAAACACCTTCTTGCCCTAATTTTCAGTTGATGTGGATGGATTGCCTTGATAATTATAGATGTGGTGGCATTTAGAAAAAGTAGGTTTATTCACATGCACACAAATATTTGTGGAGGACAGTTGACCTAATGTTTCATTTCTTGAATATTTAGAATCAAAAGCAAAAACTAAGCTCATTAAGTTAAATGAATTTGTTTCATTAGAAAATAAATAAATATTTTGATTGCTTCTGCTTAGAAAAAGTCACAATTTATGCTTTGTTCATTCATTTTATAGACTAGAACCATCTATGAATGCAGCATAATTAGTTTTAATACGGTAAAACATTAGTTTCCTGAAACCTCATGTTACATTTATATTACTGAAATATAACTGGACTTTCTATTATATATACTGAGTCTTTTTAAACTTTTGGCATATACGTTCCTAATCTTATGACTAGTTAAACAGTTTTAGAATGTGGCCCAACTTGTTTGGAAATACTAAACATAAACTTATCTATAATCAAGAAGAGTGGTCTTTAAAAGACACATGACTGGAAATTTGGAGCTAGAATCCCAACATACCCCACATGGAGGCACATCTAAGTATACCTTACTTTATCTTAGAAATGCTAAGTCTGGGCAGATATGATTTGGATGGCAGACACTGAGAAATACCCATAGGTAAACATAGGGTGAAAAAAACATTCCGTGGAACAAAGCACGGAATGCTTTCACGGCAACCGTTTCCATACCACTATTGAAAAAAAACCTACATGAATGGTCAGGGAAGTCACCAGAAGTTGAGCAAGACTCTAGTTCTAACTTTTCTGGAGTACACAAGAGTATGGACAGGTGATAGATTTCTCCTGCAGTTACCAGGATATATGTGCATATATTTTCAGGTACCATTAACTGAGTATGAGATTTGTGTCTGGAATCTATTACACATGCACACATGTCTTTGTAATTTGTTTTTTTTATATAAAGCGGGGGTGACTGAATCACTTTTGAGCCTGGGAAATAGTTTCTAGGAATGGTAGTTTCTGGGAGGATAGACTGAGAGAAGATGTTTTCTTGTTCTTGATGGGAGGGGCTAGGTATGAGGAGGTTGCAGTGCTGAAGTGTTGGAGTGTATTGGAGTGTCTTGTCTTATCAAGAACAAGTGCATAGATTGAAATATATTTGGAAAAATCTGCCTCCTATTTAGCAAGTCCTTTATTTTTATTTTAAAAAAGAACTATTTTCTAACATGATCCGCATATCTTTATTGTAAAGATAGCTTTAAAGTAAAATGTGGCTTGAATGCTTTAATTCTCTTTCCTCATGGAATATTTCAATGGTATTTTGTTTATGGCAAAAAAAAAATACGTATTTCATATTTCCTTTCACATTGCTACCTCCCATTTTGTCTGTGGAGATTCTCAGCCATCCAGGTCATGGTTGTCCCAAAGGCTCTTTTTTCAAAAAGGCAACTGGACTTTGTTTTTCCTGGAAGTTCTTTTGCTTTTTATCCAAGAAGCTTCTTCAGTTCCGAAGAAGAACTGAAGAAGATTCTTGGATGAGATGCAAAATGTCTTCAAAGAAAAACAAAGTCCATTAACTTTTGAAAAAAGAGCCTTTGGGACTACCTCCCCTTATCCACATCAGTAGTACCTACATTACATACATTACCTTTCTGTTTTTCCCCACCCTTTTTTTCAGCACTAGATTCAATACATCCAATGAAGTGGATTAGAATCCATAAAAACGTATGGAATAGCAAACCTCTTAAATTTTAACATGACACACAGCTCCCTTGCTGTTCCTGGTCCTAGAGACTAGCATGATTCTTTAAAAGTAATTCAATCTGCATCTATGAATGTGACAGAATATATGATACTGCATTAAATCAGATTACTTGAAAAACAGTATCACCACAGCACATATTTTTGTATCTTTTTCTTTGTGTATAATATTGAGCTTATTATGTCAGTTTTCATCATATAAATTTGGTCATATTGAAATGTATCAAAATTGATATCTTTATTTTTGATAGGTTAACCTATTAAAGGAATGTGTTCACAGAAAAAAATACTCATGTAGTATGGATTCAGAGGATTCTGCCTTTAACTCCATTGTAGTTGTAGAGTTAAAGTTTTCGTTTTATTTTTTCAGTGATGTGCTTGCACTGCCATTCTTTAAACAAGAAGAGCCTCAACTTTCCCCTGAGAATGATGCAAAACTCCCTCCGTTTCAATATGTGCTGTGTGCGGCGACATCTCCTGCCATAAAACTTCATGAAGAGACTCTGACTTATCTCAACCAAGGTAGGACCAAAGCAAAATTGAATGAATTCTGGTTGTTTGAATTGATCTTTGGTGGTTTGAAAATTAAACATAGCAGACCCTAATTTGGTCTGAAGACTGTGCATGTCTGGAGGACATGATTTAAGGTACTGTGTCTGAAATATGTCACAGTGGAGTAGAATTATGTATATTTAGGAAGATTATATTTTCACTGATTTTGTGTTAGAGACATATTTGACAAATGAAAAATACTGTGATTGCCAGTTGCAATGTTGTACTCATTTAACATTAATTCTATTGAGGTAGAAAAACAGAACTTTACTGAATGGTGAGAGATTGTAGAATCAAGGTGCAATAGAAAAATACAAAATGTACACTATGTAGTATGAAGATTCTGCTACAAATTGCTGAAGAGTATATATACCAGTTTTTCCCAGCTACTTCCCTCTAGATGTTTAAAATGTATATCTTTAGAATTCCCATACAGCACAGCCACCATTTGGCCAGGAATTCTGAGAGTTGTCAGCCAATACATCTGGAAGACATTTGTGCTGGGTGTGCATTGTACGAGTTGGAGAATGTTGTATATGATTCTGGGCTTCTTAGATAAAAGATAGAACATAGCAATGAATATTGAGGATTGAATAGTGATTGGTTTGTGGAAAAAGTGTGTTTGTACAACCCACAGTTATTAGATTGAACTTGCATGTTGTTGATAGTTTATTGCATGAACCCAGTTAGTTGTGCTTTAAACTATTTCTAGAGGTTTCTTTTTCCTTAATAAATGTGGGGACATTTCTCATATATTTGTATATGTGTATCTGCATTATATATTTGCTAGAAGCCATGCTTCACAAAAACTAAGGTTGACAAAATTTAAAATAAGATACCCCATTTTGCAACGAGCCATGATGGCTCAGTGGTTAGAATGCAGCACTGCAGGCTAGCTCATTGCTCACTGCCAGGAGTTCAGTCCTGACCAGCTCAAGATTGACTCAGTCTCCCATCCTTCCAAGGTAGGTAAAATGAGGACCCAGATTTTGGGGGGGCAATATGCTGACTCAGAGAGGGCTGTAAAGCACTGTGAAGCAGTATATAAGTCTAAGTGCTATGGCTATTTCTAAAATCAATACCAATAATTTACTCTGTAGTGAACACAGAAATATATTCCCCCCCTTCCTTCTTCTACTACAAATAGCAGAAGGAAAGGAAGAAAAACAGATTAGAGATGGGTGGAAGGAAACATAGCTGGATGGGGATGAGAAGAGGAGAGAAGTAATTGGTCAGGGAAGGAATCTTGTTTTGGTGTTACAGGAATAAAGAAGACATTTCCAAAGAAATCTTGATTCCTGGAAATGTTCATATAGTTTTCTTACCAAAGGTATGGAAACAGTTGCCATTTCTTTTTTCCTGGAAAGACTTTTCTACTACCCAATTAAACCTGAACGTTTTGTCTTCTATGGTGTCCTCTTGTCCAAGAACTATTCAGGCCCACCTCTCCTTAGGTTTACAAAATTGGCGAGTGGGTTACAGAAAGAATTCTATTCCTTGGTGAAGCAGCCGTTCCCAAGTAATGGTCTCCATGCTTCTCCCAGTAAAGTCAGCAAGTGATTCTTCATTGGTGTAGTTGGCCTAAGCCTAAGACATTCAGTGCAGACAAGTATATTCTTTAATCCTTTACACAATTTTCCTGAATCAGGAACAACTGATGAATTGTATTTGTTCACATTCACCTTGTTGAAATTACAACCTTTCTTGTGAAACAGGAACAGTTTTATTAATTAATAGAATGAAAATATTATTTCCAATACTCTTTTATTAATATTGATGGTAATACTTCAGTAAGCTTGCTTGGGGGCAAAAAAATTATTTGTAAATAAAAATATTCTGTTTTCAAGATGATCTGTTATTGCTTTTAAAATATTGAATATTAGTTATATTTGCTCTTGTAATCTTGGTAATATTAATTCAGGATAAAACCATGTCAACTGTAGAATAAACTTCAATTGGATAGTGAAATACATTACTTTTTATTACTGAAAATAAATTAATTTTAGTAGTAATATCCAAGCAGAACCTCAGAGACACTTAGAGTTTAATGCTCTACATGGCTTTTTCAAAATTAAGTCTATTGGAATCAGTAGGTCTTAAATCCAGTTAAGGGCTATAACCTTTCAAATAGCATTTTTATCCTAGCTCATCTAGCAATGCACAAATGCCAAAATCGGGTCTGATTTGATACTGGGGACAAGCACTCAGATTGGTCACCTAAGGGTCAATCCTATAATTACTATTTAGTGTGATGAAATATATTCTATTTAACAGGAATCAGTTATTTAACAACAGCAGCTGGAATTGTTTTTGGAAATATATAACTAGAGATAACTATATGTCCAAAACCCTCCCAATATTACTACATATTTACAAAGCTCTTGTGAAATGAAAACTGACAGCACCATAGGCATGCACTATAGTAACTGCTCTTTAGAAGTCCAGAACCTGAAGTTGAAACTCAAATACTTTGGCCACCTAATGAGAAGGAAGGACTCACTGGAGAAGAGCCTAATGCTGGGAAAGGTTGAGGGCAAGAGAAGAAAGGGACGACAGAGAATGAGGTGGCTGGATGGAGTCACTGAAGCAGTAGGCGTGAGCCTAAATGGATTCCAGAAGATGGTAGAGGACAGCAGTGGCGTAGCGTGGGTTGTCAGCACCCAGGGCAAGGCAAGTGACGTCACGGCACCGCCGAAAAGACGCGCCCCGCAGCGGCGTAGACTTTCCAAGAAGAGTCGCGCGCATGCGGGATGCTTCCAGGTCCCTCTCGAGGGCAGCTGGGCGGGGCTCCGACCTGCAAGAGCCGCTGCATTCAAGCTCGCACGTGAGCCCCGCTAAATAAAGCCACGCATGCGCATGAAGCTAGGCCGGCCGGCCGGCGGGTCCATCTTCGCTCGGCCAAGCTTGCCGGGGAGCCTGCAGGGCGCTTGCGGTTGGCCTGAGCCTGGGCGGAGAGTTGGGCGCTTCTATTTATTTTATTCAGTTTATGTGGCCGCCCATCTCACCTGCCGGACTCGTTTCGCTTTGCAAGAAAGAGCAGCTCGAGAGCGGAGCCAAGCCGACTCTGTGCAGCCCTTGGGGCTCCCTGAGCAGCTCAGTGCGAGCGCGCCCCCCCAGATGTTGCACCCGGTGCGGCCGGCACCCCTGCACCCCCCACGCTACGCCACTGGAGGACAGGAAGGCCTGGAGGAACGTTGTCCATGGGGTCGCGATGGGTCAGACACGGCTTCACAGCTAACAACAACAAATAGTAACTAACAGTTCCATAGGGTTTGCAGTAGTGGTAAGTATCTGTAGCTCGGATGTAAGATGAGGGTGAAGGTTTGTTCTCTGAGCTTGTGGGCTGGATTCTGAATGCTTCATTACCAGGCTCTGTGACATCTTCAGCAGAGTTTAGGAGATGTCAAGTGTCAGTGTTCTTCTATTTTGTGGGCTATTGCTATTCCTAGGGGTTGGAGAATTCTGGCTATCATTTCCCACACCCCTTTTGTATACGGTAGGGTTTGTTTATGACAGAGATAGTCTAAAAAACTTCATATTCCCACATACAGCATCCAAAGCACAACACACCACACAGCCAACCGCCATGCCCAAACTAACCCTACCATGCACAAAAGGGTGTCAGAAATGACAGCCAGAATTCTCCAACCCCTAGGAATAGCAATAGCCCACAAACCCACAGCCACACTTCCCCAGGAATTATACAGAACCAAAGACAAGATACAGAAGGATGATAGAAACAAAGTAATCTACAAAATCAACTGTAACCATTGCAACCAATTCTACCTGGGACAAACATCACATCAATTAAAAACCAGGATCCACAAACACTGGCTGGCAGTCAAATGCCACGATCCCAAATCTTTAATCTCTACCCACACCGACACCAAACAGCACCAGTTTGACTGGAGCAACACAAAAATCATTGGCCACGCTACCACCCGCCACGCTCGTGAGTTCATCGAAGCCTGGCACTCCACGAGCATTTCCATCAACAGATACATCGACCTACACCTGGGCTACGAACCCCTCATAATCCAAATCAACCGCACACAAACCCTCAACCAACCCATGCAAGCAGCCCCACCAGCACTTCACCTCCCAATGACCCTGACCAGAGGTAATCTCCCCATCACAAGACCCATCACAAGACTCACTGATGACTCACACTTGACCCATCGCAAGACCCATCACAGACCCTCACTTGACACACCCACGCCTGAAGCCCTTATAAACAGAGGAACACTGATGCTGACATCTCCTAAACTCTGCAGAAGACATTACCTAGCCTGGTAACGAAACATCCGGAGACCAACCCACAAGCTCGGAGAACGAACCTTCACTCTTAATTCCATAAGGATTTACCAACAACATTAGTAGTGCTAGAATAATACTTTAGATATAACAATAAGTAGGCATTATAAAAAATTTAAAAATTTAATTTAATCTATGTTTTACTGGATTAAGGACAATACGGTCCGTCATTCTGTTTCCTTGTTTCCACCCCCCCCCCAATGTTATTGAAAATTAAGCTCCGGAGGAAAAAGTCCACCTCATAACTCCCAGTTCTGTTGAACTATTTTACAAAGATCTATTATCTTTTTTTTACACTTTTTAAAAGACATAAAAGCTAAAGAATCATACTGGATGCATTTTGTAGTAGTAAATCACATTTATTATTTTCAATTCCCCTAAACTTACTGCTGACTAGATGTCACTGCCTTTTTAAAAACCTAACACTAAAAATGGAGAAGAAATTGTCCGTTGTCTCCACAGCATTAATAATCTGGTAACTTTGTACCCATCCATACCAGCATCAAAGTTCAGTTATATTTAGCCAGAGATTAATATGGCATTATCATTTTATTCACCATTTCTGAATTTTGTTCCCCTTCTCTCTGAAATACTCTTTCTGAATTCAAGGAAAGGAAAGAGTGGGAAGTTGAGTCCCAAAGGTGCTTTTTCCAAAAGCCAACTGGACTTTCTGGGGGTTTTTTCTTTGAAAACGTTTTGCTTCTCATCAGTTCAGAACTGAAGAAGCCCCTTGGATAAGAAGCAAAACGTTTTCAAAGAAAAAAAAAGCAAGAAAGCCGAGTTGCCTTCTGGAAAAGCACCTTTGGAGCAATCATGACCTGGATGATTGAGAATCTCCATAGACATTTGAATTCGGAGTGCCAGAAGAATAAAAATTAATCCCAATAAAGGGAAGAGGGACATCCATAATAAGAGAAGGCATAGCCTGGCTCTCTTCCACTACCCAAGATTGAAGCCACTTTCTTTTCCTACCAGAAAGAACCTATATTTCCAAAATTGGCATGGCAAATAAAAAGTCAAGTTAATATTACATAGATCACTGGCAGAACTGCTGCTGCTACAATTCTTGGCTCTTTTCTTTCTCTGCCTTCCCTTTCTGTATCATGCCAATTTAACTGCGCCTCTGGACAGCAATTTGTCTTTGTAACATATATACAGTTCCAAGAAAATTGTAGGCTTCATAATAACTTTATGCTGTTCAGTGTACTGTCTGTATGAACTCCTGCATTGTGATCAAAAGGAGGCAGATGTTATAATCAAAAGTCCTCCTTACAGAAGGAAGTCTTTGGCATATTGTACTAGATATGTTAACCAACATATGTGCTATTTGAAGCTGAAGACCTTTTCATTCAATTCAAAGGATCATTTGTTCTAGGAACTCTCAAACAGTTATTTCTTTGACATGGTTGATGCACACAGCATAATTTAGACATTTTTCAAAAGAAACAGATTGTCTTAAAATGAGCTTTTCAAAGAAATTGCAGGAAGATTATTATCATTAAATAATATAACATTTCATACATTAGGGGAGCTCCATAGATAAAAAAAGAGTTCTACAAGGAGAAGTTTTCTTAAAACATTTAAGCTTTTCCCAATATTTATGCAGAAACATGGAGGCTATAGTTATAGTCATGTATCTTCTGGCTGTAAAACAATCTATTTCTATAAGGCAAAAAGGTTTATATAATCTGAAGAAAAACCATTTGTCCTGTTTCTGAGTAGTTGTGTAACTATAGCCTCCATTTTTGCATTGAATACCAAGGATGAAATATTAGTGGGATTTTCAGAAAAAAGTAAAGAGTTTCTAATATCCCTCTGATGGTATTCTTGCTATATGTGTTATTCAGAGAAGTTTAGTGGAAAAAAACCCTTAAAAATTTGGGAGTTCTTAGTTTGTTAGTCAGGTGAGCATCAGGAACACAATATATTTTGACTGATTTCCATTGGACTATGTTTCATGCTGGACCGTGTTTTCTTCTTTCTCATGGATGGAATGTAGGGACTGAACTTTCATGATCTGAGAAATATGCTTTTTCCCCCTTAGTGTTATGTGAGAGTCCAGCTGATTATTAACCAGACCTTATTAAATAGATATGGCTTAGATATGTCAACTTAATCTCCTGGAACTGGTTTTTCTTTACTTTGCTTCTGTGAAGATGAGTAGTTCTGCTAGTTCTTGGTATTTGTAGATTCTTGGAAAAATTCTCTTCTATACTGTAGGCTATATAAATAGATAAGGGAACCAGTGTGAACCAAATGAATGATTCCCCCCCCCCAAAAAAAAACAATTCAAATTTTGAGAAGGAAAAATGAAATTCATATTTTAAAAAAGGTATAGGAAATATGTAGAGAAAAAGGTTTTAAAAGGAGGAAATTTTGATTTTTAATATAGATTCATGCAAACATAAAATGACTTACAGTAACTTACATGAGTTCAAGTACAAAAAGTTTAAGTGTCTGTTTGTTATGGATACAGTCTTTACCAATAGTATTTAAAATGTATAGTAAATAAAAGGAACCATAATTTGATCAAAATTATGTGCATAATAAAACTATAGGTTAGCACCTGCCAGGAATAACTGGGATCTGAGAATGTTGGATTTGAAGACCATACCACGATGGTATATGTCACATAATTTGCAGAATCAAATCACAAATTTGCAGATTACACCAAGCTGGTGGGAATAGCCAACACTCTAGAACAGGGGTGTCAAACTCAGTTTCATTGAGGGCCGCATCAGCATTGCGGTTGCCCTCAGGGGGCCGGGTGGGTATGGCCAGGGTGGGCGTGGCCTACTGGGTGGGTGTGGCTAGAGTGCATATGGCCTACTGGGTGGGCGTGGCCAGCTCTACATCGTTCGCATCAAGGGTGCCTATGGGGGCCTGGGCAGGAGTGGGACAGATCTGAGGGTCTCTGGCAGAAGGAGGGTCTCTAGGTCAGGGCCAAGGCAGTGGGGGCCGTTCCCTCACTGTTTCCAGGATGGCTTCGCGGGCCGCATGAAACCACTTCACGGGCCGGATCTGGCCCCCGGGCCTTGTGTTTGACATGTCTGCTCTAGAATATAGGCTCAAGACATAAAATGATCTCAGCAGACTTATTGGGTATGACTAGGGTTGACATGATAGCAGTGTTCCGATATTTAAGGGACTGTCTCAAAGAAGAGGGTGTGTGTGAACCTATATCCAGAGCACTTGAAGGCAGGACAAGAAGCAACAGAAGGAAACTAAGGTGAGAACCAACCTGAAAATAAGGAGAAATTTCCTGAGAGTTAGAACAATTAATCAGTGGAATGGCTTGCCTTCAGAAGTTGTGGGTGTTCCATGACTGGAGGTTTTTAAAAAGAGATTGGACAACGATTTGCCTGAAAAGGTATAAGATCTCTTGCTTGAGCAGCGGGTTGGACTTGAAGACCTCTAAGGTCTCTTCTAATTCCATTATTCTGTTATTTTGCTTGTGCTATCATTACACGACCTGCTGATAGAAATTCTGATCAAAGAACATAACATACAACTGAAGCATAATATGCCAGTGCAGCATGTGAGATTATGCTAATATAGTACAGGCTGCTTCCAAAATTTTCAGCCAGTCTGGTCAAGGGACATGACATCCATCAGATCTGGAGACCACCAGGATGGGAAAGTTGTTCTGTTCATGGAAGTATCCAGAGTTTCAACTGGAAAAAGAGTGGGGTGATTAACCAGTTGTTAGCTTTCAATTATCACATCAAATATTCTGATTAGTTTCCTGTTCTGAAATAACCAAAGGTTCACACAAATTGTTATCAAAGTAAACTAATTAGGCCCTTTAATCAACAATCCATTTGTGATATAAGAATTTAAAAATATTCCCTGGCTTGAGGGCTTTAGCCCTGTTCGTCTGTTACAAAATTTAAATAACCCACATCCCTTCACTAACATTTCTCCACTGCAATTTTCAGACATTTTGAAGGAGAGGAGCTTCCACAAGTATGGTTCCATTATAAGACTTATACGAAAGTCAACATGCACACATTTCTACATTGGTTGGCTTTTGCCTTGTAGGCATGCAAGTCAGCATATAAACCACTTAGTGGTGGGATTCAAATATATGAACAACTGGTTCTCTGTGTGGATGCCACTGCCGGAAGTCCACTCTGGGCCTGGGCAATAAAAAACTAGCTACCGGTTCTGCCAAACTGGTGCGAACTGGCTGAATCCTGGGAGAAAGATGCCACTGGAGCAATTTTAGCATATGTATGTTAATTATCAAGAGCAGTCCCACAGAACTGAGCACTCCTAATCACTAAAGACATAAACAGAGTTTTTGTAGAATATAGGAAAGCATAAATGCAATCTGATACCCACTGATAATTTATTGACTATTGAAGCCGTACCAGAACATTTGGTTTACACTTTATATTAAGACTTGATGCAATTTGTTTAGCTGATGGGGTCATTCCTCATTTAAACCATAATTGGTTACTTGTTTATTGACTGTAACTGTGGACCAATAGGATGTTTATACAAAGATGTATGGTTTGTGGTTTTCTAGCATTCTAGGACCTGTCTAAGCCTCCAAATAGTCTACTGTAAGATCAGAGTGGTTAAAAAAAGTCAACAAACAAATCATGAATGGAAAAAACATGTCTTTTTCTTTTTTGCTTGTTTCTTGCTTTTATTTCTAATTCATATTATTTTCAAGGAATTGTTTTGGGAGGAAATTTTATCTGGAAGAGGCAAAAAATAAATATCCTTTTCTGCCTTTCTGCATCCAAGATGCTCTCATTAGCAAAACAGTCATTAGCTTTCCTCTGAGCCTTGGAAATTGGAAGTAAGGAAAGATTGGACTCTCATTCATTAAGCCATTCCCCACCCCAGTCCCATAATTCCAAGTTTACAAGGGAACTTAAAGTTCTGTCATACCTGGCAGTGAATTTGCCAAACAAGAAAGAAAAAAGCCCCCGGGTTTGTTTTTTTGTTGCTGTCAGAGCATCACCTTCAAATGTTTTATTTTTATTTTATATTGATAGTAGGCAGATCTTTTGCCCTAAGTG
This sequence comes from Vipera berus, assembly GCF_964194415.1. NCBI lineage: Eukaryota > Metazoa > Chordata > Lepidosauria > Squamata > Viperidae > Vipera > Vipera berus. The sequence goes on along the minus strand of NC_138202.1, from coordinate 129,609,278 downwards.
CCCAAGCATACCGCTCTTTTATTTATGATGTTTTTAATTGCAGGCAAAAATGGTGTTAGTTGATGCAGAAAGCTCATAAAAATTCTTTTGAAGACAGATGGAATTGCTGCATATAATACAATTCAGGAACATTGTGAACCCAGTCGATTTTACTACTTTTTTATTATTGTGGAATCACACTGAATATATATGTACTATAGCCTGCTTAGTAGAACCATATAAACAAACCTCTTTGGCTCTGGTATGTCTTGATCTGCTGTCAGGCCTTTCTCAGCTGACAAGACAAAATATTGCAAGAATATATTTCCCAGTGCACAAAGGCACAGATAAAGCAGATTTATTGTGGCAAGCCTTTGACCCATTACAAAAGAAGTCTAGTGATTGCAGTGCATCAAACGCAAGTTCTATTTATACTACAGTCAATATTCAGTTCCTTGTGCCTTTCCCCCACCCATTCTACATAAAGCGATTCTCTTGTGAACTGGTGATGCAATATCCATTTGTACTTTGTTTTGGAAATGGCCTAATAGCAGGCTGTTTTACTTTTGATTGGTTCAGCTTGTGGAAAACTGTAGTAAGAAAAGATGGACATACAGGTAGCCTTTGTTTAGCCTTTTTCCCCGAGAGTTTTGTCTTATTCTTGAGCTCTTATTCAGCAATAGCTAATTCCATAATTCTCAGAGTCCATATCAATAGAATTTCGGTGTAAAGCATTTAAAATATTTGGGTAACAAAAAAAAAAACACCACTATTATTTCTGGACAATATTCCAGAAATGTAACATTTTTCTTTTCTCTGCATAAGGAAAAGATAATTATTTAAAAAAATAAATAAATAAATTTCACTGGTCAAACCAGAAGTCATACTGATTATCATTTTAGATTGCCTTGTTATACCCTGAACTACATTCTTGTACAAGGAGGGGAAGTGATTAGAAGAACTTGAAAAGCTTGTTTCTCTATGTCTGCTTCTTGTTTTATCGTATTTATAATTTTGATCTTGTTCTCAACATTTGCTTACCAAACAAACAGTATTATATCCAAAATAAATACGTTTATATTCCTGATTAGGCTTATGTACATGGAAATACATGCCAAATTCTTACCTAATAGAAGGACAGATTTAATTCCCATGAGGTCCTGTATTGCACCAAACTCTTACAGTTAATTGTATATTTTTGTACCATTTTGAAAGATTATTGATCAGATTCAACTGTGTTTCTAATAGCAACATGTGACAAGCTTAATACAAAACAAATGTTCAAAGCTATTTCTAAAATAAATGAAAAGTCATTGCTATTTACTAAAAACACACCTGCTCATTTCATGCTGAGGGTTTCTGTGTGATGCACAGTTATATTAGTAGGAGCCATCTAAAGAGCTGATCTTGTCACTGGGTTCACATCCATGTGATCCTCCGGAAGCTAGTAAATAGCCCAAAAAGGGAAGAAACAGACTAATTCCATCATTATATCTGCTCTTGAATTAAAGTAATTGAATTCTCTGGAGTGCTTAGTATTTACCATTCATCTATTTGCAGTTAGCTTTTGAAAAATGTTAATAGTGCAAATTTATGCATGACTACTCAAAAGTGCCCAGTGGGACTTATTCCCTTATTTTAGGATTAGACTCAGTGGCTATAGTAGTAACCTCTCCTGATAATTCCTAAAGCAAACATCCATTAGTCAAATTCTGTGGATTTAAATGGCAGAATATCTCACTCTGATGGTACAATACAATAAAAAACACACATATTGCTGAAATAATTATAAAAAATATTCAAGAATACTTGTGTATTCTTGGAGCTGCAGCTGGTTTGAAAGATGTAGCTGTTTAAGAAGGCATCTTTCAGATGATTACATACAATTAGACCACGTAATATGTTTCAAGTCGTCTTGGAAAGAATTAGAAGGTTCTAAATTCTTGGAATATCCACATCATTGATATAACAAAAATACAATATTTAAATTAAGCATAAGTTGCAATAATGTCGCCATTTATTAGGAGAAAATTGTCAAAAACAACAACAGCCCCAAAGCATCTCTCCCAAACATGATTTATGCTGGTGCAACTGTCTCTTGCTATTCTTGCTGCAACATGCTTAAACAACTTGGAAATGTTTCCTTGAACTCCTAGGTCAGTCATATGAAATCCGTCTACTTGAGAATAGGAAATTGGGAGAGTTCCAAGATTTAAACACAAAATATATAAAGGTAAGGATATTTTTTTCCTGCTGCCACACACAAAAGCTACTGGATATAGATTATGCTGCTGGAAAACACTTTAATGGTACATGAGCCATAGTGGTTGCTTCCTGATTTACATAGAAATAACTGGAGTTGCAGGGTTTTGTATACATTAGAGATTTTCTAAATTCCTTGACTACTATGAACATTTTCTTCACAAATTATCTGTATTTAATCTGTGCCTTTCTTTCAGATTCACTTTGCGTGTTAGAATATTCCATATTCAATTCTAGAATGCAGTTTTTGTACATTGTACATTGTCTCCCAAGTGTGGAACCTGAATGAATCCAGGATTCTTTTGTATTTTATATTATTATTCATGATGCATAACTCATTTTTAAGGAAACTTGAATACCCATAGTCCTTTTTAAGAAATCCCCAATGTTTGAGGACTCTCAAAAAATGAATACTGTTTGAGAACTACTGATGTAGACCTTTGGTTTTCTGGTCACAAAGTTAGACATATTTTGGACTGAAATAGCATTTACATTTCTTGACTGCATCCTTATTTGCAATAGTGCAACATCTATTAAAGATCAAATCAAGGGGTACTGATTTTTTTTAATTGCAGGTATGACTAGGTAAGACTGCCTTTACACTGCTGCTGTCATTCATAATATTGATCTATAAAGGGTAGTTTTTGACAGCATCCAGAGTTTTTCACATTCGCCCCAGTGTATGATAACAGAAATTTGTCGACTACTTGGTCAGCATAGCAGATCAGTAAATGACTTGAGAATGTATGACTATAATTTGGAGTTTTGCTATCACTTAAGAATTCAATGTTTGTTTATATATTGTGTTTTAGAATAAAAAAACAAAACATCGTGTAATAAAATGACTGCATATTTCTATCCTGGCCAAACAAATGTTCATAAACTAAGTGAATTGCACTGGAATTTTAACAGGCCACTTTGCAATCAGAGGCACATCCTATAAAATGCCATTGGATTCTTAATGCATCTAGTTCAAAACATACATGTAAGCCTACAGTTCATAACATGGAAATCAATATCTAAACACAGATCATTTTGGATCTCTCTCGAACTTTTCATTTGGATATAAAACTGCTAAGATTTTCTTCCTTAAAAAATGGTCTGATTACATAAAGACAAATAATTAATATCCTATATTATAAAAGCTACTCACTTTTGTCTTTTGTCAGTTCCTGGGGATTTCAGAATATTGTTCTCCTTTCTATTACTCAGTCTTTCTCCAAATATTTCAATTTCTTGATGTTTACTTCTTTCAAGGATTTGTTAAATACAAGTAGTGACAGTAGATATGATTTGCAAAGTGAGATATATCTAGCTATTTGCAATGGATATCACATAACAAGATACTATAGTACTAAACAATACAGTTTTCCAGATTGCAGGTGTCTGGTCAGTATATATTCTGAATAGCAATTTTATTTTATTTTATTAAAATATTCTTTATGATGATGGGTGATTTCTGCATATCCACTTAAATAAAACACACACTGCAAGTCTTCTATCAGCTTTGTCCTAGAAGTGGAAAGTGTAATTTTTTTAAAAATACATACATCTACCATCTTGTATTATTTCATCCACTTTTCTCCCCATAGAGCATTATTCGGGTAGTTTTTCATGATCGGCGTTTGCAATATACCGAGCACCAGCAGCTAGAAGGCTGGAGATGGAGTCGCCCTGGAGATCGCATTCTTGACATAGGTGAGAACTTTTCATTACGGTATCCAGAGCTTTTTTTGTCATAGAATGCCCAGAACGGAGTTCCGGCACCGTTTTTGGATGGAACCTTGTAGGATAGGCAAGGCAGGTTGTATGACGTGTGTGAGTTCCGGCACTTTTTTTTTTTTTTTACAAAAAAAGCATGGACGGTATCCATTGCTTCTTTCTTGAATGTATGACTTTCCTGTAAAACACAACAAATATTACAAATATACCTGTTGTAATATTTATGAATTTGGAAAATAGTTGGTTCTTTATACCTGTTCCAATATTTACAAACTGGAAAATAGTTGGTGTCTTGGAATAAACAACAAGGTTTTGCTTTTGTTAGATTTCATTCCAACATCAATGAAATATGTGTGTGTGGTTTTTTGTATTAATATATTTATTTCTCACCTTTTAGGTAAAAGCTGTTAGAAAAGTGGCTTTTACATAACCATATCCATTTTTGCTGATAATATAAACAAACTCTTTACCTATGCTGTGAAAGCCAGAAGATGTATTAAATAGGGTAGGATAACTTTAGTTTCCCAGTATTGTGAAATACAAGTCCCAAGAATCCCTTTTAGATGGAAAAGCTAAGGTTTCTTACTCTGCAGCTAGTTGTGTCAGGCTGGTCTTTCAAATGCATCTGGTGTTTACACTGCAATGTTTCTTCTCTTCAATTTTTAATTTTTTTAATATTTTAGGGGTTTTCTTCTACAGATATCCCACTGTCAGTTGGTATCTTAGATCCCAGAGCAAGTCCCACCCAGTTGAATACAGTTGAATTTCTGTGGGATCCATCTAAGAGAGCATCTGCATTTATTCAGGTAAGGAGAGAAAATAACCCCTAAATGGAATATGTTTTGTCTCAGATCATTAGGGGGTACTATTCTTTCATGTTCTCTGGGATATATTTGGTTGAGAATATATGGGATTAAGAATCTGAGAATTTTATTTCAGCCTCCCTTTAACTTTAATTGGTATTCCTTTCTATATTGCCCAGAAATCACACCAAAGGAAAAGAAATAATGTAATTTAAAATGAGATTGGAATTTTTACGTTCATAATGAATTGTGGGAAGACCGTAAAAATAGGATTATACAGTGCATTTAACAATGACATTCAACCTCTAGGGTATGCACATTTTGGAATTTGAAGAATGGCTGCTATAAAAATGAAATTGATCATAAAATAACACTTCTAAGGACAAGAATGTTTACTAAATGGGCAGGACAGATCACCTTAACTTATGTTTAAAAATTAATTCTCAAAAGGTGATCACACGACCCTGGGACACTGCAACCATCATAAATACATGCCACCTGTCAACTGTTCAGATTTTGATCACATGACCATGGGGATATTTCAAAGGTTGAAAGTGTGAAAAATGGTCATGTCAGTTTTTTCAGTGCCGCTGTAACTTTGAACGGTCACTACATGAACTGTTGTAAGTTGAGGACTACATGTACTGTCTTCCTAACCTCAGGAGCATGTGCTACATATATGCTATAATTAAGTCAACTGAATTGTGTTTTCACTTTTAATGTTTTATAAGGCAAGAAAGAAACAAGACTACAAGAGAGCAGCCTGGAACAATATATCTCAACTTTCAGTCATAGTTTATATATAACACTAACTTTATTATATATATATATATATATATATATATATATATATATATATATATATATATATATATATATATATATATATATATATATATATATATATATATATATCAGCTCAACTAATGGAAGATACAAATAGGCAATATTATGCACTTTATATTCCAATTATTGAAGATTACATAATTTTCATTTTTCTCCAAGAAGAGGAGTAAAATATTTTTTAACAAAAAACATTGAGGGTTAAAGGTATCTCTGAATATTAAAAGCAGCCTTACCATCTGAGCACAACGGTATCTGCTTCAGTTAACCGTAATGAAGTATGGTCCAAATTACCAGTGAACTTTTAATCATTAAAAGGCAGCTAACCATAGGACAAATGTTATACTTTCCATTATTTAATGTTTGGTAGAAGAAAATAGCTGCTTTAGGGAAGAGCTGATGAAAAGGAGAATGCAATTTGGGTAATAGCATTAGCATCTCTATACTGCCCATTGAGCTTTACAGCTACCTTTACAGCTACCTTTACAGATACCTTTACAGCTCAATGGGTGGTTTACAATGTCAAACCATTATTTGCATATTGCTCCCATCTGGGTCTCATTTTACCGACATTGGAAGGATGGAAGGCTGAGCCAACCTTGAGCCCCATCAGGATCAAACTCCAGGTTGTGGGCAAAGTTTGCCTGCAATACTGCATTCTAACCACTGTGCCACGAGGATTCAATGGGTACCTCCATTTAGGGAATACTGATTTCTTTCCCAGTAAGTTACATTATTAGTTCAGCTTCCCCAAAGGGGGCCTGTCAAGTACCTATATTAAAAACAAAACAAAACACTCCAAATCTCAAACAGCGTGATTTGGACTTGAGCGCTAAGCACATCTCTTTTGGCTAGGTACACTGTATTAGTACGGAATTTACTCCAAGGAAACATGGAGGGGAGAAAGGGGTACCGTTCCGAGTACAAATGGATACGTTTAAACAGAATGAAAACGGGGAGTATACAGAACACTTGCATTCTGCAAGCTGCCAGATCAAAGTATTTAAGGTACGTGGCTAATTTCTTCTATTAATTTGGTTCCATAAGGAGATGCTACAAATGACATTCCTCACCCCCCCTTCATTATTCTTGAAAAGAGAATGGTTGGACAGATATGAGGGGATCTGTAGGCTCTCAGAAAAAGAAGGGTGTATGAAGTTTAAATTGGCACAATTGTGGGTGGGGAGAGATTGTTCTGTGAAAATTACAGATAACCACATATATTTTGGATTTTTCATTAATTTTTAACATCTCTTTACTTCCTCTTGGTGATCATTACCCCGCTTTTGTCAGTTATTCAGTTTCCTCTATATGGCCCCTTCAGGTCTTAGTTCACTGAAAAACTCCCTGTGCATCCAGAACTGATTCCTAATCTCTTTCCATTTTTTTTTCCATTAGAATGGGGTACATTTGTACTTCCAATATCTTATTCCCAACCTGCACTTCATTTGATGTAAGGATCTGTATTCATGGGATCCAAATTCTGGGAAAATTGGCTCTCCTGAACTCTAGGGTGAATGAATGACTGCTTCAGTTTCTATTTTTATATAACTTGAGCATGGCCACTTTCTTATTTCTTTTACTTTTTCAGTAAGCACTCTCAAATGTTTAGGATGAGATCTAGAAAAGCCCGTCTCCTTTTTTTCTTGTCTGGAAAAATGGAAGTCAGCAAGCCCAGCTCTGAAGATCTTGCAATGCTGACTTTGTTTCCAATGATGTTCCAGATGGTTAAAGTTTTCTATTATTACCATGTTTCTTTTCTCTGCAATTTCTGTAAGATATCTAAGAATGATTATCAACTTCTGTCTGGCTTGGTAGTCTATAGCACACCATCATAATACTATTTTCATTATTTTCCCTTCCTTGTATTCTTACAAAGTACTTCCAAATAGACTGATGCTAAAATTTCTGTCTGTCAGTACATGTGTGCGCTTCCCACATATGAGGCTACTCTTCCTCCCCTTTTGTCTGGCATATTACTTTTGAGTAAGTTATATCACTGAATCCCTACATTCCACTCATGAGTTTCATCCTACCGGATTTTGTAACGTTGACTATATCATTTTTGCATTTAGACTCCTAGTTCTTTCTGTTCTTTTACTATAATTTGTGCATTTAAATAAAGATTCTTGACTCATGTGACTTGGCCTATTCCTTCCTGCATTCTACTTTGGATCAATTTCCGGAATAACACATGCTAAAATAAAGGTGTGATAAAAAACAAATAAATAAAAACTAGAAACAAAATTGAATCTAGCTATCACCAAGCAAATTGGAATATTAGCCAATGATGATTAATATAATAGATTATATCCCTATGAATGAAGGCGGGTATGTGTATATATGTTTGACTTTTGGAATGGAGAGTGTGATACTGATACTTTATTGGGATATTGTTTTATATGCAATAAAGTTAAAATTATAAAAGGAAGTTCTCCAATAAAAATCCTCTCTGCCATGAAATTCACTTGATGAATAATCACTTTAATAATTCTAGTATCTGTGAGCCTTCTAAGTTGACTGAGTAGCTAAACTCTAAGGTTTGCAGAAGAAAAGCAGGATTTGTCCTGCTCACCATGGTCATATCCACTGATGCCATTGCTAATGCAAAATATCCTTCAGGAAGGCTGGAGAAGCTGCAGCACTCTCTCTATATTGTTGTATTACCAGAATTTCTCTCCAGAGCCATATTGGGCAAGATTTAGAGTTCAACAACATCTGGAACAGATTCCCCAAGCCAGTTTTACAAAACTAATTTTCTATCCTATACCCCACGGCACATATATACATGGGAAGAATGTCCATTAAATTATGCCTCAATGTCACTTTGTTCATCTATCAATAAAAACTTCTGCACTTTCTGTTTAGCAATCATTTGCTTAAGACAAACTAAATTTGTATGTGCTTTTATAGCCTAAAGGAGCAGATAGGAAACAGAAAACAGACAGAGAAAAAATGGAGAAGAAAACCACTCAAGAAAGGGAGAAATATCAGCCTTCCTATGATACAACCATTCTCACTGAGGTACCACTGTCCTAGAGTTGCAGTGTTTTATGGTTATTACTTGCAAAAGACTGCATATTTTATATGTATAGAAGGCAATATTGTGGAGTGTTCAATTTTGAAGTAAAATGATGCATTGGGTAAAGTCTAAAACAGGACGCTGTTGCATTTTTAGATTTGGTGGTGCTCAGTATGACCTGCTTGACCTGTACTCAAAACTAATATATCCTAAAATTGATGCTTTCTAAAGTTCCAAAGAGCTGAAAAGGATGTTCTGTGTGATTCCAAAATATGAGGGTGGCCAATAATAACTTTCTAAGCCAATTGGAATGAGGTTACTTAAAGTGTCCCCACTTGGTGAAGAAGCCACTTTTGGCAATGAATTGAGGTCAAACTCCCACCCCCATTTGCCTTCCAAACCTGCCACCGGAATAATAAATAATAAGCACTTCTTTTGCATCTCAGGCTGCATGTACAATTATATTGTAATCTCAACATGTATAATTCTGCAGACCTCCTCAGAATGATACTCACAATGTGCCAGGCTGGGTGTACAGAAGGAGAATGGTTGTGCTGTTGTGCTGGGGAAATAACATGTGAGAAAGAACCACAATCCTCTTCATGAGTACCTCCACTGAATGAGAGGGGTTGCTTGTAGAAACAGAGCTTTAACAATGGGGCATCCAGATTATAGGCTGACTTCCCTAGAGAGGTTTACTGTTGTATATTTTCTTTCAGCACAGAGTGAAGGTCTTCTGATGATCTCAGTTTTTTAAATCTTTAAAAAATATTTTTTTTGATCTTATTATGTTACCCTCTGCTTACTTCTACCTTCATGATATTTTTTCCTTCAGTTCTTCTAATTCATTTTAGATTTTGTGTTTTATTTGTGCAGGTCATTTTATTTCATTGCTGGGCAATTTAAAACAAATAACAATCAGATCAATATGCAGATATTTTCTTGGTCTGCAGGGAAGTTTTGGTCTCATTCTTCTTTTGAGAATTAATTGGATGTTGACATTTTAGGCTTAAAGTTCACATTGCTGCAAGACCCAGATTAAACAAATATTGAGAAAGTAGGGTAAAGTTAATGTTTAAAAAAGAGCTGAAACAAATTTGCTGTTTCATTCATAGAACCTTTTATATCTGTCTGTGTCATTTAGCCAGCACATTATGTGTCCTAATAGTTGAGGGCAATGAGACCTTTGCATGGAAAGTGACCTAGTTTTAAAGGACTATCAGATAAAGGTGGCCTGCTGTTGATGAGGATAACCTTTAGCATCTTAAAGCAGGAAGTCATATAGTCCTTGTTCCAAAAAAAGTTAAATATTTACTAATGTTGGTATTTACTGTGAAGAGAAATCTTAAGGTAATGCATAGGTTGCCTGTTGTATCACTGAAAATGAATGGTGAAATCCTTTTAGCTGTCCCAGCTGTGGCACCCCTTACAGCTACTAGCAAGTCCACAGTATGGATAAGGGATAATATGGGAATTTCTTAAGCATATTTCAGAAGCACAGCTCTAGGGAAGTGGGGTTGGAGGAGAAACAGAGAACATCCAGCTGCACAAACATCTACGCTTAGAACACTAGATTCTGCTAAGAATTTAATTATACAACAGTACATATAATAATTTAGCATAGGTTTAGAATTATTTCTGTGTAAAAAGGGAGGGGATAGACTTGTAATAGCTTTCTTGTAAGACCCATTCTGCATATATTTAGTATAACATGGTTATATGTGTTAAAGAGGGCTTGAAATGCATTACATTCTATATTTATAAATTGGCAGCCCTTTTTCCAACTGAATATACAATTGAAGTAGGGCTTTTAATTTGTTTCACCATGTACAAATCTACAGTGCTAGGAAACTAACTGTAGGTTAATTCCCTGCTTATTCTTAACATTTGAGTATTTGAATTCTAGTGCATATATGATCATATATGATGTTGGGAATATGCATGTTGGTGATAATAAATATATTTTTGCTATTGATCCAACAAAAGCTAGTTTTAAAATAGAATGAGATTGTAGTTCTGGATTCTCTTTCTCAACACATTGGTTTTGTTTGCACAGTGTTCCCCATGGCCAGATGTGCCTTATCAAGTGAACAACGCTCCATCTCCAAATTACAACAGCTCTCCAAACAGTTTCAACCTTGGAGATGGGTACGTGATAAATATTTTTGTCTTTTCTGCTGACAGAGGCACCCCAATTTTGAGAGTTTATGGTCGTGTGTTCTAAACACCGAATGTAAAAGATTAGGAAGCTTAACCTGGCTTTCAGGCCCAGCTTAATGTTGATGGACTGAGATTGTAAGATCCATTCCTCTGCAGCTGAACTCTTGCACAACTTTGTTTTATTTGAAAGCTATTTACATAAGAGAATATATGCAAGAGAGTTTTTAGACAATTTCCCCCCCACTATTACCTAGGAGAAAAGGTAATGTCTTAATTGTCTGTTATGTCTATTCCTTCTTCAAGGACCTTAAGATACAATATGCAACCTATTCCCTCCATTTTAGCTTGGTAACAAAAAAAGTGTGTTGGGCTAAGGCAGGGGTCCCCAATGCTCAGTCTGTGGACCAGTACCGGGCTGCGGCGTGCCAGCAACCAGGCTGCACAAACAAGTAAAGCCCCATCTGTGGGGTGCAGGCAGCACACAAAACCATGCTCTCTCTGGTCCGTGGAAAAACCTCTCTCCACCTAACCAGTCCCTGCTGCCCAAAAGGTTGGAGACCTCTGGGCAAAGGAATGTTAGTTTGCTTAGTTCTGTAGCAATTTTTAAGGCTAAGTGAAGAACTGGACATGATTTCCCTCAGTCTGATCTATAAACCACCTCTGGATCTCAAGATCTTGTCATCATAAATAAATATGAGTCACTTCAAACCTTGCTAGAATAGTGATCTACAATGATAATGATTTTATTTATATATTTATTTTTAAAACACGACCACCCATCTTATGAACCATAGCTCTCAGCAATACTAAAACCCCAGAAACAGTAGCAGGACTTGACATTCTCTGACATATCACCAAATATGGACCGTGAGCGCCAGTCTCCTCCTATCTCCTTGCTTGTAGAAAAACCAGCTGTTTACAGCTTTGTGGAAAGAAAGAAAGAAAGAAAAAGTGAAGGTCTGCCAGATCACAAGGGAAAGGTGTTCCACAGAGCAGGGGCTGCTATGAAAAAGGTTCTATGCTTTGTAGGACCAGCCAGATGACAAACTTTGAGGGAAGAGACTTAGCTCACACCAAAGTTTTTTCTACCGCTTGAATGAGATTTAGCTCCAAGTAATGCCGATTTCTTTTTAAAAATCAAGACACAGTTTAGATGATGCTTGACATTTTATTTTAAAACTGTACTGTAGTCATTAACCAGACTCAAGCAGCTCTTGTTCAAACCAGGAGCAGGTGTCTTTGCATTAAAAAAAAAAGATTCATTTTAAATGTTTTAATGTATCAACCAGACCGTATGGTGGAGGGGGTGGTGGGGAATGGCCAGCTTTATTAAATGAGAGATTTAAAAAATGCTTTCTTTTTTCTCAACTCTATACGTTTTTTTAGCAACAGTTCTCCAACTCATCAGGTGGAGCTCCTGCCTTCCAGCAATGATGTAAGTATCTGGGATCGTGTTAATGTGGTGCTTTTCTTTTTTAGGACACTGATGAACAGTTCATTTCAAGACCCTCTTATTCTTTTTGCAATGTAGCATCTCCTTCCCTCTGCTTCTATTCAAGATGCTCAGCAGTGGCTTCATCGAAATAGGTTTTCTCAGTTCTGTAGACTATTTTCAAGTTTCTCAGGTATGTGTATTTAATGTACGCTTAAAAGGGGTACACCTCTACTTTGCATAGGCCGTGTGTTGACATTTCTGCAGAATAGTTTAACTAGGCATATTTGTATACAACGGCTTTCTGATGACTACGTGCAAAACACCTCCTTTTCTATCCGCGTCTTCCCTGTTTTCTAATTAGCATGTATGGTCAGCAAGCGTCTGTCATAAAACATCTGTGAAAGGTGGGTCTGTATTCTTGGATATATGTTCTTGGAAGGAAAAAAGAAAATCACCTGTGCTTGAAATGTGTAGGTGCCGACTTACTGAAGATGTCCAAAGAAGACTTTGTTCAGATTTGTGGCCCAGCTGATGGCATTCGACTTTTTAATGCCATTAAAGGAAGGTTTGTTATAGTCCTTGTTCTTATACCAGTCATTGTGAGTTGAGATATGTGAATATTGTGGAAGATAGAGGCCCAAATTTAATACTGTAACTCTGCATCATCAGTCATTATTACTGCTGCTTGTAAAAATTGCAGATGTCCTCAGATTCAATCTGGGTTGGTCACCGGGACCAGAGATTTTGTCTTCCACGCTTTTGGACTTCTGTTGGAGCCCATCTTCAGGGAACTTCTCTCTAGCCCAGTTCCCTGAAGATGGGCTCCAGCATGAATCTGAAAGCTCGGAAGACAGAAACGCTGGTCTTCCAGTGACTGACCCAGTGTTGTGATTCAGAGTCAGCCTGTGGGTTCGGCAGTTGGGTCGGATGATTCAGAGGAGGAGGAGGGGGGTGTTGGAGACCTTGCTGAGGATAGTATTGAGGCTCCGCAGCGCCCTCAGCCAGGCCCCTCCCATCTGGTCATGACGCAGACCCAGCTGTGTGAGCCTGACAGCGTGGATGAAGATGACCCACAGCTGGCCCTGTTCAAGGACACCCGACGCAGGAGGCAGTCAATCAGGAGTAAACAGAGGAAGGCAATGGGGCACCTCGGAAGGAGGCAGAGAGAAGCCACGCCCTGAACTGTTTAAAAAGGGAATGTGTGGGAGGGCTGGTTTGCTGAAGGCAACCGTTTGAATAGCTCCTGTTTCATGGTTCGTGTTTGCTCTGTTTGCTCTGTTTTATGTTTTATTATTATTTGGCAGGCTTAGTTCCAGCCTCTTGCCGTTTTGTAAAAGGGGTTGTCCCTGCCTTTTCTGCAGGGCCGGTAGTAGGCTGGTACAGAACACCCAGATTAGATCCTGCAACATCATCCTGGGACGTGTAGATTCGCCCTCATTTGTGACTCTGCTAGCACCTTACAGCATACAGAAACAGATTTATTGATACAGAATACAGAATAACAGAGTTGGAAGGGACCTTGGAGATTTTCTAGTCCAACCCCTTACTTAAGCAGAAGTCATACTGATCATATCCTTGGACAGTCACGTTAAAGTTGTTGATTAAGGTTAGAAAACTGTACGTTTCCTTACAATGCCAACACTGAAAAGCAAATTTTGTTTTGTCTTTAGGAATGTAAGGCCTAAGATGACCATTTATGTCTGTCAAGAACCTGAGCAAAATCGGTCCCATCTTCATCAAAAACGAGAGAATGGAGATGGTAATCTTTGTAGTAAGTGTCACTTGGGCAGAATCTGAGCTGTTTGAGAACTTTTATTATTCATTTCACAAAATTTAAGAAATCATTAAAATGGTTTTATTAGACATGTAAATCTAGCATATGGATTAGATTCCTTTGAAATCCTGTTGGATGCATACTAGAAGATTCAGGACGTGTGTGGAGTTTCTCCAGAATGGATCGAATGTAGAACTGGAACCCTCCTGAAATCATGTATAGTGATTCCATAGCACAGATACAATCTTTTTATAAAAAATTATAACCTAGAAGCTCTTGAATAAGGAAAATTTTAAGATGGAATGATGGGAATCATAATTTTTAAGTGATTGCTTCAGGTTCTAACATAGTGAGTAGTTTTATCACAATTTTCCAGTTAAAATGTTTAACATAGAAGGATGTTAAAACAATATAATAAAATATTTTTTGCTATTCAGTGTTTCTGTCCTTGCCACTATTCGCTTCACTTTTATTATCTTCCTTCTGCCCTTTTGCACTTTCCATGACCAAATTCTGTAAAGAAAAAAAAAAGAAATGAAAGGTTTTCCCCCCCCATCTTTGATCCATTGTTCCCATAGCATCTGAAAAATTCTAAGCACATCTAACTGGTCCCTAGTAATGTGAAATTTGTCAGGTAGGCTTCATGTCTTCATTAGGAGAACTCTGTCTATAATGTTAATTCAGTTCTGAAATGAATTAAATGGCGTCCAAAGCGATATATGGCAAATCACCAAAATGAGATCTGAACTAAGTATTGTGGTTGATTTTACCGCTATTCCTTCCTAAGCATTATCCATTCTTTCACTCATGTTAATACAGATGCTTGACAATACAAAGCCCACTCGGGTACGCCAAAGCCTCCATTTTCCTTAGCATCTTGCAAGGAAATAAGTCTCCACAGTGTCCCCTCCTTCTCCTGATAAAAGAAGGATTCTTCTCATGGCCCAGTCCCCTTGCAAAGTAGATGAGTTGGTTTGAAGGTTTAAACATCCAACCAAAGGGCAAGCAATTATTGCATCTAATGGTTTAGGTGCAAAATTGAAAAAGGAATCAGTAATTGACCATATCTACATGATCTCTTTCCGAGGGCCAGACATGGGTTTGTAGCCCTGCAATTACCTTTTGAATCATATAGTGGTCTTGGAAAACTTACTTTTAAAAGAGGATTTTGGCTGTCCCTGGAAGACATACAACATCACAAGAGTTCTTGCCTGCCTCCTGCAAAACCTTTGAAAAGTTGTGTGTCAACCAGCACGATGTCTGATTTTCAACACTCTTTGTCACGTTTTGGATGGATGAAATGTAGGAGAGGTACTTTGAATCATATGGAAGGCAAAAAGCATATCCCTGAAGACACAACAAATAATTTATAGGCTGATCTTGTGCAACTAATATGTTGGCTTGTAGCAGTTAACTGAATTAGCTAGGATTATTTTTTTATTTTTTTTATTTTTATCCTATCTTTATTATTTTTTATAAATAACTCAAGGTGGGGAACATACCTAGTACTTCTCTTATTTTCCTTATAACAACAGCCTTGTGAGGTGGGTTGGGCTGAAAGAGAGTGACTAACACAAAAGAGGGTCTCACGTAATCACATGTCACCTGCAACTTGCCAGTATGTTCACTCCTGAAAGTTGCTCTTTCTCCAACACTGTTGCAGTATACCATGCTATCTTCTTAGAAGATTTAACAACACTGGAGTTGATGGAGAAGATTGCAAACTTGTACAGTATTTCCCCACAGCAGATAAACCGGATCTATCGACAGGGACCTACAGGGATCCACGTGTTAGTGAGCAACGAGGTAAGAGCTTTCACTAGAATATTTTGCACCTGATACTAGATTTTGATGCTCAAGGCATAACATTAACATATTTGTTCATTCTGAATTAGGTTCCTTTCAAATTAAAAAGTAAAGGTAAAGGTTCCCCCGCACATGTGTGCTAGTCGTTTCCGACTCTAGGGGCCGGTGCTCATCTCCGTTTCATAGCCGAAGAGCCAGCGCTTGTCCGAGGACATCTCCGTGGTCATGTGGCCGGCATGACTAGACGCCAAAGGCGCACGGAACGCTGTTACCTTCCCACCGTAGTGGTCCCTATTTTTCTACTTGCATTTTTACATGCTTTCGAACTGCTAGGTGGGCAGAAGCTGGGACGAGTAACAGGCGCTCACTCTGCTACGCGGCACTCGGGATTCGACCCGCCAAACTGCCGACCTTCCGATCGACAAGCTCAGCGTCCTAACCCACTGAGCCACCGCGTCCCTTCCTTTCAAATTACTTAGCTTCAAAACATTAAAATGTCTTAATCACTCTTTACTACTTTTTAAAATGTTCATCAGCTTAAGGTGACTTGATCCTTGAAATATTTAAAATCAGAAATTTCTGGTAGAATTTATATGGTACTAAAGGGAGTAGAATCAACAGATGAAAGATCAGTTAGTTTTTTCTTTATAATTTTGTAATTTGCTTTATTTAATATTTTAGTTTTTATTTCCCAATCTGTTTTTTTATCATATTACCTGTTTTCAACCCTGATTACAGGCTTGTAGAAGAGTACAGTACTCAGAGATGGTAGATCAGAGTAGGCTATAAGCCCTGCAAATAAATAGACAAAACAATATTCTGAAACATTGCCTAATTTTTCTCTTGTCTACAAAAGGCTAGTATTGAAAGATAATAAAGGTGTGGATGGAGAAATACAGCAACAGTTGGGAAGATTTGTAGTTATCCAGTAAGAAAGGTCACCCCTACTCCATCTCCAGTTAACTGATGAAAGTTTGAGATAAACAGGAGTGGATTACATAAATAGGTTTAAATATAGTTAGTTTTGAGTAAAAATAAAGGAAGCCAGACAATCTCAATTTACATTTTAGAAAGTGATTTCAACTGCAAAATCTATGGCTTTGTGTCATTTTGATTAGTCTTCTGACAGGCAGAGGGTAAGGAAAAAGATACAGATGTTCCTAGATAGCACTATATGAAGACTGAAATACATAAAAATGCAAGATATTTTGGTAAAAGTAACTGATATCAGCCCTAATAACTATGAAGTTTCTTGCTTTGGGGCAAATGGGGAGGAAATTTACCTTCTTTCTTCTAACTACTTCTAAATATATCTCACTTAATTATACCCTGTATTTACCTGCCAAATATTACAGCTTTTTCTGAGTAGCCTTTTGCATGCTTCAGAATCACTTAAGAAGTTTCATTG
The DNA here is from genome assembly GCF_964194415.1 of Vipera berus. Classification (NCBI taxonomy): domain Eukaryota; kingdom Metazoa; phylum Chordata; class Lepidosauria; order Squamata; family Viperidae; genus Vipera; species Vipera berus. The sequence goes on along the minus strand of NC_138202.1, from coordinate 129,592,064 downwards.
TATTTGACCTCTGGACTGGAGTTATAGCAAAGCACAAAATTCCCATGTGGTTATGGATCAAGCCTGTAATGTTTGTTCTGAAAGTTGCTCGACTGTTTCACCCCAATGATTCAGAAACTTGTAACGTTTGAATAGTCATGAAATGCTTTAAGGCAGCATTTGGAGTTTGGTGCAAAAAGACTTTCATTAAATATTTAGGTTACTGATTAACAACTGCTATTGCCTTATTTTTGTGTTCTAATGGTAGGGCAGTAGCAGGGATGTAAAGGAAAGGCAGCAGTTGGCTGTACCTACCTCATGCTTGATTTATGCATGTTGCTAGTAGCCTTGACTTTAGTTTTGGTGAATATTTCTACATTTGGACAGTGAGTGGGAAAGAAGAAACCTTAAATGTGTGTACGAATTATAACAGGGAGATGGATCCTAGTGTCAGTCATTATAGCAATCTGAACAAATGTTTAGAAAGGTTAAATGCTAAATGTACTGATGTCTAAACATTCACAATCAACTTGTGCATTTCAGTACTTGAGCACCAGTCATTAAACATTGTTAGCGTATTGAATTGGAAAGCTTTTTTCCTCACTTGTTTTCAAGAACTAAAACAGATATGCTTCCTTTTGTATCTCCAAAATAGTGCTTGGGTGTATAGATATCTGTATAGTGGTAGTAGCAGAATTAGTAGTAGTAATAGTAGTAGTTACATTAAGTGGTTTTTAGAGCCCAAAGATTCCTCAAATTAGAATGGGAATCCTCCTTCTTTAACAGTTGGGTTTGCTAATACTAATAGACAGTAACTACATGATTTTCTTTTTAAAATAACTGCATCTTATTTAGAGCTACCGACATCTGGAAAAACGTTGGGTAGTATAAAAAATATACTCCTTTTTGCCATCCAGAGGTCATTGGGAGTTTGTAGCTCAGGCCTGATCAGTGTTTTCTTATTGAATAAAGCTTAATAGAAAAATGTATCATGAAAGAAATAAAAACATCTTCCATTTTTCCCATTATCTAGATGGTACAAAACTTTCAAGATGAATCTTGCTTCATCATCTCTACATTGAAAGGTATATCTGCATACGTTTCCTGCCATAATGTAATAGTTTTTCTGGGTCTCACACTGAGAGATGCAAGAAGCAACCTATAAGCATTTTTCAAAAGTTCTTTGGTTCAAGGTCCTCTTGGCAATTGTTAGAAGATTTTGAATGGGAATCTGATAAAATGCAGCCCTAGGACTCAAATCAATAAAAAGTCTGCTTACCATTGGGTAGGTGTTTTGGGAGGGACACTGAAGAAGTCTGCTTTGAAATTAGACCAATCTTTCTTTTATTTTTTTATGACTGATACTTTGGATGGGAGAAAAGATAGATCACCTTCTACCTGTATGTATCTTGCCTCCCACTGAAAAAGTTTATATTTTCTAGCAGAAAAATGTTCCATAATTTAACACTGATATGCCTTCCCAATATCTTCAAAATGATTTTTTTTCAGAATGGCATTTTTATAGTCTCCTGTTGTACAATCAGAATCTGAGGAAAGTACAGACCACAGAATTGTAGAAATTTATAGGACTGAAAATATAAATATTGCAATGAATTCCTGACAGATTTTTTTCACCCTTTTCTTACAGCTGAAAGTAACGATGGCTACCATATTATTCTGAAATGACCCACTCCTCTGTATATTTGGACTTGGAACAGCTTTACAGTACGATGTCTCGTTCTCCTTCCTGCAACTCAGTCTATACAGATAGAAAATCCATTGGATAAAACACTGTTATTAACCAAATGCCCTAACAAGAAGAGTAAAGTGTGTGGTGTTTGGAGACTTAAGGAGCGCTTTGTTACCTAGTGATAGTTTGATTCAAGTGCCTTGTTAAGAAAGTCTTGAAATGAGCAGATGAAATAAGCTGATGCAATAAACCACTACCTTTTGGAATTCATCTTGGATGTGAATTTGAAATTAACTGGGCTTATTCTACTGTCTCCTCTCTTTCCAGACAGTTATAGGAAGTCAATTGCAGGCTTTTATAACTGATTTGTACTGCTTTTCCCCTTAAGGCAGTATTTTTTAATACTGCTTTGGCAACTTGAAGATCTGTGGACGTCAGCTGTCAGAATTTCCCATGCCTTCAAATTGCCAAAGTTGATAACTTTGATAACTTCAGAGCGAAGAAACTATCTTCTAAACTCATCATGAGAAAAAGTTTATGCGCTCTATTCATATTAATGAGGTGTCAAGCAAAAACATGAGGGTTTTCTTTTTCCTTTATTTCCTGATCTTTTATACCTCCAGTTTCCATTTTTAAACTTTTAATTCATTTCTTTTTACAAGCTTCAGAATTCAAACTAAAACCAGGACAAATAGGGTCAGATCTTACTTACAACTGAATGATGCCCCTAGTAGCTGGCTTATGTTACATCATACAACTTGACTTTCCTTCGGGTTTATTGCATAGATGAAAAGGGGCTGATTTTTGAGTGGGAAAATAGGAGATTGCAAGTTTGGCCTTCCCACCATTATAGCTAAAAGAACTACAACACCCCTCATGGAACTGGGTGAGATTTGACTTTGAAAGACAATAAAAATGGTTGCATGTGTACATAGCCTGTTGTTAAACAAACGTAACCGCACTCAAGGCTGGACATTAAGCTTTACTTTTAAGCCAATGATATGTTCAAGAATAAAGCATGGTTTTTGCAAATGAAGTAAAATGGCTCAATTCACTACATAGGTAGAAAGCTATAGGCATAATCAGGAATATCTGGCTTTTGTGCCTTGGACTTATAATACATGTGAAAAAACCCTCTTATTTCTGTGGTTATTCCATAGCTCTGATGGTAATTCCATGCCTTCGTCTCAAAGCTTTAAAGAGAGTGTTGCTCCTATGGAAGGAAAATGGGTGGATATGCCACTTCTGTTTTCTCATGCTTTCTAATCTGAAAATGTAACCTGCAGGAATGTACATGCTTTATACGTTAAAGTTCCTTCCACAAGTAGTATGGACTTTCACATCTCTAACCTTTAGAGTGGGGAGAGGCAAATCTTACATTGCTCCCATTCTCTTAGACATTGCAAAGAGTTGCATAGAAATCACATTAAATCGGATGGAAACATGTCTAATATTACATATTTTATATGCATTTAAGACAGACCCTTGCACCCTGATAAATTGAATGGGTGGGTGTGCAGAAGTAGCTTCTGTAAAAAAAATCCCCATTGGATTAGAAACATACATAAAGAAAGCTAATGTACGTCTATCTCCCATGATTGTATGATAGGCCCCAGATTAGAATTGTGTACACAAAGATAGACAACATTGGTTGAGATGGCAGATTATATGCAGCTGCATCATGCAACATTTGATTGGCATCTGTTGAGTAAGTGCTTATGACCAGAATCCTCATATGTAGAGATAACTGCTTAGGCCAAAATTTTGATTTATATGTTTTACCTTCATTAAGCTCTTGAAATAAAGCAAAATATTGAACTATTATAACAAAGTGAGCGCCTGTTACTCGCCCCAGCTTCTGCCAACCTAGCAGTTTGAAAGCACGTAAAAATGCAAGTAGAAAAATAGGGACCACTACGGTGGGAAGCTAACAGCGTTCCGTGCGCCTTTGGCGTCTAGTCATGCCGGCCACATGACCACGGAGACATCCTCGGACAAGCGCTGGCTCTTCGGCTTTGAAACAGAGATGAGCACCGGCCCCTAGAGTTGGAAACGACTAGCACGCATGTGCGGGGGAACCTTTACCTTTACCTTTTTATACTCCTCATACAGTTTTGATGGAAACATATCATGACACAATACATTTTGGTTCAAAATTGCCTTTAGCACATTCATAACTGCATGTTGCACTTCATAGAAGTACTATAAATTCTGTGCTCTTGATAATTGTCTTTTTTTAGTTCCTGAAATGAACAGCCTTCATAACAGGTTATAGCTAAATGTCTGTTTTTGTTTTTTTTTAAAGACTGGATGAAGCTTGTTATTTTAGGTTAAAAAGTGTAAACCATTTGAGTCAGTAGCAACGTGATTTTCTGCCTTAAGTGCTGCGTGTTAATTCTTGTAAGCCAAAAAGGAAGCTGATTGACATTTATAAAATAGTGCTGATTCCTGACTTCTTCAAAATACCTCTACAACAGAGGTCCCCAGTCTTTTAGACGCCAGGGACAGTTTCTGTGGAGAAAGGTTTTTCCGCGGACTGGAGAGTGCATGGTTTTGCGTGCTGCCTGCATCCCACGGATGGGGCTTTACTTGTTTGTGGAGACTGGTTGCTGGCATGCCGCGGCCTGGTACCGATCCATGCACCGGGGGCTGGGGACCCCTCCTCTACAACAGAGGGGTCATGTCTTTCTGAGATGAGGACCTATTTGGAAGATTGAGAGCCCTTCACCAAATAAACAGGGATAGGATTATGAGAAGTTACTGCCAGAAAATTATATTAGTTTGCTGTATCTACAGCTATGAAACCTTATTTGTCCTTTTTCTCTTGTACTGACCCTGAGATTTGCGAGAAAATGTTTGGGTAATGAAAATATTTGGTGACCAAAAGGATGTTAATGGTCATGATACCTTTTAATAGTGCTAGTCTCTCAGGAAAAGCAGCTTTAAATCAATGCCTGACTTTTAAAAATGTATGCTGAATATTTACGCTTATGCGTTTTGTTTTATCCCTATTTTCTGTCTTATTGTGAAGCCTGGTTGATCTTAATCTCGCTAAATATTTGATATTTTCAAATGATTGGATTAGGTATTTGTGTCTTTCAGAAGGGGTATGGGAGTTTTCTTGTTTTTACTGTGTAACACAAGAACAATTTTAATTGCGATATAAATGAAGGGAGAATGGAGGCCCAGAATAACATTTCTGAGTGAAAGTGTCAGAATGTTTGTTTATAGATTTTTAAAAATACATATTTTGCACTGGCCATTCTAAAGTTGTATAGAAATAAATATTTGCTGTCATTCAACTTTGTGCTCTGGTAAAACTATAAATAAACTTGTTTGTAAAAAAAACAATTCTGGTTTTGAAGTTTATATATTATCTACTTCGAGTATTTTTTATCATTTTAATTCCTTCTGCTTAATTTCATTTGATTCAGTGTCTTAAGACTGACTTTTTGCCACTTAAATATTACTTTCCCAGTCAAGACTCTCTAGAGAAAACAAATTACAAATAGATTTCTATTGACAATTCTGTTGAGGTGCCTTAATTTGTTGTCTTCCCAGATTCTGCTGCTGTGGAACAACTGAAGAAAAATGTAAAAACAGCAAAGCAAAATGAAATTATTTTATGTGATCATGACAACAGAGCGGCTAAATGGCACTCATGACTTTTAGTAAAATTGATAATGCATTCTATTGTGAACAGAAGTTTTTGATATCCAGCATAAGTGCAATCATATTGTACTTGACCTAGTCTTACAGGGAGAGTTAACTAAACTGAGGAAGTTGGAGTGTGGATCCAAAATTATTCAGACTCCATGCAATTTTCTTGGCAAAGGTTTTCAGAAGTGGTTTGCCATTGCTTCCTTCCTAGGGCTGAGAGAAAGTAACTACTCCAAGGTCACCTAGCTGACTCCGTTCAAAAGGCAGGACTAAAATTCACGGTCTCCTGGTTTCAACCCTGATATCTTAAGCACTACACAACAAACTGGCTGTCAATGATTATATGCCTCCCTTAATATTTTTCCAAGAAGCAAGGGCAATGCTCTAAGATTTATGAGATATTAGGAAAATGTTCCTTCCCTGCATCTCTTGAAATTGTGATCCAGCAACTACTGGTGAATTGAGATGCCTCACGTCTCCCCCGTTGAATTGTGTTGTCATTTACAAATTGTGAATTGCCCCATTTCTGAAATTCTTCTATAATTAGGAACCCATTTTCAGTGCTAGGCTTGGGCATGATTCTCATGATGCTGGTTGCTGAGAATATTGTGTATGTGATATGAAGATGCATGAAGAAGTTTAATTGTTGGATGTCAGGGTCCAATGTTGAGCAATATTTGGATGGGCTGTGAGGTGGTCTCCTATCCGAGCACTCTAAGAAAGATAAAGGGAGAAAACTAATTCTTGAGACAAAGAACTACATTAAGAAAACTATGTATATAATGTATTTTCTTACTCTAATAAAAAAGAAGGCTAAACCCTAATTGTTAATAGTCTCAACTGTTTATTGAGCAGTGGGTAGAAATGGCTGTAGTCTAATAGGTTCTGAAACCCAGTGTTTTGCAGAAAAAATAATATTTTTTTCTTCTATTTTTAGTCAGATGTAGCAGGTAAAAACTTATATCCATGTTTGTAAATTGCAGAACTACCAGAAGCCAGAAACTACCACTAAATTACCACTAGCTGATGGAATTACTACTAATACTAGTACTTCTCTCCCTCCTTTTTAAAAAAAATTAATTATAACAACTTGGTCAACATTTTCTGTTAATCAGCCTTTAAGCTTTGCAGGAAGTAAAATGTTTAAAAAGAAAACTGATTTTCTGCTTCTTCATAAAAACAACAAAGCTTTTAACATAGAATGAACAATGCAACAATGTTTTAAGAAGCAAAAGTAATTGCTGGCATGTGGTAGTGGGTCTAATCAAAGGATAGAAAAGACCAAAGAAGTCCAGAACCTGTTAGTTGTTTTTCAACATTTGAACAAAGATATTTCAATACTACAGTTAGCAGTATAAAATTTAAAATGTATCTTATATTATTTATATTAAGTGGCTTGTGGGCCACTTAATGTTTGCAATCATTCCTTTATTTTGCATCAGTGGCTGAACTCATTTTTATTTTATTTTTATTACATTTATATCCCGCCCTTCTCCGAAGACTCAGGGCGGCTTACAATCTAAGCACAAATCAAATGTGCTTAGCAGTAGCCTTCATTCTATGTATATGCCTGCTTATTAGGGCTTTTGCCCCTCCCCCCAAGCGGCATTATTACAAAGTCAGCTTATTGCCCCCAACAATCTGGGTCCTCATTTTACCTACCTCGGAAGGATGGAAGGCTGAGTGAACCTTGAGCCTGGTGGGATGCGAACCTGCACTAATTGCAGGCAGCATTTGCATTTAAGATTATCTAAAATAGTCCTAAAAATATGAGTCTCGGGTTTATACATGTTTAAAACTAGAAACAAGGATCACCAAGACTTAATTTTTTTTATTAAAACTGAGCTTTCGTCAGCGCCTGCTGACATTGTCAGAGTATAAACTGGGATTGGGAAGCATGTTCTTATAGTCTCTGTGAGGCCAGTAGTTTGGCTAATGAGCGTGTAACAGATCTATTCCGCTCCCGCCCTCCTGCAATCAATTGCATGGGTCCTGTCTCCGTCAAGCGCGCTGACGTCTGTTTGATTTCAGGCGCTCTGCCTCTCTCCACTCCCGTCAGGAACGTTCATCCTGCGGCAGGCAATCCTCATTTAACCCTTTTCACACTCGCTGTTGCTGTCATAGTCCACCACTCGCCCCCGAGGGAGAGGGCACCTGACTGGTGTAAATGGCGAGGCTGGCACCAGGGGCGAGCGGCGGACTATGACAGCAACAGCGAGTGTGAAAGGGTTAAACCAGGGGTCTTCAGACTTGGCCCTTTTATGACTTGTGGACTTCAACTCCCAGAATTCCTCAGCCAGGCAGGCTGGCTGCGGAATTCTGGGAGTTGAAGTCCACAAGTCATAAAAGAGCCGAGGTTGCCTACCCCTGGGTTAAACGAACAGCGAGAGGATTGCTCGCCACAGGAGGAAGGCTCCCGACGGGAGGGGCGAGTGGAGAGAGGCAGAGTACCTGAACTCAAACAGACGTCAGCGCGCTTGACGGAGACAGGACCTAGTTTCTAGTTTTAAACATTTAAGATTATCCATTTCCCACTCCTGCTGTCTAGACAAGTCCAACATTTGACAAGGCATATTACAATACATTTGTTCTTGCCATATGTATGCTGTCACCCAAGTCACCCTCCTCCTGGGTTACCTAGGAATTCCTGTTAAATTCAGTGGGGCTTATTTGGGGGGAGAAGAGGGAAATCACAGCTGGGTTTTTCTGTAGACATGTGTAACTGACTTCTTTGGAGTTCAATATGGAGAGAAAATCACCAGTTGAAGCACAATATAAAGTGTTTATCACAACTCTGCTTCCTATACCTTGTCCTCTTCCTCCCCCCCCCCCCCTGCAGCATAACAACCAGCATGCTTTTATACTGCCTCTCAAAACATTGTATTTTGTTTACCAAAATAGTGTTTTGAAAATATTGAGGTGTTTCAGAAATGTAGGAAGATTCTTGATGGGGGAAAACCTTGATAGCAAAGACAGCTTATTTACCACTACTGCTCTTTTAACCTTATCATCAATGACCACAAAAAATATTTCATGTTTTTGAGGTTAAAGTTCACAAGACAAGCAATTTTTAGCTACTGTTTCCCCTGAATACTTATCATGGTCACTCAAGGTTGAGGTGGCCAATAAATTTTATGAATAAATGTCTACCATAAGCTTCAACTTCTAGTTGTTTTCTAACTTACTCCCTTACACTTTTCTATTCATAGCTAAGGTGTGTCTGTGTGAGGCACTGTCTACTCTTCAGTATTACCCAAGCAACATCAGTATAATTCACAATACCAAGGGCAAAAGTTCATACAATCTCCATTTAAGAAAAACAACTAGGTAAAAATAAGTTCTGATGCAAAACAAGAGGATGCTTAGGTATAGATGGCAGAACCTCTTAAATTATGCTTTGGAAATAAATAAGTAGGACTGATGAAATATCCTGAAGTGGAGCGTCTGATGGAGTTTGCACAACACTGCACCCTTTTCCTGGCTCTCTTCAGTTTCACACAAGAGTCAAATTCAGGTCAGGCTAAAGAAATTCCAGCTAAATATTAAGCAACGACTACAGTCTGAGAAAACAGGAGGCCTGAGGACAAATATATACCAGCATGATGAGAATACCCTACTTAGGGGTGATTGAATTTTATTCTTCTGATGTACACACCTACATTCCGTTTTCATGTAAATTGATGGGACATAGTATTAAAAATCTCAAATTTAATCTCATAGATTCGTGGATTATATTTATAGGTTAGAAAACCAAAAGTGGAATGAAAAGATGTCTCAATCTACCAGGTTCATAATTTATTTAATCCTGTGCTTTCAAAACAGCCTGAGAAACATAAATTTGATTGCAAAACTTTTCTTGACAAAATTACAGTGGATAGATTTCAGCTGCTGAACTTCTGCATGTCAGCGCAATGAATGGTATGGCTTGAGGCTGTGATGGTTCTTCCTGAGTTAAGATGAAGTTCAATAAAGACAAGAACAAAACACCATTGGAAGCTCTTTAAAGAACTGGGATGCTCTAAAATGAATGAAACAAGATCTTGAATTACAAATATTTTTGAAATAAACATGCTTAGAAATTATACCAAAAATATTTGCTTTTGTTTCATGAATTCTCTGTGGATCTTTTAAGAAGAGTGTAATGAACAACAGATGCATTAGACTGAAAAAAGAAAGGGAATGTAAAGTTACTAATAGTAATTGTGGCCTTCTAGAAAAATGTTGCTGTCCTTATTTGCAAGAAACCATTGACCAAGTAGCACAAAACTTTTAGCAAAATAGAATATCTGTGCTGAAAGTTATATATGATTGCAACTGCTTGATCTTATAGAAAATACATCATTGGTGAACTTTCAGTCTCCTTTGGTAGCTTAACAAGAAAGTGATACTGCAACAATAATTGGAAAAAGAATGCCATCCCAAATGCTGCCTGACCTACTATCTTTTAAGAGAAAGTGATTAGATAAACTGAGAAAAAATCTATTATTTACTATGGTACTCCTAGAATTTGGTGAATTCAGTTTTCTAAGTCCAAATTTTCCAGGCAATTGGCAATCTTGGCAATCCATGTGTGGATTTCAAATTCTGGAATTCCACACTCAGTATGGCCATAGCTAAGAATTATGGGAATTCCAGTCCACACATTTGGAAGGGATCAAAGTTGAAAAATGCTAATTGAACACTTACAAGGTTCACCTTGATTACAGAATGCTCGGGTTTTCTGCCATCTGTAGTCACTAGGTCAGAAATAGGCTAATGAGCACATCTTAGTTATTTTTGGACTAAAGAGCCTTGGTGGAGCAGTGGGCTAATGCCTCCTTAAGTAACACCAGCTGCCTGCAATTAGTGCAGGTTCGCATCCCACCAGGCTCAAGGTTGACTCAGCCTTCCATCCTTCCGAGGTAGGTAAAATGAGGACCCAGATTGTTGGGGGCAATTAAGCTGACTTTGTAATAATGCCGCTTGGGGTGTGTGTGAAAGCCCTAATAAGCAGGCATATACATAGAATGAAGGCTACTGCTAAGCTTGTAAGCCGCCCTGAGTCTTCGGAGAAGGGCGGGATATAAATGGAATTAAAATAAAATATTCTAAGCCTGCCTCACCACAGGCCATATTTCCAGGATGTTGGAAATGGTAATTCTCAATGCAGATAGTCCTCGACTTACCACAGTTCATTTAGTGACCATAGCAACAACACTGAAAAAAGTGACTTATGACCATTTTTCACACTTATGACCATTGCAACATCCCCATAGTCAGGTGATCAAAATTCAAATGCTTGGCAACTGGTGCATACTTATGATGGTTGCAATGTCCCGAGGTCATGTAATCACTGTTGTGTAGTGAGTTTGTTGCGCAGGAATGAAGACGAGGCGAGTGAGTTCAACAATGGTCCTGTTTATTTGCTTGCAGGATCTGAACTGAGGAACTGAGCTTCAGCCTGCAGCAATTTATAGCTTGGCCCTTAGGCAGCAGCCTATAGGTTTAAAGCAACCCATTGCCACCTAGGGGCAGCCAATAGCAGCACCAGAGACGGGGTGTCTGAGTTGCTGGGAGCCGTTAGCTAGCTCCAGCTTACCACATGGTGTTACAGTTAAGCCCAATACATAACAATCACTTTTTGTGACTTTCTGTCAAGCCAAGTCAATGGGGAAGCCAGTTTCACTTAACAACCGGGTTACTAATTTATCAACAGCAGTGATTCACTTAGCAACTATAGCAAGAAAGGTCTTAGAATGGGGCAAAACTCACTTAAAAATGTCTCACTTAGCAACAGAAATTTTGGGCTCAATTGTGGTCGTAAAATTGAGGACTTACCTGTGTCTGCAAAGCCACAATTGGTCTCTGCCCTAAACAAATTAACTGCTAGAAACAAAATCCAGAATCATAAGAATTAGTGATTTCAATAGGCCTGTAATTGAAAACTGTATTGACATTTCTTAAGGTCAACTGGTACAATAATTTTCTATCTTGCTAGATATCCTTGGGACCATAGTTTTAATAGTTGAGATATATACTCACTTGCATTTTCCACGTTTGATTTACTTTTGTCAGATCCACATATAGCTTTATACTGTCTCCATTCCCAAAAGAATGAAAGAGATAGGGAAAAGTAAAACTCTACAAAAGATTTGCATCAATTATTATAGATTGAGGCAGATGGAAAACTTCTTATCACTGCACAGTGACCATAATGCTTTAATTGTAAAATAACGAATAACCTTATTTTAAATGATATCATATATGTTTTCAGAAAACAAATCTTCTGTAGCTTCTAATTTGAAAGACCACTGAAAGAGTTTCCTTTAAGTTTTCCCTTTAATTGTTCCCACTTTAAATATAATGCATTTCCCATTCTTCTTTCTGCCCTGCTCCTTAGTGGGAAATTACAGTGTACAGTACTAGACATTTGTTTTCTTGGCAAGCAAGGCCTGATTTAATTCACTGTTCACCTGAGATAGTGGAGCAGGACAGAACACAAGTTGCCTAAGGTACATTTTTTTTGACTTACTAAGTTATTTAATCTGTACATTTCGTTCCCACAGCTCTCAAAATGTCAGCTGTTTCTCTGTCTTCCTTAAATGCAGCTGACCTCAAGTCTTGACCTGGTGAGTGTCTGGCATATTCTTTTTACTAGTTTTTTTTATTTTAATTCCATTTATATCCCGCCCTTCTCCGAAGACTCAGGGCGGCTTACAAGCTTAGCAGTAGCCTTCATTCTATGTATATGCCTGCTTATTAGGGCTTTCACACACACCCCAAGCGGCATTAGTACAAAGTCAGCTTAATTGCCCCCAACAATCTGGGTCCTCATTTTACCTACCTTGGAAGGACGGAAGGCTGAGTCAACCTTGAGCCTGGTGGGACTCGAACCTGCACTAATTGCAGGCAGCTGGTGTTACTTAAGGAGGCATCAGCCCACTGCTCCACCAAGGCTCTACAAGTTTTACAAGCTCATGTTTGAAAAGGGATATTTTTGGACATGGCAATGAAGACATTTTTTTGTGACATAAACCCCTAGGGATTCCTGAAACATAGCAAACCCACCACATAATTTGTGCTGACTTTAGGAAGTTTTGCATAGCCCTTTGTAGGAAGTACCATTGCTATTCATGAAATTATTTCCATTTGCTTGCTAGCTGCTTTGTTGATAAACATATGAAGTTACATACATTTTTTTAAAAAAAAATCTAATGCATGACTTTTTTTGTGTGAAGTGGGGCAGAGCCCTTTTTACTGATTCTATAATTGTAGTTTTAATAATAGCTTGACTTGCCTAAATTCGGAAGGTGATAGTTTAACCATTATTTATCCTACATAAGGAAAACTGTAATTGTTTAATTCTTTGATCAGAAATGCCATTAATGGCACAAAAGCCACGGAAAAGAACAGATGACTGTTTTATTGTATAGTAGACATGCTCAGTCAACTCTATGGTTGGATGAACTTAGCCATTTGTTTACTGAGGCTTGAACATTCATGTCCTGCTGTCAATCTGACTACCTTCACAACCATTTATTCATGCTGCACTGGCAAATAACTAAATTTAATGCAGTTAGAAGAGCCAGTTTGGTGTAGTGGTTAAGGCATTGGGTTAAAAATTAGGAGACTGTGACTTCCAGTCCTGCATTGGGCAGGAAACCAGCTAGGTCACCTTGGGCCAGTCACTTCTTCTCAGCCCTAGGAAGAAGGCAATGGAAAACCACTTCTGGAAAGATCATGCCAAGAAGACTACAGGGACTTGTCCCAAAAGTCTTTGAAAATCTGACACGATTGAATGGAAGAAAAAAATTGCACCTTTTTTTAAAAAAAAGTTACAGTATTTAATGAAAATGCTAAAAGGAAATGATATCAACTATGATGGATTTTGCAACTACTAATGCAGTATGTACAATATGTACATAACGGTGGTTCAGAGATGATTCTATGTGTCTCTTTCTATGTAGGAAAAAACATGTACAGGTTAAGATGTTGGACTGGCACCAGGGATATCCAGGTTCCTAGTCCATTGTCAACCACGAAAATGCACTGGGTGCATTTTGGGCCAGCCATCCCCTCAGTCTTCGTTGAGGGGAAAAATAGGTGGAGACAGTGGCATACATGCTAAGTTATAAAATATATCACATAAATGAAATAATATCCAAACTGTTCTAGCTTTTTCTTAGAATTCTTTGATAGGCTTAGACTCTTGTTTAAACATGTCAGGATTTAGAGATGGCTAACATTGGAAAAACACAGCTGGATTGCCTTCCCCCATCCAGATGAGAAAGGTGACAAAATCCTGTCATCACTGTATTAAAAAATAAAGTAAATTGTGCCAGGTGAACAAGTCTTGGACTAAATTAGAAAGGAAGTAACCCAATTTCAGAGTTAGTCTATGATAAATCATGATTAGATGAGGTAAGTCTGTTAATGGAAACTTTATTGTCTACCTTCTGATGCAAGGTGGTCATATGCTTAGTCACATGAAACTCAACTTTCTTGAATCACCAGAGCAAGATTGGGGGCAGGGAAGAAAAGCAAAGTTGCAATCTTTGTGAAAGGTTTTACTTCCAGCACTGTGTTTCAGGGAAGCAGCCTTATACTTGCCTATAACATTCGGAGCTGTGTATTCATATGTTATCTCCAGTTCAGTTCTTTTTTTTTCAATCTTTAGATTGTTTTAAATCTTTATCCAAGTATTCGTAATCCAATATTTTTTAAAAAAAAGATACACAAAAAAAGATACAAAAAATAAAACAGTCAAAAAACAGTCCCACAGAGAGGGCCTCCTCAGGGTGCCACCGGTCAGAGAATGTCGGCTGGTGACCCCCAGGGGGAGGGCCTTCTCTGTGGGCGCTCCGGCTTTATGGAATCAGCTGCCGGTTGAGTTCCGGATGGCACCTGACCTTCGCTCCTTCCGACGCGGTCTGAAGATCTATCTATTTGAACAAGCCGGCCTGGCCTGATGGGGGATGTGCTGGGGTTTTTATTGGGGATTTTTATATTACTATCTATTGTTTTAGCTCGGGCTCCTATTTAATTCTTTTTTAATTTTTGTACTCTGTATTTTTATATGTGCCCTGTTCACCGCCCCGAGTCCTTCGGGAGAAGGGCGGTATACAAATATAATAAAATAAATAAATAAATAAATAAATAAAACAAATATTCAAATTTTGTATTGAATTAAACCAAATATTAACTTCATCAAAAAATTGGAAATATTGTCAGTGTGGAAAAAAAATTAACAGTCATGTTATAGGTGCTAGTTATGTAAAAACTAAATCTGTTTTTTGGTATATAGGGGCACTGGAATAGCCAACCTTGTTAAAAGATACAGTTGGTGAATTAAATCGGTAACTCTTTCAGTCATATCCCAAAATGTGCTTAAAGGATTTGTTTGTTTGTTTGTTTATTTGTTTAACTAATTAGCCACCTATCTCGCCATGGGGCTACTTTAGGTGGCTTACGACAATAAAAAGGAAGAAATGAAAAGGGAGTACGCAGAACAGAAGTAAAATAATAGAACAATAAATAAAAGAAAAAGAACACAATGAGAATACATCAATAGGATAACCTAAAAGATGGATGGGTGGAGAGCAGAGAACAAAGGGGGGGGGGGGAGAAGGTGGAGTCTGCGATCAATCCAGCGGCCACTTCCAGCATGGAACTGCCCTATTTGATCCCCAGACCAACCAAAAGCCTATCTTGTGTTGACATACATAACCAAGAGAGTGGCTTTCTGCTACATGGATATACTGTGCTTGGGTTTAGAAAATATTGTGTTTTGTAATCCTTCTTAATCTATATGCTGCTAAAACACTTTTTTTATTAAAAAGTTTTACAATACATTTTAAAATACAAAAAACTCCCTCCTCCCCCTCCCCTCTCCCCAACCCTCCCCTCCCCTCCCCCCTCCCCGACTTCCCAGAGCTGAATACAGGGTATAGTGATACAAACATAAGCTAAAATATGCTAACAAACAAAAATAAAACATTAAATTCTATCGCACTTTAACTCTCCATAGTCATAATATATGCTGCTAAAACTCTTGTCGTCATGACCTTTTAACTGGATGAGCTGGTGGGTCATAGGGCAAGAAATTTTGAACCAAGATACCTCAGATGGGCTAACTTATAGAGTGCACCCAAAATCCAGGGTCCACGACTCTCAAGGGAATGAAATTCCTGGCCTCTCACACACTCCCAAGCACACCCAGGCACCCTTCCCAACCCATGCCACCCCCTGCACCTTCCCCCTGACCCATGTGGCACCTCTTGCATATCCTCATGACCTCACTGACCCTCACAACCTATGCTACCTTCCTGTCTGCCCGACCCAACCCTCACATCACTTCTCACTCACTCCATGCACCCTTCCTAACCAATGCCACCCACTCACATGCCTTCCCTGGCCTACATGGCATCTCTTGTGCACACCCACTCCCCCTTCCTCACTTCTGATGCACCTCTGACACATTTCCACATACCCTTCTGACCCACACCCCTGTAGTACACCCCTCCTTCCCTATCCAGCAGAAGCTACGTACTTATCTAAGTGCTGGCCTTGGTTTGCAGCTTCCTGCTGGCTTTCCCATTGACTTTCTCCCTGAAAGCTTCCCAGAAGAAAAGTAAATGGGGAAGCCGGCAGGATTTCTGGGGAGGGAGAGAGGAAGGAAGGAAGGAAGGAAGGAAGGAAGGAAGGAAGGAAGGAAGGAAGGAAGGAAGGAAGGTAACAACGAGGAAGTTTGATTAATAGAATGTTTACACTAGATAGGAAATTGTGGATATTTATAATTCAACTTTTTAGAGAGATATAGTTATTGATACTTTTAAGTCTCTGATACGAAGCCTGGCATTTTTGTTGTTCAGCTAAATTGATTTTCTTTATATTTGGTTTCAGTATATATTTATACTCACTCCATGCAGAGCATAATGCATTTGGGAAAAAAGGTGAAAGCAGGCTCCTGCTATATGAAAATTCCAGCTAGGCTAAAATGTTTCATTGATAAACTGTTCCCCCCCCCCCGGTGCTTGATAAGTCTGCCCACTGGTTGAATAAATAAAATCAGGTCCCAGCTAAACCAAGAACGGCAAGCTAGTCAGAAGGAATATTTTTATCTTTCTGCTACAACTAAAATAATTTCCTGGTTATGAAATGAGTGGCTTGTCTAGACGCCAGGCTCCAAGTGTGTTCCCTTTACTATATTTTGGCAACTTGCAATGCCAGCTTATCAGATGCTGAAGAACATCCAAAAGCAAGCACGCTTGCCTACAGAAAAGTGCTAGCCGCCAGCCGGGGCCAGACAAATAATTTATTACCATAGTTCCTTCATGATCACTGACAATGGGTTTAGCAAGAACTTTCATTTAGGAAGGTCAACATGTGGAGAATTGTTTCATAGCTGTATTGGAATCTTACTATATAGTAGTCCTTCAACAGGTCTCTTCAGGACAAGGTCTCAGTAGGTAAAAGGCACCCTCAAGTTTTTCCAAACTCCTGTTGACTACTCATGCCACTTTCTTGGCAGAGTTACAAAGTGATTTACAATGACCACATTTTGGGATTTTTTTTTAATTTCCCACTCTGGCTAACAGCTAAGTCCCCCCCCCCAATAAAATAAATAAATAAAAACTAGCCAGATTCTACCCTGCTTGGATTCTATTTAGTCAGGTCCAGCCAGGTACTGAGATACTGAAACCAGGACAAGATAATGGGAAAGCAATTTATCTGGAATTAGCGGACATGATGTGCTGCTGCCATAGTACATATCAGAAGGATAAGCTGGGGAGACCCAACGTATTTTGGGAACTGAAATGAAGAACTCCCCACAATGTAATGGACAGAAGCTTTTTTAGCCTGGCAGATGAATCTTACTTCAATAACACAATGAGAGGTGTCCAGATACTGTGGACACTTGAGATGGTAGCCCAGCGCTAGGATGACTCTTGCTCTATGAGCTGGGAAGGGTAGGCAAAGATGAGAGAAGACAAGAGGGTTGAGCTTGAGTTGAATTGTTGGTCAGTTGTTGGAAAGTGCACAAGAAGCCTGGTTTTTCTAGCAACAATGCAGTATGAGGACTGTAAAGGAGGCCTTAGAAACTCCTTCTGGCTTGTGAAGGTTATGAAGCAGGGGGTGGGATCCTTTTTCAGCCTTTAGGCTTGCATTCCTTGCATCACTATCATCCATGAGCTACATGCCAATTTTAGGCATGTGATGGAATCAAGCTTATGGGCAAGATAAAGAGACTTGACAGTCTTGAAAAGCGAGTGGTCTTTCTCCAAAATGCAAATGGCAAATTTGAAGCTTAACTGCACACACACACACACACACACACACACCAAATGTGCAGGATTTTCTGTACTGCAAAGAATATAGTAGTAGTTCAGTTTCTTTGCATTCCTGGTGATCATTTGTTCACTGTCAAAGAGAAGTCATGTATGAATACTAAAGTGATTGAGCTGTTAGGGATCAATATGGTCCTCAGAGCTATCAGTTCTGAACTTCATAGAGACAGATAGAGAGATAGGCATAGATCCAGACATCATTCTTGGTAGGAAGGATGCTCTGAGCCTTCAGATTGTGTACCACAAAGATTTTTTTTAGAAGAAATTAAATGAATTGGGGCAACATGTGTTTTCTTGGCTCAGGGACAGGTTTACAGAACTCTTGCTAGGGAAGTGTTCCGTTTCTTTGGCCAGGAACTCAGATTTAGGCTTATGGTGTTTCACCATGGCACTGAAACATCTAACTGCTGCTACTTTTCATCTTGTTGCCTAGCTCTTTGACATATCTTGGTTAGAGGGTGATTTTTTTTTAGGTTGACTTTTGTTCTTGCCATGCTATATTGGAACACCATGCTTGATAAAAGCCGTACATTTGCACTGAGACTTTGCACATTTTGCTTGTCACAGTTTCACTTTGTACCTGTCTACTGTTGGTGCTATATTTTTTTTTCTTTGTATACTTCCCTCTCTAACACTGCTTTTCCTGGGCTATTTTTAATCCTACTCTTAAATTCTTCTTCTCAGGATTCACTTTTTAAATACTTCCCCATATCCTATTATAGTTGTTGCATTTACGTCTCCTCACGTGAAGCAGGTTCATGGATACTCTTCTGTTTGTATTACTGTTATTCATATATTTTTATTATAGTCATAACAAGAAACAAAAGAGAAACATATCCCCCCCCTCCATCACCGGCAATTATAATAGGGTTATACCCTATTCAATCTGGATTTGAAGTGGAAACTATGACCCCAAAAGCCTGGGGATATTCATTTTGTGGCCAGGAGCAAATCAGAAGTATTTTTTTCTTGGGTTTGCATGGCTGATGTTGCACAATCCGGGAAAAGAGGTTTTTGGTTTAAAGAGATGCTGGCAGATGTGATAGGCTTGCCTGTGCACACTCTGAAATAATCTTTTCCTGCTTGAAAGTGGCTTCTTGCCGCTCACTCTTTTCCTCCATATACCATTGGTACTTCTCTCCCTATTCCTCTTCAGCTTATTTCATACCAAGGCTTTCCGATCTAATCCTTATTCAATTAGACATTGTTCCATTAGATCAGGGGTCTTCAAACTCCGCCCTTTTATGACTTGTGGACTTCAACTCCCACAATTCCTCAGCCAGGCACACTGGCTGAGGAATTCTGGGAGTTGAAGTCCACAAGTTATAAAAGGGCCAAGTTTGAAGACCCCTGCATTACATCATTGATGCTAGCCCTTCAAGGTACCACAGACAAGAGGAACAACCACAAGTAATAACTTTATTGTAAGATTGCCCTACTAGAAGAATCTTGCAAGTTTGAAAGCACCCCTCCTATCCCTTACTTTTACTCTCCTGAAAACTTGGGAGGGACCCTTCTGAGATGCTTTCTCCCCCTCCCTTTCATACTCAGATTTTGTTTGTCATCCTTTTGTTTGTTTGTTTGCTTGTTTGTTTATCTAGGCCAGGGGTAAGCAACCTTGGCTCTTTTATGACTTGTGGACTTCAACTCCCAGAATTCCTTAGCCAGCATGGCTCAGCTTGGAAACCTCTCCCTTTTCCCTCAGCATGGCTGGCTCAGGAATTCTGGGAGTTGAAGTCCACGAGTCATAAAAGAGCCAAGGTTGCCGACCCCTAGGCTCTTCCTCCCATCTCCCACCGTTACATTCTTTTTTTTGCACCAATAGAAATGATGGAGGTATTTGCAGGGAAAATTCCCAGTTACCTGTGAAGAACATGGCACAGCTATTAGGAAGACACAGCAGATGGAACAAGCAGAGTACCAGTTGGAGCCTAGCATCATCCTCTTAGCCACAATGGTTGGTTACAAGTGAGAATGCACCCCTGGGCCCAATTCTGGGGCAGTGATAATGACGAAGCACTTTTACTTTAGTGTTGTCACATGCTCTAGCACAGGGGTAGGCAACCTTGGCTCTTTTATGACTCATGGAATTTAACTCCCAGAATTCCTGAGTCAGCTGGCTCAGGAATTCTGGGAGTTGAAGTCCATGAGTCATAAAAGAGCCAAGGTTGCCTACCCCTGCTCTAGCACCCATTTGATAGATTTTCAAAAGTATTAAACACAGACTTTATAACCGAACCTCATGCGTGTAAACAATTAGAAACCAAAATAAAATTTATGTGTTGACATAAAAAAAATAAATAAATACTGGAACTGAGCAGAGGAATGAGATGTGCTCCAGCTATCCCTTCTGTTCTTGTTGTTTTTCATCACACATGGGCTGAATTAAAAATCCCAAGAGGGACTCATGGCAGGGAGTATTAAACGCACCTTTTGAAAAGGTTATTTGAGCAGAGATTGGTTCATTCCTATTATTTTCATACAGAGTGGGCAGATGCAAAGGAATTGTATGTCTCGTAAAACAATATGTAAAAAAAGGGAATGTCAGCAGGCGTAGTGTGAAATGCAACTTGGAGCTGCTAATTTTTCTTGTTTTGGTGCAGCTGGGCCTTAAGTGATACCTAGCCACAGAAACTCATTGCATAACGTTGACCTGTTGTTATCTCAAATACCAACCAGCTTCTCAAGGGAATGTTGCAAGGGTGACATAGATGCATTTCCTTCACTGCTTAATATATGGTCTTGTTACCCAACCATCCTCATAGCAAAACAAAGCCTACCTTCATTCCTAATAGAGTAACACTATATCACCCTATTCAATATTTGAAGATGCAGGATCCTTCTCCTTTGTATGTAGCCCTCTTACCTTTGTGTATAAGGGCTTCATAAAAATAGGGACCACTCCGGTGGGAAGGTAACAGCGTTCCGTGCGCCTTTGGCGTCTAGTCATGCCGGCCACATGACCACGGAGACGTCCTCGGACAAGCGCTGGCTCTTCGGCTTTGAAACGGAGATGAGCACCAGCCCCTAGAGTCGGAAACGACTAGCACGCATGTGCGGGGGAACCTTTACCTTTACTTTTTAAGGCTTTGTATATGATTATAAAAAGGGCATTTAGGGAGCATGAGGCTACCAAGTGTTAACTTTGCACCTCTGTGGACTAAAACCACAATTTTGGAACTGAATCTGAAAGTCACATAATGAAATGAAATGAACCTTTATTGTCAAAGTACAACTATGTGTACATTGAGATTAGCTGAGCCTCCCTTTGTGCTCCCACCCCCCAACACACAGCGACAACAAACCCTCCATCTTACTAAACTATGTGAACCAACTACACCACACACCGGCCTCCCAAGTCAATTCTGCATAAAATTCACAAAAGTTCACAAAAGTTATTTCTCATTCAAAAGCCTAACAGCCCTCGGATAAAAGCTGTTTTTCAGCCTGTTGGTGCAGCTGGCTATACTCCTGTATCTCCTACCGGATGGTAGGAGAGTAAAGAGATACCGTCCAGGGTGTGAGTCATCCCTGAGAATCTTCCTCACTCTTCCAAGGCAATGAGCCCTGGCGATGTCATCCAGTGGTGTCAGGGGACAGCCCACAATGTCTTGTGCTCACTACCCTCTGTAATGCTTTCCTGTCCGCGGCTGTCAGACCAGCATACCAAACCACAATACCATACGAGAGGACGCTCTCTATAGTAGACCGGTAAAAGAGGGTCATTAGCCGTTGTTCTACCCTGTTCTTCCGCAAGACCCTGAGAAAGTGAAGCCTGTGTTGGGCCTTTCTAGGCACCTGGGTTGTATTAACTTCCCAGGTCAGATCTTCACAGAGGTAGACTCCCAGAAATTTAAAGGAGGAAACTCTCTCCACACAGTCCTCTGACACTGTTGGTTTTATATGGATATTTTTTCTTCTTCTGTTCAATTGTGTCCAATTCTTTGAGACTGCTTGGACAAATTCCTGCACTCTTCTTCGCAAGGTTTTCCAGACGTGGTTTGCCATTACCTCCTTTCTGGGGCTGAGAGGAAGTGACTGGCCCGAGGTCACTCAGTTGGCGTTGTGTCTAAGGCAGGACTAAAATTCACTGTATTCTGAGTTTTTTTTTATTTACCTGCCATGTAAATTACATCAACCTGTAACTTCTTCAATTTAAAATGGTTCCACTCACCTTTTTATTTCAGCAGCTGTGGAAGCCCCAGCAATTAATTTTTATTTCTTGTCATAAAAGTAAATGAACCTTAACAATTATTCTATTTTAACACATTGACAGGTATTTCATGGAAGGGCTCATGTTACTTTAGCATGTGGAGATAGGTATGGTCCAAACATAGCAAACAATTCACTCTGTAGGAACATTTGAAGATGGAGAACAAGGTTATTTAGAAGTAATTTCTACTTATTGTCACTCTTTAGAGAACTGGAAAGCACTACATAGTTTTCATAGCTTACCCAGAATGATTTTTTCAAGGATCATTTCCTTCCAGCTTAACCTGCAAAAATCTGATGGCTCTGATTGAAAAGTTGTTCTTTAACCAGCTTCAGCTGGATGGAACCTGTTCCTTTACAAATATAATGACTAATTTGAAAACATGGTATGTTCTTGGAAGAAACTAGGCTGGGGGAAGGGAAAACAGAGAAGGAGAAAGGTAGGGATATGGGAGAAATATAGCAGTGCTGCAATATCTAAGGGGCTGCCACAAAGAAGAGGGGTGTGTGTGTGTGTATGTGTCAACCTATTCTCCAAAGCACATGAAGGCAGGACAAGAAGCAATAGATAAATCAAGAAGAGAGGCAACCTAGAACTAAGGAGAAATTTCTGGACAGTTAGAATAATTAATCAGTGGCAGAAGTTGTGGCTGCTCCAATGCTGGAGGTTTTTAAGAATTGATTGGACAACCATTTGTCTGGAATAGTATAAGGTTTCTTGCCTGAGCAGGGGTTGGACTAGAAGACCTCTAAGTCCCCTTCCAGAACAACTCTGTTGTTCTGTTATTCTCTTAAAGAGTATCATTTGTAAGAAGACATAACTTGAATTAAACCAGCAAAGACTGATGTGATCTTTCTGGTGAAGTGCTCTATTTCTGATTGCAGAAATATGATTAAACATTTGATGGTCTCCCTTCACAGGCTGATGCATATATAAAATTAACAAATCAGGGTTTAAATGAGAGGTCTTCAAACCTGGCCCTTTTATGACTTGTGGACTTCAACTCCTCAGCTGAGGAATTCTGGGAGTTGAAGTCCACAAGTCATAAAAGGGCCAAGTTTGAAGACCTCTCATTTAAATGTTACCTACAAGCCAGCAACAAATTACAGATGTGTCATGTTCACATCTGTTCAGATGTGGTATGAGCGTGTTAATAACCATGGCTACGAGTTTCTTTCTAGACTGTAAGTGGAACTACTGCTAGAGTATTTCAAAGCAAGTTTCACAAGAAACATATAAGATGCCAAATACAATTTCCAGCAAATATTTGCCTAGATGAAATTATAGAAAGGAGAAAAGCCTTAACTGTTTATTGGGAAATTTCCTTAGACTTTGTTCCAACTACTTTAAAACTATATGGTAAGGCAGGCATGGAGAAACTATAATCTGTGGGCCAATTATGACTTAGAAGCAGTGGCTTTCTTTTGTTCCAACATGTTCTCTGGATGGTATTTCAGTTCTTCCTCAGGTGGGAGGGAAAGGGGGGGTTGTGTTCATGAACAGCTGTTTGGAGAAAAGAGATTTTCCCTGCCTTGGGTTGTTTTCAGGGATCTAAAATGGGGAGGAGCTATTATGGCCATGGGGGAAGCAATGGGAATCCCAAAGGGCAAGAAGCCAGGAGCAGTCTTGTGATGCAAGCCACATTACTTTTGTACCTGTATTGTAGGAATGTGCAAAAGGAGAGAGGCTTTCACTTCTGCCATCTTTCCTTTGGTATCTGCCTCTGTAGATGCTATTGGTCCATTCAGGCATGAAGGCAGTGTAGAACAGCATAGCATGTTCCTTTTCATGCAAGTTTGATGATCATGGGAAGAGAGCCAATGTGTGCCTGTAGGATTCAGATTCAAACTCAGTTGCAAGAAATTGGGTAGGGGGGAAATTTGGATATTCACCAGCTGGTTTGTTCACTTTCTTACCTGGAAAATGGGAATGCAAATGTTCCATTTCAAAAGGTTATTTAAAATATCAACAAAATACCTCTGACCAGGATTTATTAGTGCAGGGCAACCATTCAAATTAAAGTTAACATAAAACAATAATAAAACCTTAATTTAAAAAATATTCTTCACAGCCTTCTACATATCAATAATGATCTCCATTTCCTCACCTCTTCCAGATGCTCAGGGTGCTTCAGAAATGTCTTGTTCCTAAGCTTCCATTAGGCTTCTAGACAAGCTCCTGAGGAGGATGTGGTGAGTAAGAATATGATGGAAGAAGCTACTCTCCCCAGTAGCATGACATAGTAGTATGTTAGCGGTGTTAAAAGAAGTAACCAACACTTCATATTTTGCCTGGAAAGAAATGGAAGACCATCCTTTTATCTCTAGAGTCAATGCTTTTGCTACACCATTCAGCCATTCATCCTGTAATGGTATGTGAGAATGACCTTGGGAGACAGGAAGAGCAGCCTCATACTAGGCAATAGGCAGACAAGTGTCAGTTGAACAGAATAGGGCTGGAAGAGACCTTGGAGGCCTTTTAGTACAACCCCTTGCTCAAGCAGGAGAACCTATACCATCTCAGACAAGTGACTGTCTAGCCTCTTTTTTAAAATCTCCAGTGGGGATTTCTTCTTTTCTTTAGACTAGCCCAGGGATAGGCAACCTTGGCTCTTTTATGACTCGTGGACTTCAACTCCCAGAATTCCTGAGCCAGCCATGCTGGCTCAGGAATTGTGGGAGTTGAGGTCCACGAGTCATAAAAGAGCCAAGGTTGCCTACCCCTGAACTAGCCAAATCCAAGTCCTGCAGCCGTTCTTCGTAAGTTTTAGTCTCCAGGCCTTTGATCATCTTAGTTGCTCTTCTCTGAATTTTTTTCCAAACTCTCAACATCTTTTTTGTGAAACAGTGACCAAAATTACTTGCAGTATTCCAGGTGTGGTCTTACTAGGGTTTTATAAAGCGGTAATAATACTAATAATAATAATGCAGAATTCCAAAGAATAGCTAGAAGAGATAAGAATGCCTTCTTAAATGAACAATGCAAAGAAATAGAAGAAAACAATAGAATAGGGAGGACCAGAGATCTTTTCAAGAAAATTGGAGAGATGAAGGGAACGTTTCATGCAAAAATGGGCATGATAAAGGACCAAAATGGCAGGGACCTAACAGAGGCAGAAGAGATTAAGAAGAGATGGCAAAATTACACAGAAGAACTATACAAGAATGAGCTTAACGTCCCTGATAATCACAATGAGGTGGTCACTGACCTCGAGCCAGACATCCTAGAATGTGAAGTGAAGTGGGCCTTAGAAAAGCTGAGCAACAACAAAGCTAGTGGAGGTGACAGTATTCCAGCTGAGCTATTCAAAATCTTAAAAGACGATGCAGTAAAAGTGCTACACTCAATTTGCCAGCAAATTTGGAAAACTCAACAGTGGCCACAGGATTGGAAAAGATCAGTTTACATTCCAATTCCAAAGAAAGGCAGTGCCAAAGAATGTTCAAACTATCGCACCATTGCACTCATTTCTCATGCTAGTAAAGTTATGCTTAAAATTCTACAAGCTAGACTCCAGCAGTATGTGGATCGAGAACTACCAGAAGTACAGGCAGGATTTCGAAGAGGCAGAGGAACTAGAGATCAAATTGCTAACATACGCTGGATCATGGAGAAAGCTAGAGAGTTCCAGAAAAACATCTACTTCTGCTTCATTGACTATGCTAAAGCCTTTGATTGTGTGGATTATAACAAACTGTGGCAAGTCCTTAAAGAGATGGGCATACCAGACCATCTTATTTGTCTCTTGAGAAATCTATATGCGGGCCAAGAAGCAACAGTGAGAACTGGACACGGAACCACTGATTGGTTCAAAATTGGGAAAGGAGTCCGGCAAGGCTGTATACTGTCGCCTTGCCTATTTAACTTATATGCAGAGCACATCATGAGAAAGGCAGGGCTAGATGAATCAAAAGTTGGAATTAAGATTGCCGGAAGAAACATCAACAACCTAAGATATGCAGATGATACCACTCTAATGGCAGAAAGTGAAGAAGAACTAAAGAGCCTCTTGTTGCGGGTGAAGAAGGAGAGTGCAAAAGTTGGGTTGAAACTAAACATTAAGAAAACCAAGATCATGGCATCTGGCCCTCTCAATTCCTGGCAAATAGATGGGGAAGAAATGGAGGTAGTGACAGATTTTATTTTCCTGGGCTCCAAGATCACTGCAGATGGGGACTGTAGCCAAGAAATTAAAAGACGCTTGCTCCTTGGGAGGAAAGCCATGACAAATCTAGACAGCACACTAAAAAGCAGAGACATCACCCTGTCAACAAAAGTGCGTATAGTCAAGGCTATGGTCTTCCCAGTTGCAATGTATGGCAGTGAAAGCTGGACCATAAGAAAGGCTGAGCGCCAAAGAATTGAGGCCTTTGAACTCTGGTGCTGGAGAAGACTCCTGCGAGTTCCTTGGACTGCAAGGCGATCAAACCGGTCAGTCCTAGAGGAGATCAACCCTGACTGCTCTTTAGAAGGCCAGATCCTGAAGCTAAAACTCAAATACTTTGGCCACCTAATGAGAAGGAAGGACTCACTGGAGAAGAGCCTAATGCTGGGAAAGATTGAGGGCAATAGAAGAAGGGGACGACAGAGAATGAGGTGGCTGGATGGAGTCACTGAAGCAGTAGGCGTGAGCCTAAATGGACTCCAGAAGATGGTAGAGGACAGGAAGGCCTGGAGGAACATTGTCCATAGGGTCGCGATGGGTCGGACACGACTTTGCAACTAACAACAACAACAATAATACTTCACGTGATCTTGATTCTATGCCTCTGTTTATACAACCCAGGATTGTATTAGCTTTTTTGGCTGCTGCTGCACACTGCTGGCTCATAGTCAAGTGATCGTCCACTAGGACTCCAAAGTCCCTATCACAGTTACTGTTTTTGAGCCAGGTCTCACCCAATCTGTACTTGTACCTTTGATTTTTCGTGCCTAAATGTAAAAATTTGCTTTTCTCCACACTGAAACTCATCTTGTTTGTCAAGTTCTTTTTGGATCCTTAATTTGTCTTCTGGGATGTTGGCTACTTCTGTCAGTTGGGTGTCATCTGCAAATTTGATGAGTTCCCCTTCAATTCCTTCATCTAAGTCAGTTATGAAGATATTGAAGAGTACTGGGCCTAAGAAGATATTGAAGAGTACTGGGCCTTGTGGTACCCCACTGCTTACTTCCATCTATGTGAATGTAGTGCCCTTGAGGACTACTCATTGAGTACGGTTTGCCAGCCAGCTACAGATCCATCTGGTGGTGATGTTGTCTATTCCACTTTTTTCTAGCTTACCAAGGAGTAGGTTGTGGTCTACTTTATCAAATGCCTTACTGAAATCTAAGTATACTATGTCCACAGAATTTCGTTGGTCTAATAGTTTAGTCACTTTATTGAGGAATTAAATAAGATTGTTTTGGCAAGATCTGTTTTTAATGAACCTGTGCTGGCTACTAGTTATAAATTTGTTTGCTTCTAGTTGTTCACAGATCTGTTTTTTGTTTATCTTTTCTAGGATCTTCCCAGGTCTTGATGTTAAACTGATTGGTCTGTAGTTTCCTGGGTCCATTTTTTCTCCTTTCTTGAAGATGGGAACCACGTCAGCCCTTTTCTAATCCTCAGGTACTTACCCAGTACTCCAGGATTTTTGAAAGATGTGGTGCAATGGTTCTGAGATAACATCTGTCAGCTCCTTCAGAACTCTGGGATGTAATCTGTCGGGTCCTGGTGATTTACACTCCTCAAGGATGGATAAGTGTTCTCTTACCATTTTCTTGCCTATTTTAGGTTTTGTTTCTAGTTTGCCTTTTGCAGTGATTTTTTTGGTATGTTGGGCTATAGTTTCTTTTTGTGTGAAGACTGATGCAAAGTATGAGTTAAGCATTTCTGCTTTCTCCCTGTTGTCTGTTATTTCCTTGCCATCTTCTCTCTTTAGTGGACGTACAGTTTCCTTGACTTTTTTCTTTTTTAAAAAACAAGTTTTATTAGTTTTTCAGTTAAAATCTACATATTTAGAAAGCATCATGATAACTGGGTAATCAGAGATTCAGTAACAGAGTTTTCAGTACATAATTCAGGTTACATTATCAAAACATCCTTCTCAATTTCCCTTAACATTTCATACAACCAGTTTAAACTAATAAATTCCTAGAAATAGCATGATCAGTTGAAAAATTTGTCAATTCAATTTCATTGAAATATATCTATGTCCTGTTATTAAAGTTTACCTAATTTTAATTTTAATTATATTATTCAAATTTAGCCTTTAACATCCCAAATAATATTCACAACCCAAATTTCCCTTATTTCATTACAGCAAAAACTATAGCATCTAACATGTACTCAGTGGCTGAGTAGCTATGTTCTACCTAATAAACATCGTCTGTTTCACATCCTAATACATCATACATTACTGACAGGGCCACAGCCTATGTTGATCAATCTACAACTACTGTATTTATACACAACAAGAATCTGTTTTAAATTTTAGCAAATTCTTAATTCTTAAATAGAAAAATCAAATGTCTTTTAACATCAAAAGTGGGATCTATAAACCAAATTTCCATTATGTGGAAATGGGGAGGCTGAGCACCACCACCTCAGCACCACCACCTGTTTGTTGGATCCGTGCCCCTCCTGGCTAGTTTATGCGGCCCGGGAGGAGACACGAGGCTGGTTCCAGGCAGTAATAACTGCTTCTTTGAAAGAGGGTGTCTTCCCTGCCGCCTTGAAGGAGGCGGTGGTGAGACTCCTCCTCAAAAAGCCTGCCCTGGACCCGGCTGTTTTAAATAACTATCGTCCAGTCTCCAACCTTCGCTTTTTGGCGAAGGTTGTTGAGAGTGTGGTGGCGCATCAGCTTCCTCTGTTCCTGGAGGAAACTGATTATCTGGACCCGTACCAATCGGGTTTCAGGCCCGGATACAGCACGGAGACGGCATTGGTCGCGCTGGTGAATGATCTCTGGCGGGCTCGGGACAGGGGTTGTTCCTCTGTCCTGGTCCTATTAGATCTCTCAGCGGCTTTTGATACCATCGACCATGGTATCCTACTGCGGCGTCTCAGGGGGTTGGGAGTGGGAGGCACCGTTTTACGGTGGTTCTCCTCCTACCTCCTGGGCCGTTCGCAGTCGGTGTTGATGGGAGGGCAGAGATCCGTCCCAAGGCCTCTCATTTGTGGAGTTCCTCAGGGGTCGGTTCTCTCGCCCCTCCTGTTCAACATCTATATGAAGCCGCTGGGTGAGATCATTCGTGGTTTCGGGGTGGGGTATCATCAGTATGCTGATGATACCCAACTTTTTCTTTCCACCCCGAACCAACCCAGCGATGCCCTCGCCATGATGTCCCGTTGCCTGGAGGCGGTCCAGGTCTGGATGGGGAGAAACAGGCTTCGTCTCAATCCCGCCAAGACTGAGTGGCTGTGCATATCGGCATCTCGGGTTAACCAGACTATTCCATCTCTAACGATGGGGAGTGATGTGTTACCCCTCGTTGATAGGGCTCGCAACTTGGGCGTCCTCCTGGATTCACGACTCAATTTTGAAGACCATATAGGAGCCGTGACCAGGGGGGCTTTTGCCCAGGTTCGCCTGGTGCGCCAGTTGCGACCCTATCTGGACCGAGATGCCCTACGCACAGTCACTCATGCGCTCGTGACCTCCCGTTTAGACTACTGCAACGCTCTCTACATGGGGCTGCCCTTGAGGACCACTCGGAGGCTTCAGCTGGTGCAGAATGTGGCCGCACGAGTTGTGATGGGGGTTTCCCGATACTCCCATGTAACACCTCTACTCCGCGAGCTGCATTGGCTCCCGGTTGCCCTCCGGGTGAGATTCAAGGTGCTGGTGATGACCTATAAAGCCCTAAATGGCTTGGGTCTGGGATATCTGAGGGAACGCCTGCTGCCGGCATCAAGTTCCCTTCGTCCAGTGCGCTCCCACAGGGAGGGTCTTCTCAGGGTGCCACCGGTAAGAGATTGCCGGCGGACGACACCCAGGGATAGGGCCTTCTCAGTGGGTGCGCCTGCCCTTTGGAACCAGCTGCCAGTGGAGCTTAGGACTGCCCCCGACCTCCGTTCATTCCGCCGGGACCTGAAGACCTGGCTCTTCGAGCTCTCTGGCCCAGGCTGAGAATTTTAATTTTAGTTTTAATTTTAATTTTAACTGGGGTTTTACTTATGTAGGGATGAATATAATTTTTTTAATTTGTTTTTAACTTTTGTATTTTTGTTTTTAATCACCCTGTAAACCGCCCTGAGTCCTTCGGGAAAGGGCGGTATATAAATGTAATAAAATAAATAAATAAATAAATAAATGTCAGTGCACAAATTATAATGTCTAAAATAAGCCTAATAGATACATAAACACATTCTAGTTCTATCTCATAAACATTTTTTATTTTAGATTCTAATAGATCACTGATTAATAAAAGGATAACCTTTGATGGTTCTCTAAGAACTCACTTTTAAAATCTAACTCTGAGTTTCTTTTTTTGCCAATCAGGTTTCCAAACCAAGGCCTTTGAATTGCCAGATAGGTCTCCCTTTGCTCCAATACATATTATTTTAATTGAAGGAGGCCATCTAGCCATCAGTGATCCACAAAAACTAAACTACCTGTAATTGTAATCATTATGTTCTTGCCCTGTTAGTTCTAGTCTCTGTATTTGCTCTAAAAACTTTATCTTCAGTTCGGTCTGGATTCCTCTTCTGCCTGGGTTCATCTGCTTTAAGTAAAGAGTCTTATCCAATTTTGTAATTAATGCTTGGCTATCCAGGCTTTCAGAAAACTGTCTTTGTTGATCTTCCATGTCCTCCATGTTAGCATCACTATCTTGTACATAAAAAAGGTAAAGGTTCCCCCGCACATGCGTGCTAGTCATTTCCAACTCTAGGGGCCGGTGCTCATCTCCGTTTCAAAGCCGAAGAGCCAGCGTTTGTCCAAGGACTTCTCCGTGGTCATGTGGCTGGCATGACTAGATGCCAGAGGCGCACGGAACGCTGTTACCTTCCCACCGTAGCGGTCCCTATTTTTCTACTTGCATTTTTATGTGCTTTCAAACTGCTAGGTTGGCAGAAGCTGGGATGAGTAACAGGCGCTCACTCTGTTACGCGGCACTCGGGATTTGACCTGCCAAACTGCCGACCTTCTGATTGACAAGCTCAGCGTCCTAACCCACTGAGCCACTGCGTGCCTATCTTGTACATAGTATACTTCTAAAGTTATAGGCACTTTTGATGGAGTCAAAAGTTGAGTATTAAGTTTTCCCATAGTTTGTTGTTGGTCCTTAAGGTTATTTGCCATAGTGATAGTTCCTTGTACTTTTAGAATTGTCAGTTCTTTGGATAGTTGTTGCTTATTTTCCTCTGTCTCAATAGTAATATCTTCCAATTTTGTTATATTCTGAAGTATAAATTCTTTAGTTGCAGTCTGGGTTTCAATTTGTGACTTAAGGTTGGCATGTAAATTATTACATCTGGAGATAAACATCTCAGTGACTCTGTAGATTGTTTCAAGTATGAGGTTATAATCAAGCAAGGTTTGTGGCTGATCCTTCTCCATTTTGTAATAATTATAAATAGTCCTTGGTGGAGGCTATGTTTCAAACAAAAATCAGTAAGAGTCCACCTCCACAAGTCTAAGCCAAATTCATCTCCAGCTGTTTCAGGTTTTTATCTTAATGCCAAGGTCAGTCCAAAATGTAAGCAAGCTTGTTTGCCAATAGTATTCACTAGATGTCCTCAGAATACTTCAAATCCTTTTCAGACAGTATCTTTTTATTTATTTCTTTTTTTGTCCCCCCCTTTTTAGACTAATAGAATAGTCCATTTCTGTAAATAGAGGAACTTTGGGCCAAAAGTAGAAAGGCAGTAAGTCCAATAAATCAGTATAATTTAGTAGAAGGCTGTTTCTTTTCTCTCCCAATGTAGACAAAGGCCGCTCTTAAGGAGGATGGGAAAAAAATCCCTTCCTTCTCTTCTCGCAGGGGGAAGCAAATTCAAGAAGCTTTTGACAGGGAAAGTAGACAATTAAGAAAACAAGAAAGCAATTCTCACCCAGTTTTCAGGTGCTTTCAGGTGCTTTCAGGTCACTTTCACCCAAGGTTCAGGCAATTTCAATTCCCTCTATCACTTCTTCTCTATTAGTAAGGATTGAGTCCAGTATAGCTTTACATCTAGTTTCCAACTCCATCTTTTGGGTGACAAGGTTGTCAGCTAGGTTGGTTAGGAATCTGTTTGATAGAGTTTGTCTCCCAATTGATAACTGGATAGTTGAAGTCTCCCATTACTATTGTGGTATGCTTCCTACATATATTTGTTAACTGGTTGGCAAAGAAAAAAAAATCCCTTCCTTCTCTTCTCGCAGGGGGAAGCAAATTCAAGAAGCTTTTGACAGGGAAAGTAGACAATTAAGAAAACAAGAAAGCAATTCTCACCCAGTTTTCAGGTGCTTTCAGGTGCTTTGTTGTGCTTTTGGCTTTGGCAGGAAACGGCTAAATGACAGCCCATGGGAGTGGCCGATCCTTTCTTCTTCAGTTCGGAGAGTAGCTCCAAGCCAACGGGACAGCCGCTGCATTCTACCGCTGACTGGAGAGACCTCTCCTCCGCTCATCGCCCCTCCAGGGTGACTTTCGACCCCTTTACAGGGGCCCCCCGATGAAAAAATCCAGGCAACATGAGGAGCAATTCCCTCGTGCATCTGGGAGCACCAAAAGTTCAGAACTGGACTTTTTTCTTGTTGTTAATGTGTTGGAAAAACCTTTTTTTTATTATCCTTGATTTCTGTTGCAAGTCTTTGTTCTTTCTGAGCCTTTCCTTTCCTGACTTCATCTTTGCATGTTCTGGCTGTCTGCTGATAATCAGCCTTAGTTATGTGCCGCTCTTTCTATTTTTTGTATTTGTCCTTTTTGTCTTTCAGTTTGTCAGAGAGATCTTTGTGCAGCCATTCTGGTTTCTTCTTGAATTTCTTGCTTTTCTTTTTCAGTGGTATTGTGCTGGACTGGGCTTTTATGATCGCATTTTTCAGAGTTTCCCACACTTCTTGGGTTGTTTTCCCTTTAGGATTTTTGTCTATGGGATCTTTCCTAGGTTCTCTCTGAATTTGTTAAAGTCAGCTCTTTGAAGTTTAAGACACTGGTTGGATTGTTTTCTATTGCTAGTGTTTGCATTTTGTTAAATTCCAGTATGACGTGGTCACTTTCACCCAAGGTTCGGGCAATTTCAATTCCCTCTATCACTTCTTCTCTATTAGTAAGGATTGAGTCCAGTATAGCTTTACATCTAGTTTCCAACTCCATCTTTTGGGTGACAAGGTTGTCAGCTAGGTTGGTTAAGAATCTGTTTGATTTCCTGCTCACTGCAGAGTTTGTCTCCCAATTGATAACTGGATAGTTGAGGTCTCCCATTACTATTGTGGTATGCTTCCTACATATATTTGTTAACTGGTTGGCAAAGAGTTCGTCTGTTTCTTCAGATTGGTTGGGTGGCCTGTAATATACACCTATGGCAACGTCACTTTTTTTCTTTTTTATATTGACCCATATACATTCTGGAGAGATTTGATCTTTGATCATGTGTATTTCTGTAGATATGTAGTGTTCTCTTCCATATAGTGCAACTCCCCCTCCTCTTTTTGTAGACCTGTTTCTTTTGAACAATTTGTATCCATCCATCAGTCCATTCCATTCATGGGTTTCATCCCACCAGGTTTCTGTAATGCCAACTATGTTATACCCTCCCTCGTATACTATTGCTTTTAGCTCGCCCTGTTTGTTTGCCAAGCTTTGAGCATTTGTATATAAGCATTTAAGACTGTTATGCCTGTCCATGGGTATGTTTCCTGGATCTCCTGATTCTTGTTTGAGTTTTTCTTTTTTCTCATCACTGCCCATCTCATTGTTTGATTTGTTTTCTTGGGATTTGTGATTGGTTTGGGGTTCTAGAGATTCTAGAGATTGGTCACCCTTTCCCCCTTGATTTTGTTTTAAAGCCCTCCCGCTGAGTTGGGCCAGTCTTTTTCTGAGTACATTTTCCCTTGTTTTCGTGAGGTGCAGCCCATCCTTTGCCAAGAGTCCTTTGCACAGAAAATGCAGTCCATGATCCAGGACCTACAGTTTCCTTGACTTTTTTCTTGTTGTTAATATGTTGGAAGAAACTTTTTTTTATTATCCATGATTTCTGTTGCAACTCTTTGTTTGTTCTGAGCCTTTGCTTTCCTGACTTCATCTTTGCAAGTTCTGGCTGCCTGTTGATAATCGGCCTTAGTTACCTGTTGAGTCCACAGAAGGAAGACGGTTGTGGCAAATGTTTCAGAAGGAACGCTCTCTAGTTTCTTGGACTGGAAAGACAAAGGTGGGGTGGGGGAGTGATGCACTTTCAGATCTGCAAGGTTATATTATTGTCACTTTACAATAAAGTTAGAGCTGGTACTTCTGGGTGTGCTTCTTGTTTGGACTACGTGAGTCTGACAGGTCCCTACCTTCTTTATGGTCTGGTTCATGCCCTGCTTCTATGTCTACCTGGTGTCTGCCCTGCTGTGTAACCGAACCAACCCAGACTCCCCTGTTGTAATCAGTCCTGACTTTTTTTAGATATCAGAGTTTTGGACTGCATTTTAATTTTAAAAACAACAAAACTCTGATATCTAAAAAAAGTCAGGACTGATTACAACAGGGGAGTCTGGGTTGGTTCGGTTACACAGCAGGGCAGACACCAGGTAGACATAGAAGCAGGGCATGAACCAGACCATAAAGAAGGTAGGGACCTGTCAGACTCATGTAGTCCAAACAAGAAGCACACATATGTTTTGCCTGCCACAAAAATATGAATGTGAACATATTCTACCTGAGAAAATGCCCTAAGGTATTGCAAGTCTGTTCTCTTTCTTTCCTCTTGACAAAGAGAGTCACTTGCCCAGTTTGCCTTTACCAAAAGGTTAGCTCATTAAATAGTTCCTGTTAAGAATTTTAAGGTCATCTGTTTGAGGGCATCACCTTGCAAATGTCCTGTCATAAAGCTGTTTTACGAACTCTCAGTGAACACCGTGAAAT
The DNA here is from genome assembly GCF_964194415.1 of Vipera berus. Classification (NCBI taxonomy): domain Eukaryota; kingdom Metazoa; phylum Chordata; class Lepidosauria; order Squamata; family Viperidae; genus Vipera; species Vipera berus. The sequence goes on along the minus strand of NC_138202.1, from coordinate 129,557,167 downwards.
AAAAGTTCAACAGAGTAAATGTTTCCAAGGGGGAATGTAAAAAGTAGATTTATGGGTGCACACAGAGACAAGTCCCGATGGATACATTGCAGGAGCTTTTGAGAACAACATAGACCAGATCCCCCTTCAATCACCATTTTCCAAAACATGTGGAAATGAGAGGCTGTGCATAGATTTATTTAATTTTTTTAGATCCTGACTCTTATCTTTCTGGTTTGGTTAGATTTAAACCAACCTAACAAATAAGAAAATATTGCTTCATTTGGTGACATTGGCAGGCATAAATATTTAGAGCACCTAATATGAATTGCTTTGCATTTATGATTTGTAATAATACGTATTTATTTGTTCCCAGTGCTTTTTTTGTAAAATAAAAAGGTGCCGGAACTCACACATGTTATACAACCTGCCTTGCCTACCCTACAAGGTTCCATCCAAAAAAGGTGCCGGAACTCCGTTCTGAGCGTTCTATGAGAAAAAAAGCCCTGTTTGTTCCAATGTTTATGTGCTGCACTTCAAAACAAAATCCTCCCCAGATGCAGTGAAATAAGTTTTAAACAGACAGAGAAATTGGGGCTGTGTGAGACTGTGCCACTTTCCTTTGTGAACCATAACCACCTCAACTGTCCATGATGGAGTGAAGCAGTGCTACATCACCGCCACCACTTTCATATTTATTGTTTAATTAAAATCTCTCTATCTGAATGATTGAATACAGGGAAATAGTGATGCCAAAGCAGGATCCAATCTGGGTCCATCTGTTCTGTCCCAGCCTCCGCGAGTACTTCTCAACTGCTTACTCACAAGGAAAAACCCCTTTGCATGGAACAAGGCAGGACTTGGTAAGAAAATAAACCCCTTTTATTTTGACACAGCTTTTATGGAACAAAACTCCAACCAGTCCTTTAGCTGTTGAAACGAACAAGATTCAGTCTCTGAGTTCTCAGCTGGAATGCTCAAGGTTTAAGTTACTCAAACACAGAGAAATCCGACAAACCTGGTTAAATATCCAAGAATCCTGAGGCAAGAAATCCAATGACAGAAGCCGTAGCATGAACGGTTTCTTTTGGCAGGCAGCCCCTCCCACATGGGCGTGGCTTCTTAGAGTCTTTTACTTTTCCTGGAGAGCCGCCCCACCGCCCTCCGCTGTCCTGCACACTTTTCCTCTCTGAGCATCTGTGCATCTGGAACAGGCCCAGCTGCTCCTCATCTTCACTCAGTTCAGGCCCCCAACCCAACTGTCTCTCTGCCTGAGTGTGAGTAGATGGTCCCAGGGTCTCACCTAGCTCTGAATCTTCATGCTCCTCAGAGCTTTCCACAGACTCCGATGTGACCCCAGGCAACCCTTCCCCCTCATCCGATTCATCTGACTCGGCTGCTGGATCTGCTGGTAGGCGAGGACTCACAATACCATCATCAGGACCAGAGGTTTAGTCTTCCAAGTTTTAGGATTAATGCTGGGGCTCATCCCCAGTGTGTGATAGAGTGTGATACACTCTGCTAAGAGAGATGTGTGTTAGCCGAATGTGTGACACAGTGTGACATACTCTGCTAGGGAAAAGTTCCCTGAGGGATGGGGGCTCCAGCACAAATCTGAAAGCTCAGAAGATAAAATCTTGGGTCCTGGTGACCGACCCAGATTGGATCCTGCAACATTATCCCGGGACATGTATATTTGCCTTTATTTGTCACAGATGCCAATATCATTGTGCCCTTATGTAAATCAGTAGTGTGACCACATCAGGAAAATTGTGTGCAGTTCTGGAAGCAACGCCTCAAAAAGGATACAGTAGAGCTGTGGAAGGTTTAGAAAAGGGCACCTAAGATGATCAAGGGGCTGGAACAGCTTTTCTAGGAGGAAAGTTTGGGGTTTTTTACTCTAAAAAAGGAGTCAGATGAGAGGGGATATGACTGAGGTGTACAAAAATATGCAGTGTGTGGATATAATGGATGAGGAGAAGTTATTTTCCCTTACTCCAGAATCAGATGTCAGCAAGTGAATTTGAGTCCTGTAAGAATCAGGACAGATATTAGGGAGTCAAATAGTGACCATTCATGCTGGCAAGGACATGTAATTCACCTTTGGAATTCACTACTATGAGATGTGGTATGGGCTGCCATCTTGACTACCTTCCAATTCATGGAAGTCATGGGGATCAATGGAGATTACCTTTGATGTCAGTGTGATGGCCTCTGAAGGCCGTTTTCTGGGAGATTTCCTTGCGCAGTTGGTTGGCCAGTCTCAGAACACAGTGCTGAACTAGATCAGCTAGGAATCTGATCCAGCAAGGCATTGGTTCTGTTCTTATATGGATTTATTTATTTATTTATACATCAAACTGTTTAACCACCCATCTCTCTAATGGGGGCTGTTTATTTATACTACTGAAGCTGCAATGTACATCTTGTATGTGGTGACGTCTTGAACCAAATGATGTAAAGCAGTGATCCACAACCTTTGCAGCTTGGTGGCCCAGCCCAGCGCGGGGGGGGGGCATGTGAGCGGCAGGTACACACGCATGTACTCTCTACTTGCGCAATGAAGCTTTGTGTGTGAACGGAGGGTGTTTGCACTTGGGCAAGAAGCTCAGTTTGCTCAAGTGACAGGCACTTGTGCTCATGTGCAAAGTTCCACTTGCGTGAGGGGAGGGAGGTTCAGTGGAGGGCGCTTGTGTTTGCGCACAAAGCTCCACTTGCGTGAGTGGAGGATGCTTGTGCATGTAGCTTCATTTGCAAGAAAGGAGCTTTGCTTCTGAGTGCAAGCCCCTTCCACTCATGCGAGTGGAGCTTTGTGTGTGTGTGTGTGTGTGTGTGTGTGTGCGCGCACTTGCCCACCACTCATGCAACTGGAGCTTTGCGCACTTGCCCATTTATCCTGTGACCTGGTTTTGAACAGGCCATGGCCCGGCAGTGGTCTGGGGTTGAGGACCCTGATGTAAAGTTTGTTATTTACATTATTTATTTTGCACAATGACATCATCATGCCAAATGACACAAATGATGGAAAAATCTGTGCAATGGCATATCCTTCAGTTAATCTCATTTTGTTCATATCAGATATGCTATTTCCTTCTTAGTCCCAAAGTGTTAACTTAGCTGAAAGAAGAGTGTCCATGTGTCTTTTAGTGAAACAGGCCACGTTCCAGGAAATAAATGTTTCCATAAATGTTTACAGATCAGTGTTTCTAGACACAGAACAAATACTATGAAAATTATCATCCAAAGGATTTGTTTGAAACTTTATTTCTATTGGATTTTGATTGCCAAGGTTTGTGTGGTCTATTGCCTTGTGAAAACCTTTTCTTGGACATTCTCTTCTAAATCCAAACCCATAAAAACAATTATCAGTTATTCTTAATCTGTTTAGGGAACATGCAAACGTTTACTTGAGAGTGACTGCCTTTTCTGAGAATTTAAAGCAGCTTTAACCATTTTTATATAAGTACACTGAGGCAGGTGATTTAAATGTGCACCTGCGTAACCTATGTCTACACTTTAGCAAATTCTTCTATAAAAAAGTAAGTTATGTCCCATTGTACCAGCCACCTTGGTGTGTAGCTGCCCTTGACCCTTGCAAGCATGAATGATCACTATTTGATTCCTTATAACTCTTGATGTTAGAGAGGTCTCTGCTTTTTAAGCAGAGGTCTAAATTATGATTTGATAAAAGTTCCATAAGGGGCAGAAGGATATAAAAGAGAGAAGTAAGTATAAGACTTTTGGATTGCACAGAAAAAAGACAAATGTCTGATCATAATATATATATGTCTTTCTAAAGGGCATGCACAATAATTGTTTCATTCAATCATATTTGCAGATGGGACAATACCTTAAAAAAATCTTTCATTTCGACAGAATTCAGCAACAGGATGAATCTTACAGATTGTCTCACTTTTTGTTACTGGAAAGATCTGGTCTTGGAAAGGCCACGTGCTCCAGGTGTGGTGCTTTTAAGGCCATTGTGAATAATTAAACTGACAGACTGTGTTTCCTCCAGCCTGAGCATTAGAAAAAGTTTAATGAGGATGAAGAGCAAAAGTTGGGTTTAGTTGTGGACTCTACTGGAGAAATTAGTTTCCTGAATATATTCCCACTGTACATGTGCCAATACACATGGAAGACATCTATCTATATGTTGTCATCTACAACATATATGTAAGCATACATATCCTAGGTATGGGATAATGTCTTTTCACCCATCTGTACTTAGATGAATGTTATGTTTTGGCTACCATAACAAACATGTGTAAGTGATATATGGTTTTAAATCAGCAATTATGGGTAATGCAAACCTTAAGATAGTTATTTTTAGGGCATGATTTTAACAAGATGCTTCCTAAAACATTGGAATTTTATATTTTAAATAAACCTCTCAACTCTCCTATTTGGAGATCTCTATCCAGGGATGGCATTTTTGTGTGTGTGTGCACCATTTCAGCCGCGCGAGTTTTGATGGGAGCTTCCCGATACTCCCGTGTAACACCTCTTCTCCGTGAGCTGCATTGGCTTCCGGTTGCTCTCCGGGTGAGATTCAAGGTGCTGGTAATGACCTATAAAGCCCTAAATGGCTTGGGTCCGGACTATCTAAGGGAACACCTGCTGCCGGCATCATCTTCCCATCGTCCTGTGCGCCCCCACAGGGAGGGCCTTCTCAGGATACCGCCGGTTAATGAATGCCAGCGGGTTATTCCCAGGGGAAGGGTGTTCTCTGTGGGTGCGCCTGCCCTATGGAACCAACTATCCACAGAACTTAGGACTGCCCCCGACCTTCGCTCATTTCGCCGGGACCTGAAAACTTGGCTCTTCGATCTGTTTGGTCCAGACTGTGGGGTTGTTAATTTAACTGGGTATTAGATTTACTCTTGGGGCTTGAATTTAATTTAATTGTTTTAATTGTTTTTAATTTTTGTATTCATGGTTTTAACTGCCCTGTAAACCGCCCTGAGTCCTACGGGAATAGGGCGGTATACAAATCCAATAAAATAAAATAAATAAATAAATAAATAAATTTCTTGGTTCAGGGAACCAACATATTCCCCCAGGTCCCTGCTTGTAACTGGTTCTTTTGCATTCCAGTTCCAAGTGAACTCTAGCATTGCAGGCTGATAGAGAATCTTAGTAAGGTTGTAACCTCTTCATTATGGAGTTTCCACATCAATCAGATTTTTTTTATGTAGAAATGGGGAATCTTTCAGTTTTCACTTTCCCAAAATTGTGTATGAGAGAAATGCAATTCCTGGTTCAAACGCATGCAGTGATTCAAAGGATCTGAAAGATTAACTTCCAGCTGAAACCAGAACTCTTCCTCTTGGGACTGATGGACCAGGAGCTGGGGAAAAATAGGCATGGAACCTTGTTTTTATTTCTAACTGCAGCAAGATTATTGTACACATAAAGATGGAAAGATTTGGCAATACCTACAGTGGAGCTGGGACGCAGTGGCTCAGTGGGTTAGGACACTGAGCTTGTCGATCAGAAGGTCAGCAGTTTGGCAGGTCGAATCCCGAGTGCCGCGTAGCAGAGGGAGCGCCTGTTACTCATCCCAGCTCCTGCCAACCTAGCAGTTCGAAAGCACATAAAAAATGCAAGTAGAAAAATAGGGACCACTACGGTGGAAAGGTAACTGCATTCCATGCGTCTTTGGCGTCTAGTCATGCCGGCCACATGACCACGGAGATGTCCTTGGACAAGCGCTGGCTCTTCGGCTTTGAAACGGAGGTGAGCACCGGCCCGTAGAGTCGGAAACGACTAGCATGCATGTGCGGGGGAACCTTTACCTTTACCTTTACAGTGGAGCTCCTTGCCTTCAGGAGTTGTGGGTGCTCCTTCACTGGATGTTTCTAAGAAGGAGTTGGACAGCCATTTGTCCCAAATGAAAGAAGGGTCTCCTGCTTGAACAGGGGGTTAGATCAGAAGACCAGCAATGTTCCTTTACAACCCTATTATTCTATGTTCTATGTTCCACAAAAGATGAATTGTTGGTGAGGATGACAGAAATCACTAAAATGCCCAAAGTGACGTGTTTGAAAATATCTACGTTTATTGGTGACTGTAAACCCTTTATGGACGTTTTGCATAAAACAGGAAAAAGAAAGAACTTATGATTTACGGTTTTGATGATTAGATAAGGCAGATGATAGAAAGAAGAGAGTCACGCTGTAACTTTAGAGAGAGAAGGATCAATTTATAATTGTACTTGTAACTGCTGTAAAGAAGGTTGGAAGCTACTTCATTATATCTTTCTTCTTTCTCTCTTATTTTTCGGATAGTCCTTCTTTTTTCCCACCTTTAGTTTTCTTTTCATTTTTCATTTTTTTCTCTTTTGGTTTTTGGTCTCTTTTAGTTTGTATTAATTCTTGTGTTTAAAATGTGCATTAAATTAGATAGAGAGCAAGAGAGAGAGAATGGGCTCGCCAACAAAACTAACCTTGCTCCTATGGCCTATGAAAAACTGTATCCCATTGCATAATGAGGAAGATTCACAATGATTATTTTTTGGACTGTGTTCATCATTCACTGGACATATTTCTTTACAGCCTGCACTCTTAATCAAGCCCCAATAGAACGTTTACTTAATGGAAATTTTACACTTTCAGTTGCTGAAAGCCCCCCCCCTCTTTTATTCTGACTTTAGGATTACTGTTCTTTGGTCTTACCTATTTCAGCCTTTTGGAATGGTGAATCCTTGGGTTCCCAAAGTCTGTGGAGTTAATAAATAGAAGATGCTACTATGGGGCCATCCTGTGACTGCAGAACTTCTGGACACTGCCCTCTTCATTGAAGAAGTTATTAAATTTACTCATGGTCTATCCCGGTGCTTTCCCTCCTGTCCAGACTCGACATTAACGCAGCTGGAAGGTATCCAATTGGAAATTGTGCAATAGACCTTTAACCTCCACTAACTGAAACTACTAGCAGTTTTGATACAAAGATTTGTTAAAGAGTTGATATTATTATTTCAGGGGTATCCATGGTGGGGGCAACAAAGTCAAGATAGCGGCTGCAACCCTGACCATTAACTACAATAGGCATAACATGAGGTAGGGCTGGATTGCACAATCATGACTGCCATGTTGATATATTTTTTTTGATAGCCCAAACCCTGGGAAGATGCCCCTGAATAGAATTCAGATGCCTCGTATGAATGCTGCATGCTTGAGGAAAATAGGTGGACAGATTGAGATTTGAACTCTGAAAAATCTCTTTACTCAAGTAAGAAATGAAATGGTAGATAAGATATCTTAGGGCAACCATTATTACTAAAGGGGACAATGATAGAACATGACTTCCTGAAATGCTGAACTATTTTAAGAAAAGAAACCCTGCAGCGCAAAATTGCTATCTTCTCTCCTTTTCAGCAACCAGCCAATTTTTTTTAGCAGCTATAGGCAAGAGAAGGGAAAGTTGATATAATTAGCACATGCCAGTACTAATATGAAGATAATGTTCCTTAAAGTTTTAGAGGTCATCAAGATATTTTTGATCATGGTTAGAGTTCAAATACTCTGGTGAGATCACCGTGCATTTGAGAGTCACCTTCTTAACAAAGGGCATGCTACCTCTTTCAAATGCTAAGATAGCCCATTTTAAGAAAACCTATTTCATGTAAAAAAACCAAACAAAGAAGCATCTTCAGTCTGAAATCCAGCAACTTTTGTAGCATTTCATAGCAGTCATGAGGACAGCTTCTCTGGATTTTATAGGATTGTTAAAATGAAATGCATGGCATGACATTGCAAAATTCAATCCACGTGTGCACGCATGTGACACTCACAACACAAATCTTGATCCACAATGCTACAATGCTGCTGTCATTCTTTTGTCCATCCGCCCATCCTGATGCTGCTGGGTAGGTCCCAGTTTTATTTATTGTCTCCTTAGCAATGAGTTGTATGAAAACTCCAGAAAGACCATGTATCTGTAGGAGATGGTATATTTACTTTTCCATGGTCTCACTCTAATGCTATTTGGCCATCCATTCTTAAGTTGATATTTCAAAATAAAACAGAATTTCCTAACTTCTGCTGTCCAATACTATGCTTGGTTTTTTTCTTTTCTTACTAGCACTCTTTAATGTTTGACTTTTCTGAGCAAGCCAGCATATGGATTTTTTATGCACTATCTTGAAAAGTAGTCTCCATTTTGGAAGAACATGATCAAATGAAATATTGTTTTGAAACCTGCCCATATATACAGTACATAGTGTTGATCAGTATATTTCTAGAAACCCACATTTGTAACATGGCTGGGACAGAAGAACCAACATCCCAATCTGATTGTAACCTGTGGTAATATTTGAAAAGTGACGAGAGCCTTGTGCATTATTATATTATTCTCTTGCCTTAGATCCTAATACAGAAATACACTTGGAAATACATGAAGAAATTGCTGGTAGGATGACTTACTTTAGGAGCTGGGATTTTTAAGAGGCTTGCAAAGTGGGTTCACTCTGAAATAATTCTCTCCATTGTTCACTAACAACACTAACACTAACAGACTAACAATTTCAGGTGGAAGAAAGTTTCTGCTGGATTATCTGCTGAGAGGAAGTTTTGTAGTAATGGGATTACTGCATTTGCTAGAGTTGGACTATATAACATTTAAGAGCCAGTCGACTCTAAAATTTACCTGGACACAGAATTGAACCTGTTTTCCTTTTTTACATCCTATCCCAGACATGTCAAACACAAGGCCTGGGGGCCGGATCCGGCCCGCGAAGTGGTTTCATGCGGCCCGCGAAGCCATCCTGGAAACAGTGAGGGAATGGCCCCCACTGCCTTGGCCCTGGCCCAGAGACCCTCCTTCTGCCAGAGACCCTCAGATTTGTCCCACTCCTGCCCAGGCCCCCATAGGCACCCTTGATGCGAACGATGTAGAGCTGGCCATGCCCACCCAGTAGGTCATACGCACTCTAGCCACGCCCATCCAGTAGGCCACGCCCACCCTGGCCATACCCACCCGGCCCCTTGAGGGCAACCGCAATGCTGATGCGGCCCTCAATGCAATTGAGTTTGACACCCCTGTCCTATCCCATTCCATTCTGAACAACTCAGATCTCCTCGCAGTTATGGAGAAAAATGCTTGATCAAAATTTTGTTAGTCGGCACGAGAGCCATTCTCCTTTAGTATCCACAGTTTCTCCTTCAGAGTTTGCCAACATTGCAAGTGGGAATGGCACTGGAAAATCACAAAGAAAAGAGCAAAGATCTTCTAATTCGGTAACCTAGTTAATAAATAGTTGTTCCGCCTGATCCTAAAGACACCTTGGTTAACATCTGTTCCATTTTCTCAGCAGCAAAACTTGTTTCCAAGCTAGTATAAATAGAACTGCAATCAGATGGTATCTGCTGGCTCTAACCTATTTGAAGATTGATTTCTGGATCAGAGGTGCTTGTTAGTTTAGGTTGGTCTATCAGTTATCCTTTATATTTTTTTGGATCCAGTCTTTCCCACAGCACATTTTGAAAGGCCAGGTTAAACTTCTCTTGCTTTGGGACTGTCAGAGGATCAGCTCAGGGGTTTTTAACTGACCACCCGCCATTTCTATGCATCGCAGGTCGTAAGCTTTTTCTCCGAAAAGAATGCCAGTTTATGTAACGCACCAACTAATGAGATTCCATCTAGTGAGACTATGGCTCCCAAGTCTGCATGCTTCGCCTGTTGGCCCTTCCTCACTGGTGAAAGTTAAACTGTAACTTAAATATTGCAAAGAGTTTAGTATAAATGAGGCCCAAGGCTGTCTTCAGGCTTTCCTCAGTTTAAACTAAGAACTAAAAGTCTAGGTCAAGCTGGTACAAGGAAAATGGCATGGTTGAATGTCTGTGGAGATTCTCAGTCATCCAGATCGTGGTTGTCCAAAAAGTGCTTTTTCAAAAGGCAACTGGACTTTGCTTTTTCCTTGAGGACATTTCGTTTCTCATCCAAGAAGCTCCTTCAGCTCTGGCCAAATAGTGGAGGATGGAAGGATTTATATTCCTTTCAGTCATCTGCTCATTAGCACTCTTTCATGAAGCTTCTTGATATGTCTTCAAGGAAAAAAACAAAGTCCAGTTGCCTTTTGAAAAAGCACTGTGGGTCATGGTTGAACTTGAATCTCTTATTTTTTCTAGAACTTTTTTTTTGCCTCAGACCCTTAATAGTGTTGACTGTTGCTTTATCTTCTTCAATCTCTGAAGATTTATAGTTGTAGCAGCCCAGGTCCTCTGGATTAGCTCTCAGTTTAACGGGACCCTACACTTTCCCTCAGTGAGAACTTTGTTGAGTAGTGTTGCTTCAGGAGAATCCTTAGTGACAGGGATGCCTTCACAGTTGGCCTCTGAGATGGCAGACTTCTGTTAACTTGGTAAGGATAGGAAGGGGTGTCACATTTGGAATGCCACAATAAAAAAGTTAGATGGTAGTCATTGTGCCAAGGTTAGTTAGGGTAAGTAGTCATCATTTCCTCATAATGTTTTTGACAGCTAATTAGAATGGCTTGGCAAGGTTGCTATTCCCCAGCTCTCATTGATAAATGAGGGAGAAGGCGTTTATAGTGTGTGGAGATGCTGTTTGTGGCCTTCTATTTTGGCTCTGAGAAGTATCACCAGGAACCCCCACTGTGAGCTGCCTGAGGGTGTGAAACCCAAGTAATGGATCATTATGAAGCATCATAAACAATGCCATGAAATGGAAAACAGTTTAAAGAGATTTATGGATAGAGAAGGCCCTAGATAACATGCTGCTCTGGGTGTTAATCCAAGCAACATTCAATCAGTCAAATGAAGCAAATTAATTTTATTTCCCCCCCCCCTCCCTTTGGGTTTTAGTTTACTGTGTGGAACTGTAGGAAATGGAGTTGCTTATGGAGGAGCTTTCAATCATGTGAGCTCAGAACAAAACTGAGCACCTTAGCAATAATTAAGCTGTAATCAGTGGTCACCAGTATAATACTGAGGTACAGTGGTTGATAGGCATGTGGCAAGCTAGAACAGCTCCCATTAGGACTAGAGAAGGACAAGGATTGACCTCAGGTTACTAGGGCAACATCAAAGAGGAAGATGGAAAGAAAGAGTTTCCATCATCCAGATTTTTGCAGCACAAATCTGGTTCCTCCTTTCACTCTGATTTGGCCTTTCTTTGCACAGCATCATTTCATGAGTAATTTAGTGCTCAACCCAGACAGACAATGATTATGTTACCCATCACCCTCAGAGACAGTTTGTGTAACTATAGTTTGTTAATCAAAACCACCATTGGTTCGGTTGGGTTATCAACAGCAATATGCTCATTCTGTGTTGTGTACGTGGAGGGAGGGGGACAGGGCTTTTCAACTCTTCACCCAACCTATGGAACCTGCAGTCACCAGACATAGATTTGACTCTTTAATGTACGGCTTCTAGGAAGCTTCTGAATGTTCTTGTTCCCTAATGGGGCCATCTGATTTTTTTAAATAATAAATGTCAAATGCTCATTATTACTTCATAAAACAGTACATTGTGTGATTAGGACAGTTTAGGAATATTATAAATATATTAAAAATAGATGATCAAATTAATCAAGGTTTACAGACTTTGTAACGCTAAGGCTATTCTGTGAATCCAATCGGTGTGATAAAGTATGAAGGTCTAATTCTCTCTCTATCTGGGAAGACCAAGGAGAAGCTAGACTTAGTAATTCACTTTCCTGCCCTGTAATTATGAACCCAAGAGTGGGATGGAGGCCTTCTTCCCATGCTTTTCCATATTACAACGTTGTCATTCCATCATACACTGTACTTCTGTGTTAGGGATTATTTTCACTTGGGTCAGATTCTCACATGATTTAGAATCCCAGGAGGGGTAAATAAATCTCAGTTCAGTTGCCTTTTGAAGAAACTGAGAAGGCCACATAAAACATCAATGGCTTTTCTTTTCTTCACTCACCTTAGTCACATAGTGGATCAGGAATGAATATTTTTACTTCTCTGCCTCATTAATTTGTCCTTTCCATTGGTGACTGCAGCAAAGCCATCTATTAGCTATGCACATTAGAAATTGCATTTCTGCAACAAATCAGGTGACCCTTTTTCAAATCATCAAAAACCCAGCCACGAGATGATTGATCTGCTGCTGTTGCAATCATCCACTTCCACTCAGCTTCAAGGTCGAGAGCAAGAGACGGACCCACCAAAAATCCACTGCCAGACTTTGAAAGGTCCATCAAACTGCATTAATATCCAATAGAGATTGGGCATGGATTTTGTGGGGTAAACTCTATAGCAGATATGTCAAACACAAGGCCCGGGGGCCGGATCCGGCCCGCAAAGTGGTTTCATGTGGCCCATGAAGCCATCCTGGAAACAGTGAGGGAATGGCCCCCACTGCCTTGGCCCTGGCCCAGAGATCCTCCTTCTGCCAGAGACCCTCAGATCTGTCCCACTCCTGCCCAGGCCCCCATAGGCACCCTTGATGCAAACGATGTAGAGCTGGCCACGCCCACCCAGTAGGCCATATGCACTTTAGCCATGCCCACCCAGTAGGCCACACCCACCCTGGCCATACCCACCCGGCCCCTTGAGGGCAACCGCAATGCTGATGCGGCCCTCAATGAAATTGAGTTTGACACCCCTGGTCTATAGTACAGATTGTCCTTATAGTTACTTAAACTGATTTTGTGCTTCTTTTCTTCTCCATTAATATTACTTCTGTATTATTATTTACCAGATGTATAATCCCATATTTAACCATCATGAAAACGGAAGTTGAAAAAAGTTCCCCCTCAAAGAAAGAAATACACAATTCGTGTTTATACTCTAATATCCAGCCATTTAAAATCCCACAGAGAGCCAAAGTAAAAAAATGAGGAATATGTTTTTCTTATCTACACCCGCAAAGAATTGATCCTGGAACCCTCTTCTTCTCAATCTAGATATAGCTTAATGGCTAAATTTAGGGTTCTTCTTTTTTTGGAGGGGGTGGGGCACATATTGTTTAGCCTGTAGCACCACCTGCTGTTCTTCCCTGGATATGCCACTAATTGAGAATGGTAACTCAATGTAAGGTGATGCTCTCAATGTACGTTTTTGCCTTCTACTTTTAAGGTATGGAGGACTGCAAAATAACTTGATTGTGTAAATTAATATTTACTGTATTAAAAATAAAATTGATACATGTTTATTTATTGAATCATGTGAAAATAACAATATTAAACTCATTATATATAAATAAAACATTCTTTCATGAAAAAAAATCAAAATCCTACATTTTAATTAAAAAATCTTGCAGGATCCTCGTGGTCTCTGGACCTCACTTCTGAGAAACACTGATATATAGAAAGAATAAATGGGTTACATATACAGAAGGAAGAAAGAAAAGACAAAGAAGAAAAAGATTTTTTCCCCCCAACAAATTATATTCAAAGTTTTGGTCTTATTTTAATAATCTAGAATTTCATTAAATCCCCATTAAATATTGTTCGGGATATATGCTGTGGATATCTTTACTAGTCTGCCTCTTTTTTCCTGATTGACTGGAGTTTCATATATTTTGCTCTTCCTTAGTTTTCTGTTTTGTATTCTACTTTACGAACATGTAAACCTTTGGTGCATAGACAAAGTCCTCTTATGGCTGTGATGCTTGACATGCTAACAGACACAGGGTAAGATAATAATTCTGCAGCTTTCCTTTGTTAACTGCAAAGAATAGCAAGATTGATTCTGTCCCCTCTCTTAAGACATATTCACAGAAGAATTGTTTGTCACTGATCTAGAGCTGATGCTGATTTTGAGCAAAGAAACTGTGGATAAGAAAGATCAAGCAATCATAATGAAAACTACTGAAATCACTTATTTTATTTTTATTTTTTAATTTTAATCCCATTTATATCCCGCCCTTCTCCGAAGACTCAGGGCGGCTTACAATCTAAGCACAAATGAAATGTGCTTAGCAATAGCCTTCATTCTATGTATATGCCTGCTTATTAGGGCTTTCATACACCCCCCAAGCGGCATTATTACAAAGTCAGCTTAATTGCCCCCAACAATCTGGGTCCTCATTTTACCTACCTCGGAAGGATGGAAGGCTGAGTCAACCTTGAGCCTGGTGGGACGCGAACCTGCACTAATTGCAGGCAGCTGGTGTTACTTAAGGAGGCATTAGCCCACTGCTCCACCAAGGCTCATGCTTCAGTTAAGGTAAAGGTAAAGGTTCCCCCGCACATGCGTGCTAGTCGTTTCCAACTCTAAGGGCCGGTGCTCATCTCCGTTTCAAAGCCGAAGAGCCAGCGCTTGTCCAAGGACGTCTCCGTGGTCATGTGGCCGGCATGACTAGACGCCAAAGGCGCACGGAATGCTGTTACCTTCCCACCGTAGTGGTCCCTATTTTTCTACTTGCATTTTTACGTGCTTTCGAACTGCTAGGTTGGCAGAAGCTGGGACGAGTAACAGGCGCTCACTCTGTTACGCGGCACTCGGGATTCGACCCGCCAAACTGCCGACCTTCTGATCGACAAGCTCAGCGTCCTAACCCACTGAGCCACCGCGTCCCTATATGCTTCAGTTATCAATGCTTAAAGATGTCCTACTGATTCTAGAGAATTAGTAAGCCTGAATCCAATCTATTTTTATTTCACCAAACTGAGCATTCTTCATGAAACTGTATATACAGTCTTTGATTAATGACCACTCATTCAATGACTGTTGCAATGGCACTTAATGAGTTGGGTTAGGACCGGTCCTCAGAGATCTGCCTGTACCAGCATTCTCACAGTCATGTGATTGCAATCAGAATAACATGTGATTGCAATCAGCTTTTTCTTTCTTTATTTCCTTTTTTTCCTTTCTTTTTTCTTTTCTATATATATTTAATATCATTAAGATTTGTATTATCCTGTATAAGCTAGAGAGTGATGGATTTTAGAGTTTATGGTTGTTAGTATATGGTTGCTTATGATTGGTTTTCTTTTCTATACCTTGTATTTAGCTCTGGGAAGTCGGGGGGGGGAGGGGTAGGGAGGGAGGGAGAGGGGAGGGGGAGGGGGGACTGTTAAAGATAAACTGTATGTTAAAACTTTTCAATAAAAAAAAAAGAATAACAGAGCTGGAAGGGACACTGGAGGTCTTCTTGTCCAACCTCCTGCTCAAGCAGGAGACCCTATACCGTTCCTGACAAATGGCTGTTCAATTTCTTCTTAAAAACCTCCAATGATGGAGCAACCACAAGTTCTGAAGACAACCCATTGCACTAGTTAATCGTTCTCACTGCCAACAAATTTCTCCTTAGTTCTAGGTTGCTTCTTTCCTTGATTAGTTTCCACCCATTTCTTCTTGTCCTGCCTTCAGGTGCTTTGGAGAATAGGTTGACCCCCTCTTCTTTATGGCAGCCCCTTAGATATTGCAACATTGCTATCATGTTATTCCTACTCTTTCTTTTCATTAAACTAGATATACCCAATTCCTGCAACAGTTCTTCATGTGTTTTAGCCTCCAGCCCCATAATAATCTTTGTTACTCTTCTCTGTGCTCTTTCCAGAATCTTAACATCTTTTTTATATTGTGGTGACCAAAATTGGATGCAATATTCCAAGTGTGGTCTTACCGAGGCGCTAGTAAAGCAGTACTAACACTTCATGTGTTCTTGATTCTATCCCTCTGTTAATGCAGCCTAGGATTGCATTGGGGTTTTTTTGGCGGCTGCAGCACTCTGCAACAATCTGGATGCTTGGAAACTGGTTTATACTTATGACAATTTCAGCATCCCATGGTTA
This sequence comes from Vipera berus, assembly GCF_964194415.1. Taxonomy (NCBI): domain Eukaryota; kingdom Metazoa; phylum Chordata; class Lepidosauria; order Squamata; family Viperidae; genus Vipera; species Vipera berus. The sequence goes on along the minus strand of NC_138202.1, from coordinate 129,541,447 downwards.
CATGATCATGATTTGTGAGCTTCCCTACAGGCTTCCTACAAGCAAAGTCAGCACACTGTCTCCTACTCCCTCTGTACTTGCACTGCACCTCCCCCACCACCTGTGTACTCTTGCACACTATCCCCAAGCCTATGTTTGCACCATGTCTCTCCAGTCACTTGTGCACACTTGCACACACTTTCCCACCCAGCTGCAGTCATTCCAAGTTCCACCACCTTTGCTGTGGTGACTCTCTGCCTTCACAGCCATTTTACCTACTACCCAGCCTGCCAGCCTGCCAGCCTACATGCAAGCCTGCCGACCTTGGTCATTATACTATGCTAACTTTATGGTAAGTGTTGAATCAAGGATGAGACTTCTCAAACTTGTAATCTTTTGGTCAAAGATTCCCCTATACCAGGGGTGGGGAACCCTGGCTCCTTTATGACTTGTGAACTTCAACTCCCAGAATTCCTGAGTCAACATGACTGGCTCAGGAATTCTGGGAGTTGAAGTCCACAAGTCATAAAAGAGCCAAAGTTCTCCACCCCTGCCCTTTACCCTAGCCAGAATGGATAGCAGTCAAAGAAACATAGCCCAACTCATTTAGAGAGTATATTGCCTAATGCGCCCTCTAAATAGATGAATAACAATATAGTTTTCTCTAAAATATTAAAAATGAACCTAAGCACAGCCATGCAATAGTGTTGCAGCAGAGTGCTTTTTTTCAAGATTTCAATGAACTCTGCCATTTTTACACTATTTTCCTTTATCCGTTCTCACCATCTGTCTGATTTCCTTGTTCACTGAGCAGTCTGTGTTTTATTTTTAAATATATGCAATCTCTACTTTTTCTTTTGAGAACTATGCCCAAAAAGTGCATTATTATTGCTTCCTATCCACAGGACTATGGTAGTTCTTAGGCAAGAAATCAACTTAATGGGAAGAATTGCTGAAACAGACTAATTCACTGAATAACTTTCCATGGGAGATGAACATTTCAGTGCTGTTGAGATCATGGGCTCTTTTTAGCATCATTTTGAGCCTGTTGTGCTAAGGAGTATTAATTAGCAATTGATGTACTTCCCTTCATCATATGATTCCAGGACATTTTACAAAATTGAAAAAAAGAAAAATCTCAAATTGTAAAGTGTGGCAAAACTTCAGTGTGAAACAATAGTAAAACATCAGTTAAGCCACCAGAAGGGCCAGCTTTTGGGGGGGGGGAAGAAACCACATTGAAAGTCTTATGGGATTTTTTTTTAAAAAAAGAATGATGCTTAACGCCACATAGTCAAGAACAGAGCCATGAATTGGCTGGGAAAAATTGTGTAGCACATTATTCCTTGCCTGTGCCAGATCCACTAATGTCTGCTTTAGAGTTATCTCATCGGATAACTGTAGAGCATGTGCAGATTGTTACTGGAGCAGCTGTCCCACTTATATAGAGGTGCTGGGTAAGTTCTTTAGATAAGCACTATTAATGTATTTTTTAAAAATAAGGAAATGAATCATGAACCTATATCTCTATCTATCTATATTTGTATATCAGTATACACTGCATCAAAAGAAGCATGATGGCTCAGCGGTTAAAGACACTGGAAAGCTGACAGCCGGGGTTTGAGTCCCGAGCACTGCATGACAAGGTGATCTCCCGTTACTTGTCTCAGCTCCTGCCCACCTAGCAGTTTGAAAGCATCAAACAAATAGGTACCATTTTGGTGGGAAGATAACAGCGTTCCATGCACATCAGCATATAGCCATGTTGGCCATATGACCATGGAAGCATCTTCGGACAACGTTGGCTCCCTCAGCTAAAAAATGGAGATGGACACCACCCCTTAGAGTTGGATGCAAATGGACAGGAGAAACCTTTACTTTTACCTATACACTGCATCATGCTAAAATATATTTTTAATGGGAAAAAAAAGAGTTTAAGGTTATCACTAGATCATTGCCCTTATATTTAATCTTTGCCAGTTTGCTCTGCAAGGCATTTAGGAGAGAGTGCAGCAGTCCCATTCACTCACAGCAATTGATATACAATGTCACTTTTGACACATCCCACAGAGCCATTCAGTACACTCACTGGCCTCACACCTCCAGCAATTCCTGAACGGCTTGATGTCAGGGGCTGATTTGATTAATGAAGTCAAGTTAAAGCAGAAATCTGTTCAGATGCAGCTTCTCTGTTGGCAAATGGCTCCAAACACCACAGAAAAAAGTGGAGTTCCAACAGCTGGGGGAAAAAGGAACATATGTCCTGGCATCTGTGGAAGACTTGATAAGGGACAGAAATGCCCCCATTCTGACATGGGTTAACTCTTGCCTTCTCAAAATGTCTGGCTTAAGCCTCTTTAAGCAGCAGAAAGGGAAAAAATGTCCTACTCTTTTAGGAAATCAAAGTCCAGTTGAATTGTTGCATCTTACTTTGAATAATTTTCACCTGAAAATCTAACTATTGTACAAAATCCATGGTTCTTCACTTTTTTCCATCCATGACACAAAGGTGCTTTTCCAAAAGGCAACTGAACATTCTTGGTTTTCTTCCTTGAAAATGTTTCGCTTCTCATCCAAGAAGTTTCTTCAGTCAGAACTGAAGTCAGCACTGAAGTCAGAACTGAAGAGGTTTCTTGGGTGAGAAGTAAAACATTTTCAAGGAAAAAAACAACAAGTAAGACCAGCTGCCTTTTGGAAAAGCATCTTTGGGACAACCAAGACTTGGATGACTGAGAATCTCCATAAACTTCCATGCATGACTTCACTAAATAGATGTTGTAAGATTAAAATACTAAACAGCCTATTTGAATCACTGCAGTTGTTAAGTTAGTAACACAGTTGTTAAGTGAATCTGGCTTCCCCATTGGCTTTGCTTGTCAGAAGGATGCAAAAAAATCTGATCACATGACCCTGGGACATTGCAACCGTCATAAATACTAGTCAGTTACCCAGCATCTGAATTTTGATCACGTGACCACGGGGATACTACAATGGTCGTAAGTCTGAAAAATGGTCATAAGTCACTTTTCCCAGTGCCATTGTAACTTTGAACGGTC